>NC_136604.1:17410323-18010323 GCF_910589615.1 Taurulus bubalis
TTCAATTAATGTAATTGTTTTACAAAATTCAAAGCAAAGTCTTTAATGGACAAACTGCATTATTGATCTTTTTATTTTTTATCATACATACATGTATGTATGTATGTATGTATGTATGTATGTATATATATATATATATATATATATATATATATATATATATATATATATATATATATATATATATATATATATATATATATATATATGTATGTATATATATATATATATATATATATATATATATATATATATAAATAAAACAAAATGAATGCAGGGATTAAATATAAATAGATGACTGATTATCTCAATGTTTGACGTTATTGAACCCTACCGGTGATGGTTTGCAGGTACATGTGGTGGATAAGTAGCAGCCACAGTGGGTAGTAATGTCTGTGCCTATAAGGAGAGCCTTACCCATGCAACATGTGCAATCAGTGAAATTATATAGACATGCAAACAGCTGATTAAGCGGTGTGTTACATGAACGCCAACAGCCAGTGAATGAAAACATGTGTGGCAGACTACAGTTGTTGATCTCATTAAGATTCGACTGCGAAGCCTGCGTGAGTAAACAGACTGCGTGTGTGTGAGGGATCGATCAAAATGTACTTGGCGGAGGCCAACTGCAGTCATTCATCATCACTTATCATGAAACAGGGATTTGACTGAAGATATCCAAGCATGTTAGGCCTGATGGACTGAACCGCTGCGCTCTTGTGACCTTTACAAGACAGGAAATGTGGAGTAAATGGTCTGATAATGGCGATATGTCCGTGCAACCTGAGACAAACCTGGTCATAAGTCTCCATTAAATGAGGATGAACTATGTCTCCTCTCAGCTGCAGCCATGTCTTCTCACGCACATCCCTACTTCTTCCCCTTCCCCTCTTACCGAAGCTCTCTCGTAGCATCTTGGCCATATTCTGATTCACCCAACAACAAAAGAAGACAGAGACATGGACACATGGTGGCAGCGGGTAAAACCAATCAATAATCTAATCGAATCTCTTTTCCCTCTAAGTGAATGCTGCATGTTCGGGGTTGGGAGTGGTCGGCAAGATTGGCGCCGCAGGGCGTGTCGCTGTTGTGTGAAATTGTTTCACTACCTGGTCCACCATTTCTGGAACTCAGGAGAAATCCCAGTAGCCGCGGCCAGCCAAGCCAGTACTTCTCTCAGAGGCCCATAATGCTCTTTGCCATCTTTCAGCGTCTTTACGAAGGTAATGGATGGATTTTTCTCGCGCGATAGCACAAAGGAACCGCGGTCTACCTGCGGGGGTGCAGAGGGTTGTTGACACACGCGGCTGAATGAGTTGCAGCAAAAAGCTGGATGGGAATGTGCTTCAGTTCCTATTAGGAGGCGGGTAAAGGTCATTGATTACCTAATGCGCTTTAAATTGAACTAGTTTCCCGTTTAGAAAAAAAAAAAAAAAAAAGGATGAAAAATCTCTGTGTTTCCACAGTACTGTTCCGGGAGTATCGGTCCAACCTGACCAGATGAACCGGTCCGTGTACAGCGAAATTAAAGCGGTGGCTGCATGACGTACACCAGCAATCAAGATGAGGGAAAATAAGATAGCGGCAGAGAGATGTGGAGACGATGTACAAACGGTCTTCCGGTGGTTTATTTAGGTGGAAAAATACAGCACCAAGCACCCGCTGTGGACAAAAGCAGCCACTTTTCATTAGAGCAGGCTCTCTCCTTTCATTTCTCATTTAATCTCTCCATTTCCCTCCTCCACAGGGACATCAGTGACAGGGCTCCATCTCCCGCAATCTGAACTGCTTTGCCAGTTAATGCTATTGTTAGAGATGCCATGAGGAGAGAGGCGCATGAATAGAAGTTGATGAATAAAAACAGACCTTGTTCAATGAGGCTCAAATCACACTAATTAAGAAGATGGGGAAAATTATTTTTTCTTCCCCTTCAGCACCTGCATTACGGCGCTGGGCCTCTTCACTGATGGAGAGAAGAGAGGAAAGTGACAGATACGCTCTCACTACGGTTACATATGAAAATTTAATCAAGAGTGCTGGAGGAGACGCGTTTTCCCTTCATGTGGAAAGCCACTTTAAGTGGTTGTGTCAAGTTTTTTTTGTCCACTGCAACAGATGAATATTCACGTCAGGACTGACCTAAATGCATTAGTTGAAAGCTTTATATCTCTGTTTAGTGGTGATGTATTCATATCGAACATTAGCACTGTCTCCACGCTTAAATTCTTCCTTGCAAATTAGAAGCAACACATTAATAAATGGTATTAAGAAACGTGGTTTTCTGAGAAGGTCATTCCTCTTAAAATCTAACACATCTGATCCTAAACAGTTAAAATACAGAGGCATTAAAAAAAAAAAAAGAATAAAAAAACAGCCTGCATCTTCGCTGCTGGAAGATATTTGCAGTTATGTCGTGCATAGATTTACGCAACATTCCTGATTGCATGACGTCAAAAACAAACCAACCTGCCGACGGCTTTTATGTTGATTTCCGTTCACTCAAATGTTAAAAATAAATACATAAAAAAATGCTCGGGAATTGCTGCGAGCAGACTGAAGACTCAGTCATGTGCAACCACAAATGAGGAAACGGCTCTCGAGCAGCAAGAACGTGGTTGTTATTTATTGGCGGCGTTCTTCTTCGCGTGGGGTGCCGAATATGTTCTGCCTGCGGACCTGGTGTTCACCGCGGGGGGTCGGCCACCAGCACAGAACCCTCAGTGAGCCATTCTTTAGTTTTGTATTATTCATTTTACATATTATACAGAAGAAGAAGAAGAAGACTCTACTAGGGGAAGGGATCGTGGCCAGAATACCAAGCGATGAGATGCAGGGGTGAGGATGACAAGCCTCCCTCCCCTCGGAGCTCCACAGGCCCCACCACTGCTGCTGCAGCTGGTCCCTTGGGTGCTGTGGGCAGCTGCCGAGCCCTGACCTCCATTAGGGTTCTGACTGCACAGCCTCCCTGCCGTCCGTATCCCAACAGGCTAATAGCTAGACAACACACTCCCCCGTGTGTGCAAACGGTGTGCCGCTCTACAGTCCAGGTTAGGTCTCTGACCAGCCACCAAGAGTGTTCTCACAGGCTCAGGCACCAGTACATTTATTTCAGATTTCAACCGGTTGCAGTTCTTTAAGATGGAGGAAGTATTCAGATGCTTTAGTAAAGTAAAAGTAGCAATATTGCAATATTAAATACTCCATTACAAGTGAAAGTCCTGCATTAAAAATGTCACTTCAGTACTTATAAAGTCAGAAATGGCCCTTTTGAGTGTATTACTTTAAAGCCTCAGTGATTCTGCCTTTTCTGGAGGCAGATGAGATCAAGATCAGCATTACATGAAGACATTTCTGATAAGGATCCCTAACATTTTACAGAATGTGTTTTTTATATTTTTTCATTAAAAAGGTAAGGATCCTTCCACGGCTGAATTTCAAGGATGCGAGGTCAGGACGTCCCGCCTGTTCTAATGTCTCGGGTCCTTTGAAGTCTACCGAGGACGGAGTCTTTTGTTCGGAGGAGTTTCAAGGATGCATCCGTGTATCCTCTGCCCTTCCGAAAATACCCACAATCCTAAGTGCATTTGCTTGTAAACTTTCAGTTATGTCACCCTTTTTGTTGCCAAAATCAGTTTCTGAACAAATTAGTGGCAGAAAATTGGCAATCCAGTTGCTGAATCCTCCCTCACTGCATCTACAAGGCCCGATTTAAGCCTTTGTTTCCGACAAACCACAAGAGACTCGTTCCCACTAACGTTAGCGGAAGCACAAAGCACAACGGCAGAGAGAGACAGTGGGGTAAAGAGCCAGCCAATTTCCACATCTAACTCTGTGAATTAAGGTTTATTTAGACCAAAACAGAGTTGTTGATTGCTGGAACAATGGAAAGAGCAGGCTGAGGCTGATGAGTTTCATTTGGGTTCTGTCGAGTTTAAATGAAGTGCGTTTTACAATCAGCGAGGTCAAATTAGCTAGTCAGGTAGCTTCGAGGAGAGCGTATAAATGGTATGTTTTGCATGTTAAAAAATAGATATAATAACATGTTGATGGGCTACATGTTTTCAAACGTTTCAAGAAACCGCTACGTTCTGAATTGTTCTAAATAAAGTAAAAAAAATTAAAGAATGCCACGTCTATTTTTCCCGCACACCGGCACACTTCCTGTAGTGATGTCGCGTGATTGTTTTGTACTCACCGGCCGTGATTGTGCGGCTTAAACATCTCAAGGAAGTGCGCGGCGCTATCGAACCGCCGGGCCGAGCCGCATCTGAGCTCCTCGTTGCTTGAATTAAATTCAGACCTTCTCTACGCGACACTGGTGCTAAAGTTTAATAACGCGCTGCCACTCGGTGAGCCAACTGCCTAAAAAAAAGTTACAGGAAATACACAAAGCAGCCGTTTCCATAATAGCACTTGAAAAATCAGCACAAACAAACACACACACTCCTGTTTGTACGCGCAAACAAAATGCTCAAATCGTAATAGGGCCCTTTTTGAAAGAGATCAGTGCTCCTCGGAGAGAGTCGCAGTGTCTTTGGTTCGACTTAATTACAGCTCACACCTCCTCCTCCTCTCTCTGCAGAGGAGAGAAAAGAGGGCTTTGATTCAGATGCCCTGTGGAACACTTGATCCTTTCCTTCCGGTTGCATCGTTTACTCCCTTTTCATAAGCTCTTCTGTCTCCTCCTCTCACTTCTTATTCTTATTCCCCCCTCCCTCCACACTCGCGCCGAGGACGCATCAAGCATCGTTCTCGGAGCGGCACAAGGTGACACCACTCGGCAGCCGCACGTGGAAGAACTATTAGGCACGGAGGCACAAAGTGGTATTGGGTAACAAGAGGCTTTACATCACATTATAAGCAGCACTTCCTTCAGCGCCGTATACATTTAAAATGAGCACTCGTAATAAAGAGGCTTAGCTGCGAGCGTGCTGTCCATTATTATGATAAAGAATTATTACCAAAAATGTCCGAGACGCAGACATAATTGCTCCTCAAATCTTTCAGGAGAATTTTTTTGAGCTGCTTACCCAGCACATAGGGAAATAATGCCTGCAGTTATTTAGAGTAACCTCAATATCTGGGAAGAAAAGCAGGAAGTAAGTAAGAAGGAAAGAAATAAAGGAAAAAGAAAATGTTCATCCTCTTAAAAAAAGAAGAAAAAAGCCTTTTAAATGCTCATCTTTATTCAAAAAGGCAAGTTCCAAGCTTCAAGCCCAATAACGCCAAATTAATCGATTACATTCACCCTATGAGTGAATATTCATGCACCTTATATTCTCTAACAAAGCTGCAACATGTGGAACTGTTGAGCTAAATGAGATTCAAGTGTACGAGGCTCCTTCAGTCTGCTTCAGCGTTTAAGCGAGGAAAGGGGAATAACGGTACGCGTAGCGGCACGAGTGGAGATGAGTCATCAAGGCGACCCGATAATCAGTGCTAATCAGCATCTAAAATGTGTTATTATTGACTAAATATAGACGCAATAAAGCTCCAGGTCGTACCACACCAGTCTGATTAAGATTTTATCAGAAGAAAAACTAAAAAGAGAGAGAGAGTGTGGGTCTGTATTGGAACAACTAGTGTGTTTTCTCTTCTTTTGACAGTGGGGCAAAATGCAGGGATTTCGTTCAAGGTGAAACGTTCTCTCCAACACAACGGCAGCCTCACGTAGGGAACCAGCGGAAAAGGGTCGAGGCGAAAAGGTTTAAAACAGAGAGAAGGTCAAGCCGAGTAGAGAATTATTTTAGTCAGCCGGCTGGCCGCTATGCGTTGGCTACGAGTCCCGAGCCGAAAGGTGCGTCCAAATTAAACAGTCCTCTAAAATAAATGACAAATGCTGAGGACAGATCGGGAGGAGGGGATGCGTTCAGGGTCGGACAAAAACAAAAAGCACAGCGCCCCCGCTGTCAGAGGACTGATGGTTCTATGACCTAATGCAATCTCTACAACTGGAAAAGAAAAGAAAATCAAATCCACTCTAACAGGATTGTAGAAACTGATGTAATAACTGCCAAATAATATCATATTTCATCAGAGCGCGATGCAGCGAGCGCCAGGTGGCGGAGTAAAAAGGCTTCTAAGCGTTTGTCTCAACACAGCTGAGGAGACGGGGTTCATGCCGGGTCTGACACAGAGAACATCGTTTCACTGCTTTGTGGTGGAAGAATAAAAATAACTTGAAAAAGACATCAACGTACACACACATAGCTAGAAAGAGACGAGTCGACTTTGCTAAGTGACAGTTCTACATGTGGTGCGGCACGTTTTAGAGGAACCGCTTCTATTTTAAACCTTTTCAAATACTATAAATCTACACGGACGCCACAAAAAGGCCTGTTTGGATTCATCCAGCACACCAATGATGGTTCACGTTCACCAGAAAGCAGCTCGCTTCACTGTAAATACACAACAAAGTTTAAAAAGGAAGGAGGCAACAGTGTTACTGTTTTGCATCCACTATGTAAAAAATCCAGGGGAAATATTGTTTTCAATTTATGCTTTGGTTAGAACAAAGAACAACACAAATTGTTTGCCCATACAAAACGCAATGCAGTCCCAAATTGTTATTGGTTTCACGTTTGCAAGAAAAAAAAAAAAAATCAACAACAAACCATCCCATCATGTTTTACATGTCGTGTTTTTATTTACGGCATCAAGATTCCCGAAAACGTCGAATTAACGTGTACATTTCTAATCTTACGAGTTATTTAGGGGCAGATTGATATGAATCTTACACTCATTTCAGCTAAATCATCCAATAATTTCCTCCCAGACAGCTATATTTTTACTTGTTGGCGCTTCACGTCGCCCTTCACCAGGCGACAGCCACACAAATATGTAGCCGCTGAGCCCGGCATCAGATATTTTCGCCAAAGACGAGTGAGGAGGCCAGACGGATGAGTCTGAAATATAGATTCTGTGGAGGGGGCTTTAATTAGCATGGCTGGGGGGCCTGCACGACTGGCACTCTTGGACTCAGAGGGCCGACCTCGACACATTCACAAGGGCCCTCAGAAACCACACTGGCGGCGGCAATGTCAGGCCCTGTCCCCCGCGCCGCCGCCCGATGATAGCCTCCTTCACGGGGCACTATAAGCTGGTAATTAGGTGCTTATCCGCGGCCATTCAGAACAACAGATCTGATGTGCGGGCCTGTCGGGTCACCGGGGAGGAGTTAAAAGATTGCCGAGCAAGGGTAAAGAATTACAAGGGCTGGGAATCTGTGCTGCATATTAATAGTAGCCAAGATCGAGGCCAGCGCCCACAGCACACATGGCCATCTGAGCTAGCGAGCCACTGGGACTCTGTGTGTGTGCGAGTCTGTTTATGACAACTCTGTGTGTGCGTCACATGGTCACACATGCGGGCATGCGCAGACGCTCACGTCCTCGGAGCATTAAGCAAGGAATGAAAGTTTACGACGTGGTTTTATCCGTTGTGACACTTGAGCCGCTGCTCGGATGATATTTTAACGCTCGCTATCCATCACTCGGACTGGACCGCGGAGAGCCGAGACCCCGATCCTCGTTTACCAGTCGCGCTGGAACCGCTGCCAATGTTTTTACAAGGAGCGGCGTCCAGGCCGAGCCAACGCCATCAGTTTGTTCTTCATTTAGTGCCACTTGGCATCTGGCCTTTTTTTAACACGGGACACACCTTGATGACAAGGCCAACGGCTTTAAAACAAAAAATGGAGGAAATAAAGTGTAAACCGATCTTCATTAAAGGACACGCTCAGAGTCGCATAACTTGTGGTTCCAGTGCCGAGCGACTACGCGTCTGTAAGCGAGCGTTCTTTATGCTTCAGTCTTCCAGAGGACAACACATGTATGGACATTTTGTGCCAATGGCCATTTAATATCTTCACATTTTCACTATTCTAATTAGATTTGTGTCGCTGTGACTAGTACACAGTAGGCAGCTTTTTTGAGATAAAATAATTCTCAAAAAGGAAAGAAAACTGTTCCCGGCACACACACACAGCGGACCCCGATGCGTGTGTGTGTGTGTGTGTTTGGAGACACTGTGTCCTTTCAAGGAGAGGCAGTGGGCGGCTTGCCAACACCTAGCCCTTTTGCCGGTATTGAAAGAAAAGATTTTCTTTTGCTCGGGGTTGTCTGTGTCAGTGGGCAGAACGCAGAGAGTGACCTTCCATTAAACAGCCAACCTCTTAACGGGGGATCAGATTGGTTCTCGCGCCTCATGCGGTGTTAACATTGTATCAAGCTGCCGACTGGGAGGAACGCATTAGCCTTATGGAGGTAATTACAAGTACAGAGTGAAGGAGGTTTTTGTAATGTTGATAATGCCCCGGGTCGGATTAACCGTTCTGGAGGCCGATATGAAATGTGGACCTCATGTTATTAAGTCACTTTCTACAAAGGAAATGGGTGGATGATCTTGATTAATCAGGATATTGATTCAGAAACAGAAGACGGGAATGGTTGAATTCTCTTTGCATGCAACTTTACAATTATATATGCCTACCTACATCATACTGTGGTGGAGACAGAGGATGTATTGTCTAAAAATAACTAGGCAATAAAAATCATAACCTACAAAAGCAGAACTAGGGACAATTCTGCCTTGATGTTACAATCTAGTCCCACTATTTGCCTGATTCAGTCAGATCAATCTGCTCCTTGCTGATTGAAGCATCGACCGTTGAAGGGACGATCGGCGATTGGTTGGTCCAACACCGATATTAATACATATACCTGATGCTAGGGCTGTGCGGTATACCGGTTTCAGTTTTCTGTACGGTTCCTATACCGTCATACCGGTCGCCGCCGTTTGGCAGGCAACAACATTTAATTTTCACAGCTTGAAGCTGAAGAAGCAGCGGACCGAACTACTTACCTCTCATGTTAACTCACTTGACTTATGGTGTGCAAGAAATGACATCGCCAAAATGCATGATGGGTAAATGACACCACCCACACAGGAAGACTTTTCTTGTGCAGGAAGAAGTCTTTTCCTGTGCAGAAAAGTGGGCGGGCTTTACCCATCATGCCTTTTGGCGATGTCATTTCTTCCACACCATGAGTCAACTTCTATCCGTGAGACGCAAGTAGCTCAGACCGCTGCACACGTATCTGTGACTGTAAACATTAAATGTTGCTGCCGGCTGAAGAATGACAATAGTCGTTACGGCCGCGCATGCGCCACTAGTATCAAGGGATTCCCCTGGGTCCTAAATCCCTCCAAGTTTAGCTCCCTATGTACCAATCAAAACAGCTGCTGGCCAGTTGCGAGCGAGTGTTGAATAACGGTGGCGGTCTTTTTCGGCGTCAATAAATGAAAAAAATACCGTGATATATCGTGAAACCGCCAGAATCTTACAAAATACCGTGATATGAATTTTTGGCCATACCGCCCAGCCCTACCTGATGCTCAGTATGCCTCTACTTCATACTGCGACAAGGTGACGCCGATGAAGCCATGTTCCTCTTGCCTTCACAGCATCACTTCCCAATACGAGTGTGAGCCGCCACACTGTCTCGACTATCCAAACGCTCGCACCGACAGGCCGTCGTCCCACTTTCACCTTTTACCACCCAGAGTGGGATGAACGGCATCAAAAGGAGAAGGAAACTACAGAGTCGCAGGAGCCACGAGCAGATGGCTCCGCTCAAACGCTGGTAGAAAGGAGCCTGGAAGCCCCGCGGAGCGCTCACGGGCGATAATGACCATCGGCTCTTCTGCGTAGTAGAGAGCGTCTGCGAGAGAGCCGGAGCCAGGAGTGCTGAGGCATTGAGGAAGTGAGGCAATGTGACATGGAATTGGGGAGCCGTCACTCCGGCCCTGATCCCGGCTCCCGCTCTAGACTAACCCCAGGGCCTCCCGCTGCTCTCGCCACCCCTGGGTGCTTTCGATCACCACATGGAGGCACATTACTAGATTTAACATTTTCCTTCAAGAGCAGTTTATGCCTCCATTGCCCTCTTTTCTCCCACAGCTTTCATCTGGCTTATCCTCCCGAGCTCTCCCTCGGCCTCAGTCTCTCTCTCATCTCTACGCGACTACTAACATAGAAAACAAAGTGCGTGTGTGCGTATGCATGTGTGTGTGTGTGTGTGTATGTGTGTGTCCTATAAAAGAGAGGGCTCCATCAGCAATTGTAAGTGAACACGAGACACGGACATGAAACAAGCGAGCTTGGAGAAGAGTAGCTTTTCATAAACTTGGAGACAAATGTAAACGAGCATTAGCATAACGTCTCCCAGAGGCTAATGAGCCTCAACTCCTCCCTCAGCACTGTGGTTCCACCGAAAGCCACTGACCGCTTTCTTGGCTTCATTCAAAAGGAAATGGACTGGGGAGGGGTAGTTTTGTCAAGCTGGAGTCTGCACAAATAAGCATGAAAGGGGAACAAGGACGTGTTTACTTTTATCAGGCTTTCTTCACACCTCTCACATCCAAGTGAAAAAGCTTTCATTTGAATGGAAACGAAGCGGCAACATAATGCACATAAACATGAGCCCCGGGGCCAGTCTTTACATACGGGTGATAAATAGTCTTTCGCATATCAGGACAATCTGTCTTTTGTAAATTGTTTTCAGAAACGATCGTTAGGTGTTTCCCTCCCCCAGACATGAAACTGCAAATTTAATGAGTACAAGAGAGAGTGAGAGAAAGTTAAGTCTTACCTGTCTGGAATAGAAATGCACATAAATGCATTAGGGCCTGCAAAAGCATCCAAGGTTATTCCAGACATTGTTGAGTAGAAAAGAGAGGAGCTTTACTTGGGAATTATTAATCAAACTTGATTTTCCTTTAATCATATTGTTCCAATACATGTACTTGTTCACTTGGTCCCATTCAAGCTAGAGCACTCATTTTTATTTTAATGATTTATTTTAATCTTGTTTCATTCATCCCAGCAGCTGTTTCGTAAAGAGCCAGCATCCCATTTTTTTTAAACGCTGCATATCTCATTTCAGGATGAAATCTCTCTGCTCCTTGTTTTGACAGAAGTGTGGGGGCGGACTGCCATTCACTTTTTTTATATATATATAGAGAGAGCCCATCATCACCATGGACTAGACCCATTTCAGCTCATTTCATATTGGGATATATATATATATATACACACACACACACACACACATCACAATACATGTTTTCTTATAATTCAATAAATAAAGTATATATATATATGACATAACCACATGCTTCTGAAGACTCTGTGAATAACATTGACAAATGAAAAGTACGGACTATTTTCTCATTTAATTACAAACTTTACTGCACAATAACATGATTTTCTAAGAAACTTGAGTTATGTGCTTGTTATACATTAGACGACGTAATTGTGTATCACAATATCTCGATATGAGATTTCATTATAATAATGTCAGGTGTTACTGTGTGTATGTGTTTGTCTTGTATTTTTGCTCAGACTAAAGGGAGTAGTTAAAAAAGGAGTAGTCCGCCTATTCAGCACTAAACACACGGGATACTACAATTCCCAAAATTCAACTCAATAGTTTCATTAGACCCTCTATTCCTGGTTTTCTGTAATGAGTTGGGTGACACCACCATCACTATGACGTCGTCGGGATTATTTTTGTCCGACTTGACAAAGCGCTGCGGGCCCCAGAGCCACTGCAGACATGAGACAACTGTTTTCACAGGCTGAGCAGCGGTTAACATGACAAGCAAACCGCTCTCCCTGTGAAGAATCAGCAAAGTGCCCCTTTAATGTTTAATCTTTCATGGCATACAAATAGTCTTAATGCACTGCTGCCGATATTTGAACATCATGTATTGACGTACAAGCTTTTTGTTAATTGTTGTCTGAGCCGAGTTTTGACGGCGCAGTCGAACACATGCATTTGTGCTTTGCCGTGGTAAAGGAGTTTGGCGCTGGAACTATTTCCCCCTCAGGATGATTGAGGCTTCCAGCCCCAAATCCTTGCTTTGTCAGGCAGAAACCCGGCATCATGATGATCTGAGAGCACAGCGGGTGCCGGCTCTGAAGCAGCAGCGCTGTAGTGCAGCTCAGACTTTGGAGAATTAAAGAATGCAGCAGATACTTTGAGGAAAAAAAAAAGAAAGAGGGAGATGAGATGAAATGAAACATTCATGGTTGCCCCGAGGAAATCTAACGGTTGAGGCCACAAGATACCAGAGGGGGAGGGGGGGTGGTAAAAACAGAATAGAATATAGCTTTACAGTAAGGAGGAGGATAATGGGGAAGATTTCATCATAATGCAGCCAACAGTCTCAAACGTATGAGCTGAGTTCAAACGTATGACCAAATCGTAGGAGAAAAGCACCATGTGAAAAAGATATGTCACAAAATATTTTTTTGAAGCTACATTTTACGTTTTAATTATTAGGTTTTTTTATGTCCGTTAATATTGTCCATCGTGTTGCCCGGAGACGAAGGCAATAATATAAATAGATATTCGAGAAGACGCCGACAGCAGAAACAGCCGATCAGTCATGTGAGTTAAATGTTCGCTACGTCAGAATTTATTTGCCAAAAGGCATTTCCAAAAGTCATTTAGCATCGACATCAACTCTTTTTCAACAAAGCGTAAAAAACTTTTAGTTCACAATTGAGGACATTCTCTCAAATGTTGCCTCTACATAACACTATATTTATAAAAGATAATACAACTTATATAACACTATATTTATATAGATAATATAACCTATATAACACTATAATTATATAGATAATATAACCTATATGACACTCTATATAGATAATATAACCTATATGACACTTTTTATATAGATAATATAACCTATATGACACTCATATATATATATATATAATATAACCTATATAACACTATTTATAAAGATAATATAACCTGTATAACACTCTATTTATATATAGTATAGCCTACATAACACTATATGTATATAGATAATATAACCTATATGACACTCTTTTTATATAGATAAAATAGCCTACACAACACTTTATATAGATAGTACAACCTATATAACACTCTTTTTATATAGATAAAATAGCCTACATAACACTTTATATAGATAGTACAACCTATATAACACTCTTTTTATATAGATAAAATAGCCTACATAACACTTTATATAGATAGTACAACCTATATAACACTCTTTTTATATAGATAAAATAGCCTACACAACACTTTATATAGATAGTACAACCTATATAACACTCTTTTTATATAGATAAAATAGCCTCCATAACACTTTATATAGATAGTATAACCTATATAACACTCTTTTTATATAGATAAAATAGCCTCCATAACACTTTATATAGATAGTATAACCTACATACTAAAGGCTAGTGGCAGCATAGAGAACATAAAATAGAACACTGGGAAAAGAGAAACAAGCCAAAGGAAATCCACAGAGACACCATTCACTCTTTAAAAAAAAAAAATAGGTGAACCTTCACAGAAATTCCCTTCAGACCATCTTGGCGAAATGCAAAATAAACGTATGTGAGGTTTAGTCGGCCGGGCTCATGATCCAAACTCCAGATGGATGGCGCCCGTGTTCAGGAAATTGACAACATGAGAGTAAATAAATATATAACGATACGTGATGCAAAACCCTTTTGGGGGAACAAGGAGACAAACAGATAACTGTTTTTATCATCTGCACTGATTGTAAACACTACCTCAGGCAATCAGACAGACACACACACACACACAGGTACACACACACACACACACAGAGAGGGTATGGACTCAAGAGAGCTGCGACGGGAAGACTCCAGTGAGCTTAAGAGGTAAGAAATATCCTTAAGTGAGAAACAATAACACGACAGAAGAAGGGAAGCGAAGGAGGAAGAGAGAAACACAGTTAAGCTGCGTTCAAGTCATGAGGGAATAGCCGTCGGAACGATTGTTAAAAACAACAACACAGGAGTGTGTGTGTAGTGCTCTACAGCCACCGCTATAAGTGAAGAGGCAACACACGAGTCCACGTCTGGATTTAAGAGCCGCTCTGTCACAGACAACACAACACTGTGGTTAGAAACATGGTGAGTCACGTCGCTCATGTGCATTTGAACGCCTCTTCAGGGGAAATGTGATCATAGTTAACCGACAAGGGATGGGAAAAGTGGACTAGAGGTGCAGAAATGAGTTGATCCATCGGCTTAATTAACCTGGAAGTACTTTGATACTTTCATCAATTTCGTCGTTTTTCGAACATAAATCATATCACCTCCAGCTGGTAAAACTGTGTCTCTGACATTTTATTAAAAAAAAAAAAAATCATTCAATTATCGATGAATCGAATAATTAGTTGCAGCCCGAAGCAGAACAAAAGTTAGGGTTTTTTTTGCCAGGGAAGCTCATTGAAAGACAGATGATAGCAATCAGTCAAATATGAAGCCCACCTTCCTCTTGGGTTCACAGGCAGCGTTATCAGGAGACACATTGTCCTCGTTTTTGGGGGGTTAGTTAGATTCACGGGCGGAAGTGCGAGGCCCTGCATGAGTCAGGAGAAACGCCAGTCCCTCGTAGAGCCGCCTGTTGGTTTAATTAGAAGTTAATTTGAAATATATCTTTCCCCGACACTCAACTACTCTCGTTGGTGACACCAACCAGAAAGTTATTTAAAAGCAATTTGCACCGCCTGAAAGCCGACACAACGTGTTTACAAGCAAGAAGCTGCTGTTTACGGAGTCCATTAAATGCAGCATCAGTGTCTTTCCCTCCCCACCCCCCGTTCATTTCTCAAAAAGCAATTTCGCTCCGTTTTCCCAGGAGTGCGCACCGCCCCTAGTGGAGGAGGGCCGTCCTCGCCCGCTCCTTATCGCCGCCGCAGCATTCTTCTCGGTCACAAATGGTAATTAGTCACGCGTGAAGTGTAGAGGGGAAGATAACAGCCGCCACACGAGGATGCAGGTGTTTGCTTCACGGGGCTATTTGAATTTGCATTGCTGTCATTTAAAGTGCAGCAAACACCCCCCTTCTCATCAGTGTGTGTCTGAAGGCATGGCAGGATGGAGGAGCCCCCACCCACTGCGCCTCAAAATGGGTCTAATTATCTCCATTTACCCCCCACAAACCTCTGCAAACCCAGCAAAGCCTTCCTCTCTCTGTACCCCCCACTGCGCAAGAATTATCCCAAGCCCATCCTTCTCCCATCTTGAGCTGTGAACCACCGCGTCTAGACGGCGAAACGGCACCCTTCTTCCTCTCGCGGGTTTCGTCACCCTCATCAGAACGGAAATGAGAGTTAAAAAAAAGAGAGAAGAAAACAGGAAAAGAGGGGAGCGAGGATGAGCGTCTGAGACGTCGGAGAGAGTGATGAAACCCGAGATGTTTTTCATGCAACGACATGTCACATCGTTGTGTACAAAAGGTAATTTAGTCTGAATGGAGCAGCGGGCGCTGAGAGTTAGGGGGTACGCAATTTCACCAGGTAGGTGAAATGGCCCTTTTGATGTACTCTGCTCTGACGTTTATGGAGAGCAATTTTGAAAAGGTATGCATTTATTCAAACACCGCTACAGATGGAATCACAGATGGAATCGCACACACACACACGTACACAACCACAGTGCAGAAATGTGAGAGCACACACTATTTGGTGGCACTGTTCTGCGCACATCCTTACCTAGACTGAGTGTGTGTGTGTGTGTGTGTAAATTGCTGAACTTTCATCAGAAAGATGTGAAAGTGCACACACTAGCGCACATAAACCTAACGTGATAATCCACACACTTTCTCTTTGCAATGACACAACAAAGTCTGGCAGCCCGAAACGGCAGGAGGTGTGTGACTATTGATCGGATAAAAATAAAAAAAGTCTTTCAGATGAAGCGAACAATCCATAGCGCCCGGTTGTTGCATCATTTCATTTCCAGGATAATAACAACGCGGAGGACGGGGGAAAAGAAAAAAAGTAAAAGAGTCTCCTCTGTCCAAACATTTATGGAGCTCAATAAAACCTGCGAGCCAAATCAAGGTGAGCTTGGATTGCTCACAGCGAGTTCATTAAGGTACGAATGTTGCCCTCAAACACTCGCAGTTTGGATTTTAGTGTTATGGTTTGTTTAAAATACATAGAAGTTTGTAATTGTCCTGGGCAGAGATAAAAACATAATGATTTCCAGGATCATTCTGGTGTATTACGCTCATAAGTGAGCACAACATAAACGTAGTCCTCGTTGCACAAAGAACTAGAACTACATTACGGTAAGGTCGTTTTACTTAATGTATACAATACTACATTTTACAGTTCGCATTTGTTCTTTCTTCCAAGTTTGGCAAACTTAGTTTTGTTCAACACTGACAGGCTACACTGTTTTTCCTCTTGGCTGTAGTGCTCTTCATCAATCTAGATTGTTCTGGTGTGAGTTGCCTGTCTTTCTTTCCAATATAAATGGGACTCTATGGCACTACATTTGAAAAAAAAAAAAACACTCGACAGCAATGTCTCTTTCTAGAAATCACGAGCCGGTTACTCAAGACAATCCACAGTCCTTGTTGTGAGCAGCTTCATGTAGAAACTATGGTAAAATTGTGAGAGAAAAATTGATTTGATTGTGGGGTGAACTGTCCCTTTAAGGCCCGAGTTGTAATAAACTACAATTATCTTCTAAACTGCCACCTTCAGACACTCAAAGAGGGACAATCTAAGAAAGCATTGCTTGATTGACAGGTGAAATCCACTAGAAATTCAGACAAAAACAACAAGATGGAGAGAGAAAAAAAAAAAAAAGGAAAAATATTTTCAGCAACACTACTTCACAAGGTGTACTGTACATTTTTTTGTATGTAACCACACAGTGCATGTGTGTGTAGGGAGAAGGGAGCTATTCAGGAAAATCACCGGTCCAATTATGAAAGCTGTGCATGCTTTGTACCCACAAACAATAAAAGAGGCCCGGGCATAAAAAGCGGTTTAACTCAAGCGTTTGTCACAGCCAGACAGGTTGACATTAACAGACGGAGACAGAGTCTCAGGCAGCTGAAGATTTGAAAAACAAATGACAGCTATAGTCTCCATTGCAGTTTGTCATTGCCTTTCCTTCCAGCAGAGCCATCTGTGCCTTTCTCTAATTCCACACTTCCCTGCAGAGTTTAATACAGTTGCTCTCTCATACGTCTGGCCTTCCCTAAAACCTCAAGTAGATAAACATGACACTAAGTCCGGCCAAGCATCGGTCTGCGGGACAGATTGCAAAATCTTCAGGATGAGTCCAGCAAACGTAAACTCCAATCCTTTCCCCTCACTCATATCTGAGGTCATTAGCTGGCACCAAAACCCCCCAAAAAAAATCGTTAGCGGTTTCTCTCAAATCCCTGCGGTTCATAAAATATTCACCTGTTACCGTCGGCAAGGTGGCTGGGCACCGCGAGGTTATTCGAGGGCAGGGACGGAGACGCCCCCTGAGGCGCCCGCCGGTGTGCAAAGTCTCACAGCCTCAATTAATCTCTGTCAGACCTTGGACAATGTGACCTATACCCGTCCCTCCTCATGATGGGGTTTAACGGGAGTAGGTGGCTTTGACTTGGCCGACCATCATCCACTCAATTTATGGATTTCCTATAGGAGCCGCTGTACCGAGCCTGAAGGTGGGGCGAAGTATTGATTCAGTGTTCTGACATACCGGCGTTAAATCAGTCATTCACAGAGTTAGTTTAAAAGTCTATTACTCCTCCTCGCTTTAGCGTGTAGTCTCCGCCAAGCAGAGCTGAAATAATGTTTGAAATAATTTAATAACCCGGCATCTCCTTCTTCGTTCCTCGTCTCGCGTGCGCCCTCCGAGCGGCATTAGCTTGAGCTGCTGCGCGGCACTAGCTGCCCGCCGTCATTACGACGGCCCGCTAAGCAGCCAGAAGAACACAAGTAAACAAGATCAAGGAACGAGGTCAATGAATTAAGTGAAGCCCCCTGTCATGCCTACATTGTCTAATGCCGTCTGAAGACATCCAGCGCAGGCTATGGCTGAATAAACAAACACAAGCACACTCACATATTAGTACGCACACAGGCCTTAAAGCGGCGTCGATGGTTGAAGTAATGAATGTTTTTCTTTGTGTGCATTAGAGGTAGACTGTATCTGTCGTCTAATGCCGGCAACGCAAGGACCTCTGGGCCCTCGCTGGAAACTCTGTGAAGGAGAAAGAGGACAATTCGCTGTGTAATGATGTTTCCCGACGCTGTGCACAAGACCATGTCCTTTTCATCCAATGGAGATACAACACGCAGTGGAATTAAATCATGTTTGTCACTTGAAGAAAGCTTTGGACACCATCACATCCCACTAATGGCCCGCCTGTGGAAAAGGCCACGAGGCAAGCGGCGTAACGATGGCAAGGAAAAAGAAAAATGGGATGCGGCATCGTTATCTCTGGGTTTCTCCAGCTCTCCTACTGCCTTGCTCGAGGTTGTACCCGGGCGCCCGCAGTTGCACGGTTGGTGCCGCGGCCGACCCCCGCAGACGGCGAGCCTCGTGACGGGCGGCCGCCGCCGAACGGCACGTCCGCTCGTGTTAGCGTCACAGCTGGATTCGAGCGAGAGGTTGCGATTCCGGCGAGAGGTTGAGAGTCTCTGCGCGAGGCCGCGTCGCCCCGGAATAATACTCCAGCATGTGGGAATCTTCATGCTTATGCATGTGTTTGTTTGCAAGTGCTTTGGTGTGTTTTAAGGACAGAGGAGGAAGGGGGGGAAGAGCGAGCTGGAGATGCCGGGACGTGCAGGTTTTATAAAACAAACAGTGGATTCTCAGTGTGTGTGTGTTTTCTAATCCACTTATGTTTGCACCCTAAGGCTATCACATAGGGAAGTTCCAGAAAGGAGCATTGCATTAGGCTAACCTGGCAGCTAATGCTTTATTCAAGCAGAGCGCCCCGACATAACAAAATGAATCACTCCCTCTCGGAGAGACGAGACACATAAATACATACGGACCAAATGTGGTGCACTAAATGGGATTACTCTCTTTGGTCACAATCTTGGAAATCCATAGGTCCCGGGATGACGAGGGATGAATTGAGATTTAGCTGCAGGCTGCCCGGTAGCAGCTTCATTTCCAGTAAGGGTCCGTCAGAGCTGAAGGGTAAATTGACTACCTGTTGACTCTCGACTGCTCCTTATGTGCACGAGCACCCCCAAAAAAATGAGGGCGCATGGAGTAGAGCACCGCGTAAGTCCCCAAGAAATGATTCATAGTTGCAGCTAAGTCCGAGACGTGATTTATGACACTCCCTGATGCCGGTGACACCGGCCGTGCAGCCCATTTTGAGGACAGACAGCAGCTTTTCTATCCTGATTAAGGAGAAAATAATTCATCGCCGACTCAACGAACACGGGTGTCACCTTTGCGAAGCCGGCAGATCTTTGCGGCCTGTGTGATCACGACAATATTTGCCTTTTTAGAAACACATTGGGGAGATGAAGAGTGCTTCGTCGGTGCTTTTGCGCCTGAATATGTTGGCTACATAAGGCCTGGGTGTCCAGGTCAAAAGGTCACATAATAGTGGACCGAGAGGAGTGTAGTCTCTTGAATTATGCAGATACATCTCACATTAGTATGGAGCTGGTATCATTCGCAGGCTGTCGGATGTCTGAGAACCCATCGAGTCCGTCTGGAGGTCAGAGAGCCTTCCGAGTTGGCGTCCAGGAAGTAATCCCAGTCATTTGCCCCAGGTGAACACTATCAGATGCACCTGTCATTGCTGAACGGGAGCGAGACTGGGGACGCATGAAGCGAAGAGGATCGCAGTCTGGCGACAGGGATATAAAGCTTTCTCCGACCCTCAGGCTAGATTCTCTCGTCGGGCTGAAGTGGATTTCAGAGGAGAATTAGGGCCTCTTAATCTCTTTTGTCACCGTTCCGCAGAACTCAGCCAGAAGACAATGACTATTTCAGAAAAGGAAATTTTCCACATTAAATTCAATAATGGCACTCAACTGTTTAATTATTTTGTACCCTAAATAACAGACAAAATGAGCCACTGCCAAGGCTGGTCATTTTTCATGGAGCAGCGGAGGACGTCGTAAAGAAAGGGCTCACATTTCCTGCACTGTAAGCTTATAAAAACTGTAAATCGGCACATCTGTCATTGACTCTTTCATCCAGCGTTCATAAAATACATGGCCAATGAATTTTGGATTCTTCCTGCAGCGAGATCAGCTGGTAACGTCCCCGCACCGAAACCTTCTCTCAAAGTTGCCACCGCAAACGGCGACCACATGCCAATACGCTACATTCGGAAAGCATTCCACCAGTCTCCTCGTACAGTCTTTTGCAGATTCTCCATTTCAGCAGTGATAAGCATGCGGTTCTAGGCGGGCATCTTGGAGACAGACCAAGCCGCAGCCCATAGGGAATGAATGGATGCGATATCCAGTAATCCCGGATCATCCAGGCCCAGATTGAGGTAAGAGCCAGCCGCGTCGCTGTGCATCACCCAGCCTGTTTAGCAACCCAGACACATTAATGCCAGTCATGCATGGAAAACAATCACGGGCCCGCGGACATAATCCTCGCCCGAAGCTGTGTAAATAACTCGCCGCGGCTCGGAGGGGGGTTACGACGGAGAAGTCACACGCCGACTGAGAGGGATACAGTTTTGGCATTCGTGAATCCTCGCGTTCGGCTCACGGAGCTTCGCAGCCAAAAAAAACAAATCTAGAGGAAATCACACAATGTGCATCAGCAAGAAAGCTTCTTTGAAATGATCCAATTATAATGCAAACAGCTGTGTGTGTACTGTACGCTTATGTGGACACACTTCTGAGTGTGTGTGTGTTGTGTGTTTAAGGGTGTCTGTACTTTTTCCCACTCTGTCAGCACTCTGGTTTGACAGAGAGTTGTAAGTGAAAGGACAGGGCAATATTACTGGCTGTTTGTTTGGCGCGTTTCCCCCTGTCGCTCTGTCACTCTGGCTCAGCATCACAGCCGCCGACTGAGATGCTCTGACGGCTCCTCTGTCACATTGGCAGCGCGGCGGGAAGGCTGACTGATGGCCGGGACAGGCAAGAGGTGCGGGCTGGTGTGTGGGTCGCAGCGAGGCAACAAAAAAAACATGTGTGTCTTCGTCTTTGTGTGCAGAAGGGAGGGAGAAATAAATGTGCATCTGTTGGGAGGTGCAGTGGGTGTGAATGTGCATGCATGTGAGGGATGAAGAAAGAGACGCCGTCGGCTATTCCGGCTTGTCTGCCTCCGTGGCTTTTAGTTCTGAGGCTTCATGCTGCTTGGATCATGCTGGAGCTCCAGCCAGAGGATCTCATCTCTGACATGGTCGCGCTATGAGTTGCCCAACAACCGGCCGACTCTGGCCTCATGCGTTATTCATACAGACGGGCCAGTGGTGCAACAGAGCGGCCAACTTTGTGTCCGTGAAAAAGAAAGTGTGGCGTTTTTGGGGACAAATTATGAAGGCTTTGAAGCGGCAATAAGCGGCCTTATTTCTATTTACCTCTGCGGGCAAAAAAGGAAGACCGGAAGCTGATAGAAGTTGTATTTATTGAAGATGGCGTGGCGATAATAGCGCCATTGACTAACTGTAGCTGGGATCAAATAAAAATGTCAGGCTAAGAGGTAATATGTCACCATGCAAAATGCTGTGATGAATACCGTAATAAAATGTTGCTTTGTCACTGTCGTTTTCTGGCATGAGAGCAAGGCGTTTCAGCTTTCGTAGCTGGAACTCACTCACTGCACCATCCATCAGTGGGCGGAAGATGGCAGGAGCCGGGGGTGGGATTGTTCCACAACAAGCGGGACTCAAAGCGACGTCTGAAAAGGTTTTGTTGTGATCAGGGCGGTCACAATTATGAAATCCTAGTTGGCAATTCATTGTCTTTTTCTGGGAATCTTTTCCAACACAGCTGTGCTGTTGTCGTGTTTAGCTTTGCGGACACAGACTGTATAAAATATATGGACGCAGGTTTCCGAAGAGCCGGTGTGAAGTGGGTGGCTCAGACAGCGAATGACCCGAGACACTCACCTCTCACTCAAAGCATCCACGCCCTTAATTATGCCTAACTTTAAGCCTTAATATAATTTAAACTGCCGATGTATCTACAATTTCACCGCTGCAGGGTTGTAATAAAGTGGCATATTAGATATAGAGCTATTGGTACCGGCTGTAAATGTTCTTTATTTCTGCTGTAAAGTTAGGCATTTAAACATGAGGGTCTGTGGGCGTGGCCATTTGAGGAAGTGCAGTTTTGGGCTTCATTTAAGGTTGCCGCTTGTTTGCAACTCGACCTTTCAATGGCTGCTCATCGCAAAAGGGTGTCAATTAAATCAACAAATAGCTTGCTGAAATAACATTTCTGCTCTCACTCTGCTGCACATGGATCATATTTCAATTGTCACGGTTCAGCGCCACACGTTTCTCTATTAGTTGTTTTCATCCTGTCTGCCTGTCTGTTCACTAACTGTCCTGTCATTTCAGGTCTTGCGTCACGCCCCCTTCATCAGTCACTCCCTCCTCGTCAGCCCTCATTCCTTGCACCTGGCCCATCCCTGTCTCACCTGTAGCACATTACCTCATTAGTCTTCACTACTTAGGTCCCCTCACTTGCCCCCTGCCAGATTGTCTTGTGTTTTTTAACCTAGCTCTCCAGCGGTCCCTGTTGAGTAAAGGAATTATATTCTTTACCTCTGTCTTCCTGAGTCGTGCTTTTGGGTCCTTGGGTTATCGGGCCATTACATCAATAGCTTGTCCTCAAACTGTTGTGTAGGCAGAGCTAATGTAACAAAAATGTGGTTCAAGACCGTTAATTAGCGTTGGAGGAGGCGTGATTGTATTTTCACAAGTTAATACAAAACAGGGAAACACGGGGGATCCTTAACCGTACATTTACTACCACTAGACCACCAGTCTGCTCTGAGCTCCTCCACCACCGTCTCTTACTCGCTCGACCACACACTCGCAGCAACCCTCTCACTTTAAGCTATTCCTGAGAGAACCCACGCTGCTCTTGGAACATCGTGTATCCAACATTTCTACTTGAATTATCTAATTTGAAAAGCTGAATGGAAGCGACAACTCCAGCATAACCTTCCCCAGAGCCGTCAAGCACAACGCTGCACCGGGAGGGACGAATCTCCGCTATAAATCAAGAGCGCCGTTATCGGCACGTCTCCGTCATCAGCAACGGAAAGCAACAAATACATTCTCATATGAGCTGGAAGGAACAGAAGAAAACAGAAGTACAATCTCTTTTTCCATGTTTTATTTTCCTGACACTTTATTTACAACCGGCTGATGGACGCAAACATACTTTGCTTTCTATTTGTTGGCACATTTGTAACATCGGCTTTAAATTCCCTTGATTGTGGAATCCAACAACTATGCAAAAATGAGAGTGGCCTTACATTTTTTTAATAACTGCAGAAAGGTTTGGTTGTGCTTGTTTTTTGGTGCACCTTGTGGCCCTGTTATTTTTGGTCAAGTAAAATAGTTGGTCGATGAAATCAATGACACAGAGCTTTAAGAAGCTCATATTCCTTTGAAAAGTGCTACAACACTAGTGTGTGTTTTCAACCAAAACAGAAGAAAAAAAAAAAAATAAATAAAATTGTACTTTCTGACAAGTCTAAAAAGAAGTGGAATAATATACCTGTGCAGTCATTATTTTAACGTCTCAAGAAATCTTCTCCAAATTATATTACAGCCATAATTCTGCAGCCCAAATAAGACACATTTGCACAAACATTACAGCACTGGCAGATTTGTTTCACTCGAGATTTGTGTGGTTTAATAAGACAAAAAGTACCTGATAAAATGTGGATTTTTGTGTTGCACATCGCACATCGTTACCCCGTGGATCAGATTCCCGCTAAACGCCCCGGGGGGATTATTGCGGGATTAGCTTTTCTGTGCGGGCGACACGAGGTGTGAATGTCATCTCGGTGGCAGAAACATGCGGCGAACGCAGACAAACAGATCCAGACGTGGACGCTGGCGTCCTGCGTTTCATCTAAGAAGACAGGAGAGACTGAGCCTTGAGGATAATGGGCAGACAGGACTGTGTGTCTTCTTTCATTTTGGCAGAAAGAGGAGAAATGAGAGTTAAGACACTCCGGAGACGCATTCTTCAAGCAGACAGATTGCTTCCACAAATACACCCGGTCCCCCGTGCGAGAGCCACATTCCTCAGAGAAGACGCTTCTCCAAAGATATTCAGCGAAATTTACTAGAACATCAGAGAGAAGGGGAAGATGGGGAGCAGTAACCGCCCTCATAAACCCGTCTTTATTTTAGGAGTATTGACTAGAATAAACCCACATGGTGCCTCAACAGCAACAGTTCAGCGTTGCCGGGTCTGGGGATCTCTCTCAGCATGGGCAGCCTACTTAGCAATATAACACATTCCTCCGACCCCTTGAGAATAATTATAATTAGAGCCCATTGTATCCTATATGAGCCATTGAGAAAGTGGGTAATTCATTTGCAGGAGGAATGATATGCTATCGGCCAGTAGCTCTTTTTCCTCCGTCCACTGATCGCCTGTTTGTTAATGAAGCATCAATGATTGCTGGTACTTTTTTTTTCTGTATTTCTTTTCTTTTTGGGAGGGCGTAGGGACACAAAATACCACCAATTTTCTAATTTACCACTCAATAAAGTGAAGTCTATGATCTGTCAGAGCAGGGCTGTAATTATCATCCATTTCAACAAGAATCCAAAAAATTGGCAATCAGCTCCACATAACATGAAACGCCACCGCCGTGGATTATATAGAGTGGCGTTCTTACGACAAATGCATTCTCTAGCACATTTAATAATCACTCTTTATACATGGCTGAAGGTCCTTGCAATCAGATGTGCTTGTGTTATTGGCTGAAGTAATCAAGCCCATTGCAGCGGGAGCCGCAGTCAGGATTGGAGGCTGGGAAGTACAGAGCAGGTGCTCGTGCATTGTGACAAGAGACGCACGCAGAAAACTTTGAAGTGGACCAAAAAGCGACGCCGAGTTCAGGAGAGGACGGGAAAGCGGGATATCAGGATCTCATCCGCTGAAACCCACGTTGTCACCGAAACTGACGGCTCTTCCACTTACGTGTTTATGCTAAAAATCCAAATGACTGATATACTCACAGTGTCCTGCTCACATTAGACTCACCAGTCCTGTTCGTGAAGAAGTCTCTCATTTTACAAGCAACAATGGAACCAGGATTCACTCTAATATGGATTTTTGAAGTGCATTAAAATATGTTTTTTAATAATTTGCCTTTTGCTGATATGGAATATTATTACGCTACTGTAAAATGTATCGATTTAAACATTCTTTCTTGTCAAAGAATATCGTGGTTTAATTTCTCCTCAATTGTATCCTAGGTGGATACTTTATAATAATAAAAAAAGATCATGTTCACACAAACAATTTTGGGGAAAAAAACAATCAACTCTCAAATGGCCAAAGACAAAGGATTGTAAAGCACTGACGCAAATAAATCTCTTATTGGAACTTTAATATCTCCTTTGTATTAGCGAAAAGTAATGGGCCCAACATTTAGATTAATAACTTTAACAATTAACATAAAAATGTTGAAAGCTGAACCGATTTGATTTGATACGAGGATGCTATCCAACGCCAACTGTAATAACGATGATAGCAACAATATGAATGCATACTTGAACAGAACGTGACAAAGAGCTTCTATCAAGACAGATGAGGACAATCCCGAGATAACAAGTGTGGACGATACATCCTGCCTGGGATTTATATTTTGGAGCAAAAGGCCTGCATCAGCAGACCAATGCATCAGCCTAATAGTCACAGCGTGTCGCTCTACTGTACGCGGGGCCTGGAGGTGAAGGATCAGGTCCACAGATCATCAATCAGACCCCGGTTGTGAATCTTCCTTACGTTCCCCTCCAAGGTCACGCTGCACCGACCTGGAAGACTCTGCACTCCAGCACGCGGTCCTCTAAGTTTGTCCATTCATCATCTGTAACCCTGCAGCGGGACATGCAGACAGGCGCAGTCAGCCGCTCGGGCGTGAAACAACCCCACGGCCCCACAGCCGCATCAAGTCTGCACTGTGCTATTTCGGAAAGGGGCCACACTTTGGGGAGGATGCTGCAGAAAACTCAGAGTTCATCCCCAAGTTGTGAGGGGCATCCTGAACTCTCTCTCTATATATATATATATATATATATATATATATATATATATATACACACACAAACTGCTTCCTATCTCCTGCACCTGGTTTACAAAAATGAAGCGTCTCCCTTGGGTGTTTTTTCGAAGTCTTGAAAGCAGGCCGTGACGGCAGAGGGCCAGGAGAATAAATAGAATATGTTCTTTCTCTCTCTATCGCTATATGTATGCTATATGGATGCTCAGCATGGATATTTTCCCACACAGGGAGCTCTGTAGTCCCGCAGTTCTGAAGTATGATGCGGACCAGTTTGACTTTAAAGTTTTGCGCCGCCATTGAAGACGGCCTATCAGACGTGATTCCTGCGCTATCTCGACAAACGAGCCGCTCATACCGGGACGCGGCGGCCTCTTCACTGAGGCCCTCGCGCCGTGGCGCACATTAATGAGACACGTCTCCCCATTAGTGCGAGGTTCTCTACTCTGTTTGTGCAGATGCACACGGTCCCACAGATGGAGCTCCGCCACAGGGACCATGCAGCTGCAGACAGTGTCTCTGCTGTCTTCAAACAGGGGACAACAGGCCCTCTATCCTCCACACAGCGACTAAGTAGCCCTCTCATCTTCCTCTCCTAATCTGCGTCTCCTCCTCTCTCTTCCTTCAGTCTGCAGCTGAAGACTGATACATTGCTATTGAAGCATTACAAACTTTCTGCTACTGTTATTTCTTCCTCTATCTTCTACTCTCTTCCCCCCAGCACTGTGACTCTTTGTTCCCTCGGCTCATTGGGCTTCTCTTTCTGCTGCAATCTCTCTCCGTCCGTCCCCTTCGTTTCAGTCTCCTGTAGACTCTGATGATGAGTATACGGTTTTGCTTCCCTGCTCTCATTTTCTCTGCGAGCGGCATGCTGCTTTTGGCGTTGCGATAGGGGGTTTAAATCCTGCAGCACAGCCCGGTGGCAGCGCCGCAGCTACCCACTGGGTCGGAATAAATCCAGGAGCCTCCAGCCTCGCCTCTGAATGGACCCACGCCCCTGACAGCGAGCCCAGAACAACAACCCCACACACACAGAGACACACAGACACACACACTCCCATCAATCCAGTAGCAATGAACCCAAAAGGCCTTCCTCTGGGAGGTTTAGCTTCCCTCCCTCCCTCCCTCGTCTGCACTGCCTTCACAAAGGATGATTTCAGCTGCCTAATCAACTAGAAAAAAAACTTGTACCCTCCTCCCAGTTCCTGCTACAGCCTCCCCCCTCTCCTCCTCCTCCACCACGCAAATTTCACATGCCACTGACTTTGTTTTTCATAACGTGCAGGGAGAGGGCGATTGCTCGAAACAACATTTTCTCCGCAGCATATTTGAAATGTCAACATCATTAAGGCCACCTGTCAGACTTAGTGACATTGGAAAGGGCCCCTACCTACCTAATCATTATAACCTCATGCCAAGTCTTTAAAGGAAAAAAAAGGTTGTTTTTCCTGTCAAAGCTCTACAGGCTTACATCCTTGCTTGCAACTGCTCAAATACCTGTAGTAATGATCTCAGCGAGAGAATCAGGCAATTACTGGACATTTTTATTCATGCCCCCGGCTAGATTAAAACTCACATACACCCACTCGCACGCTGAGTTCTTTTCATTTTTCCTGCCTTACCCCCCTCTTCCCCTTCCCCCCAACAGACACCGAGGCAGAGTTTGTGTGCAAAGCAGAAACAGCCCTGATGCCCTCTGGCGAAACCTGCAACCAAAAATCCCCATAAGCCCCACTGGTCTTGCCTTGCACCAGCAAAAGTTAGAGGTCAGTCCTGAGTCAGGAGCCCAGTGGTTTCGTCAGCTCCATAGAACAGATCGTCATATCCACGGTTCAACGAGCCGGACAAGCAACAGACGGGGCTAACACGGCACCTATACACGCATGTGTGTGTATACACACACACACACATACATATATATATATATATATATATATATATATATATATATATATATATATATATATATACACTACCGTTCAAAGGTTTGGGGTCACCCAGACAAATTTTCCGTTTCTTCGCAATTTCTCGCATGGAATAGCCTTCATTTCTAAGAACAAGAACAGACTGGCGAGTTTCACATGAAAGTTATTTTTTTTGAGTATAATCGAATCCACAAATGTGATGCTCCAGATACTCAACTAGCTCAAAGGAAGGTCAGTTTTATAGCTGTGCGAACATAATTGCACAAGGGTTTTTCTAATCATTCATTAGTCTTCTATGCGATGAGCAAACACAATGTACCATTAGAACATGGAGTGATCGTTGCTGGAAATGGGCCTCTATACACCTATGTAGATATGTCATTACCACATTGACAATGCATAGTGTATTTCTGATTAATTTAATGTTATCTTCATTGACAAAAACAGTGCTTTTCTTTGAAAAATAAGGACATTTTGAAGTGACCCCAAACTTTTGAATGGTAGTGATATATATATATATATATATATATATACAAACAGACCATGAACGCATCATAGTGTTAGTCAATACAAACCTCTGAAACGTTAGCTGTTAGCTCTGTCATTTAGCCAAGAGACTACACAGGTGTGTAGCACTGGTTCGCACATGTGTAGTAGCGATCGGGCAGGATGTACGTTTCGGGGAGAGAGCGACTTGGTTGTTGTTGTTCCTGCGGAGCATAAATTTGCTGATAAATTATATGATAATTTCATATGGGATACCGATCCAGCAGGCCAGGCAGTATCCGAGGCATTGCTGGTCTCGGAAACAACACTAAGCAGCACGTACTGCTCATGCATTCGTTTAAATGTATTCAGACTGTGGCTCCACAGATGCATACAGGGACGTGATGAAGTTATCCAAAACTGATTACTAGCAGTCAGGGTATCAGCAGCAGCGTTGGCACCAGCAGCGACACGCCATGACATGCAGCAACGTAATCGCATCGACTTCATTTCCAGGTTAGCGTGCCTTGACAACGCCTCCCGTCTCTGCATCAGAGGAGTAACTAACGATTTGCATTGTGTGTGTGTTTTTTTCCCCCGCCGTCGAAGCGGATTCATCTCTCCAGAAAATATTAGAAAGCATCCTCGCAGTCCAAAGTGTCATCTCCAAATTGCTTGTTTTGTTTTTGTCAGTTTGTGCTACGGGCGTCAAATGACACGTAGCAGCAGGTGTTTGTCGAGTTAGCAGCCGTAGGTTAGAAAGCAGAGATAATAGCAACAGCGAAGGCATTAATAGTAGTAGTAGTAGCAGCAGAAGAAGCATTGGCATTTGGAGCATAATAATTAGCAGAAGCAGCAGTATTAGTAGAGTTTGTATTATTGTATTACAAAAACATGTCAGTGGCACTAAGCACATACTGAGCAGCCCTTCCCTGTGTGTGTCAGTGTGCAGTTTCCTCACATAAGTAAGTGTTGCTGCGGGGCCATTCCCTCATTGGTGCTACAGTAAGCAAGTCCAGTAGCAATTCAAGCCCGCCTCCGGCCCAATTAACACACAAGCAAATCAACGTACTCAGGCAGGAGGCCGCTTAGCTCAGGATTTACTGTAAAACCGCCCCAAAAACACGTGGACCGTCCCTGTACACAACACACATCCACTCACATGGTGGCTGGTTTTCAATACACCCAAACCCCCTCCCTGCCCATTCTGTGCCCAGCCGACCGGACACACTAAACCTTCTATTAGCGGTTCAACTTATGCTCTCTCACTCCTTCGCCTCTGCAGATTCACCCCGCCTTGTACTGTAATCCCTCTCCAGCGGATTCTTAATTACACATGGACAGCACATGGGGGGAGGGGGGTCAAAGACGTCGCCCACGCGGCAAGGACGCGTCGACAAAAAGGCCGCTCGTCCTCGCGTTGGATTGAGCCTCGGAGCTCGTTACTCAGCCTCTCTTTTCCTTTCACACAAGACAATATATATATATATACAGAAAATAAATTAAAAAAAGAGCTGTCACTTTTGACAGGGTTCCTAATCTGCACCCGCAATTAATTGCTCCACCCTCCCTGAATGCACTCGTGCGTATACAGAGTGTGGACAAGGCTCACACACACACAAACAAGGTCTTAGTCAACAGTTACTGTCCTTGGCTGCAGCCTTTTAAAATGAAGATGTGACTGACTCTATTAGCATAAAGTAAGCACTGCAGTAAAACACTTTCTGGAGAGTGAGGGACCCGCTGCTCTCCTCCCCCGTTCTCTCTCCATGATTGGCAGGTTGCTTTAACAACAGGTCTTCCGGCCAGGAGGAAAGTGGGTGACAAGAGTTGGGAGAGTGGTAAGGGGGGGATGAGAGCAGTGGGGTCGGGGGGGGATGTGAAAACAATACATAGCCTACTTTTGTGTGCGGATAATTAGAGATGTCTGGAACGACTGAAGCGCGCCGGGGGAGATGGAAGGGGAGAGGGGGGGCGTGGCTGCACAGATTCAGGCAGAAGCAATTTATGTGCAATCCGTCCTTTGGGAGTGACAATGACAAACACGTCACGCATTGTTCTACACAGGCATTCCTCTCCTCTGTAAACCACTCCATGCACGTCGCAGGTTACAGAGAAACCTAAAAAAAAAAAATTGGCCGGTTGTTAAAGCGCATGACGTGAGATATGAACGCGAGGATGTCAGGGAGCACATTTGCGTAACAGTGAAAAACGACCTTCCGCTGGCAGCTGAGTCAGGCATTTGTACCGACCGCTTTCTTATTGGCTGACGCTCAGCCCTTCCCTGCCATGTCCCCAAAGGTTTGAAACATGGTCCCAGTCTCTTTATATTTAAATGTTCCCTTTAGGCCACGTTATCCAAAAGTACAATATTTCTTCTGCAGTTATGCTGACAACACCTAGCTTTACCTGCCCTTACAGCCCCGTAACCACAATAAATTAACAGACCCGGATAACTGCCTCCAGGGGAGGAATTCCTGGACGGCCCTTTCTCCAACTCCATGAGAATAACGCTCAAGCGAGGCTACACACCCATATCTGTACAGCCGAGTCAGTCGACTCAAGTTGCATTGTGGGTAAGGTCGACGCCAGATTTTGACAATGAAGATCAATGTGTGGAATAATAAAGATGACGTCTTTGGTTCAGCTTTTTTTTTTTTTAACGGTTCATCATGAGTCCACCAAAGTTTCAGAGAGATATTCTTTAAGTGCAACACATGCTGGCAAGTTGCACCATTTGACAATTGTAGCCCACTGAATGTTGGGTTGGAATATTTCCATAACAAACACAGGAAATATCTAAGGGATGGCAACAGGCTTCAAACTGTTGCCGATTTATACGTTTATTTATTTTTGTCTCCATCTCTTGAAATTGTGAGGTTCATCCATCCGCCTTTTTATCTTTTCTCTGCACCCTGAAGCTCGTTTGACTGTCACGTTTATATGTTGTTGCCTTTGCAAAAGCCCCGTCCATTGAGGGTTGTTTGCTAGGAGTTTTGTTCCGGCTCCTCTTTGTGCATTTTCTTTAGTTTCACCACAGGATGGTAAAATAAATCCACCAGCGCATCCTTTTGATAGCCAGCTTTCTGCTGCTCTCATCACTTTTTTTAGGTCAATATACAGGAGGCTGTGTTCAAACCAACCTAACAAACAACATATGTCAATGGTGGCCTCATGCAAGGGCAAACAAAGTAGATCTGTTTTTAATGTCTACTCAGGTCATCCCTGCATCATCCCTCCAGTGTCTGAGCCGGCCTCATCATCCTCTCATGCCCCGTTATTATTATGTATGGGATCGCTGACCCCGGCCGCGGAGCCATCTGCTCACACTCCATTGATGCCGAGATTATAGGGGTAGGCCAGGAGGCCACAGGGACACACATGTCTGGTGGCCGATCTGGAGTCGCCTCCCCCCTCTTATACTCCCTTACCCCCTTCCTGTACTCCACACACTTGGCTCCCTGCCTCTCTTTCTCCACATGCACCTGAGACGCTTCGCCTACACTCGGGGAGGGGTATTGCTTATTGAATCAATGATTCAAGGGCTCCTCTAACAGAAAACGTATAAAAAAAAAACCACAACATCTCGCTTCAGGCTTCGGCGGCAGAACATCGCATAAAACAGAACGAGGATTTTAGAGGTATATGCCTCCAATCATCCTGGGCTAGGCAGACGCGTTTCCTCTGTGAATGCAAAGTCAGCTCGCTCATTCCCATGCGGGGCATGATCCGGCAGCTCCTCGCTCATGAATCTTATCCTTTGCGTTTATCTGTCCCGAGTTCAGGGGCCACGAGGTGGGGGGTGGGTACTCGCCGCTGATGCAGTCCTCCTTTTGGAAGGGAAACACAAGCAGATGCCGGCCCAGGTGCGAGCGCATCTTAGAAGTGCCAAAATACCGCCATCGTCTGAATCATTGCCGAGGTAACCCCTCCGCTTAGGAGTCAAGCGGGCAGGTAGAGGGAAGAAAAGAGACGGAACTAACGATCCAAATGTGCATGCCACGTTAAAAAAAAAAGGAAGCAGAGGAAGGACGGACGGGGGTCGAGGGGCAAGAGGGCCCAGATGAGGACGCGAGGCATTAACACTGCCGGGGTTAAAAGGTGCGATTCCCAGCGTGAGCGCCTACGATGTGAAGTGTTTATTAATATCCCTTTCAAAACATATTCTCCCAGCAGCTTTTTTTCTTCTTCACAGAGTTCTTTTCAATCACGGTGGATTTCTAACTCCATTTAAAATGTGCATTGCCCCTGTCGTCCCTCTCTATAGCTGCGCTTCCCGCAGAGTTTCTGGTCATTGTAGTCGCGGGACTACTTTTCACAGAACTAAAAAAAAAAGAGGTACACTCTGTGCAGTGTGCCTGCCCGTTTCATCAAAAAGAAATAAACTTTATGCGTTATGTCTCTCTGCGACGGCATTCACCGCTGCATAGTTCGAATGACGCTCGTTGGATGTATTGAATGAAATGCAGAGGAGGAATATGAAACTAAGTCTGTCACTCTTCACAGCAAATCATCTGAGTTCTTGGCGGTTATTTATTTGTGCTTTGGAACGAAACCGTCGAACGAAAAAAATCTGAAAATGACTTTCACAACACCGCCGAGCTCTCTTCTACCGCTTGCCCTATTAGCTCGCTCACATGATCTCTCTCTTTTTCCACCTGCATTTCTTTAAAATAAGTCAGGAATTCGACAGCAAAGCCTAACCTTACTTTGAATGTTAGCAAATGAAGAGAAAGGCCCAACCATGGCTTTCTTTGAGGATTAAAATGTCCCCCAAAAAAGGTTTCCCAGGAACTTCACGTCTACGCTGGTCCCTGCGGTCCAAACCCAATGAGTTCCTCAAGCGGTCAAAAGGGGGGCTCATGATGGTTTTTGAAAAGGGAAGCTTTTCTGCACAACACTCGGATGTGGTCGAACAACTCGTCATGCGATCCCGCAGCTGCACAGGAAAAGGTCGGGGGGTCGTGAGCTCAGAAGCACCTCTGGAGTAGCTGCAGATGGAGAGGAGAGTATTGCTCATCACCACCCCTCAGCTCTGACACTTCATGTATATCATTACAGAGTAAGACGCTCCGGGGGAAAAAAAAAGGGCAAAATAGAGCCACAAAACTGGCGTTGATCCAAATTTGCTTCAAAGTGAAGAAGCCGCTGATGAAGACGTCCCGCGGAGAGAGCAGACACACAGGTGTTGCTGCTCATGCTGCATCACCTCCCCCGCCGCGCACAGGAGGGTCACCGCTAACCTTGGCGGGGGTGAGCAGGCGATGCCGCAGTGCCCTTGTTCGCGCCGCTGTGGGACATGTCATTTTATTTATTTAATAATTAGACTTCTTTTTTTTTCCTCTCGCAAGTTTCTCTGCAACTTTTAATATCTCTCCTGCGCTGCAGGGACACTCGGAGGCCCACAGGTTTGATAACTTTAAACGCCTACTTTTTAAAGTGTAATATCTACAGCTACCCTGGGACCCGCACACCCCGGGTCTTGCTCTATATATCAGACTTTTTCTTTTTTTTTTTTTCTTAAGAAAAATGAAGGGTAAGATACAAGGAGGGGTGAGTTTGTAGCTCTGGCAGTTAATCTCACTCGAGTTTATCAGCGCCGCCGTCTCCACGTTAATGATACGGGGGACTAAACACGTGAGGCCTCGAGGGAAAACTCTGGGAGATAAAGCGTGGAGGAGGAGGCAGCAGAGCTGAAAAGAAATAGCTTTTGGCGCCACGCAAGAAGCTGCAGAGAGGGAAAGCAAGCGAGAGCAATGCTATTCCCCGCAGTTTGGCCCGAGATGTCATCTCAAATCCAAAGCGACACTTGCTGACAGCGCCGGCACCCAAAAAAAATAAAATCATCCTGTGGTTGACCTCTGACCCCTCCCTACCCCGTCTGCTGAATCCGCTGCTCGGTCATCTCACGCCGCGGCGATAACAGAGCGACAGTTTCCTCTCCGCTGCCAGCGTCACGACTCACATCAACCTGTCAAGCGGTCGTGACGGGTCCGACCACAGGTTTCATGGCCAGGGGGGGGAGAGAAAAAATAATAAAAAAGCTTGGACAATTGGCTCAGCCGCAGAGTGTAAACACACAGGCGGCGAGAGCGATAGAGGAATATTCATAAAGATTATTCACGGCTGGCCGTCAGCGGCGGTGACAAATCTGGGGAGGTAATGGCAGCGGCGAGAGCAAATCTGACGGAGAGCAGGACTGGACTTGGAGGACAGGCGGCCATCGCTGTGGAACAGTCACGCACCTGCATATCTCATCTGTGTCCAATATCAGCCTCCATACAAAAGCACACAGTCGCAGCTCCGTCAATCTCACCCGCCAATTCCAAAACGACTTGGCCACCACGTCTGGATGCTGAGAGCAATGATTTCGACACCACAGGGTAAATTATCCTTGAGAGGGAGAAAAAAATAAAGTCCTCCCTCGAACCCTCCGCACTGCGATCTATCATCAGCCTGAGTGGGTTCTCCTTTCTTAAATTCTGATGAAGTGCTCTAATTTGCTTTCCTGCTCTGCCCACTTCCCCTTAACCGGCTTTGTGTGCCTTCTGTGAAGAAGTCTGGCGAAGGTTTCCTTTCTAAATGTTTTGATAATAGCGCCGATACCAGACTTTCAATTTTGATACCTTGGATTGAGAGAAATAACATGTTTTTTTGACAGCCTTTCAAGACCTAAGAAGATTTCCTGTTTACTAAAAGAATCATTGACACCACGGACCATATCTTCCTGAGTGGTTTGGGGTTTGTTTGCAAGTGGGTGGCGGTTCCCATTCTTCTCCCATTCCTTTTGGATATTTCTCCATTGGTGCTATTCTTAAGAATATAAGAGAGAAATGTAATGGTTATATGTTCAGGAAAATAAGCTTGAATTTTGAACTCATCCCCTAGATTGGAAGCATTTTTTATTAAAATCTCTGAAACTATTGATCAATAAAAAAAGAGCAAAACAGCAGGTCTCATGATAAAGATATCATTGGAGCTACTATTTTTTTTTTTTTTTGCAAAGGCGTTTATCTTCTGGTGTTAAATGTAAGTATTTTAGTTTTTTTCTTTACAATTTATTATGATCATGTTTCCATAAGCTTGTAATTTCTGATGTTTGGAGGTCAAGACGACACCTGTCGCACACACACACACACACACACACAATTTATTGTTACGACTTTCTACATGAACACAATGCCAAAATGACAGGTGAATAAAACGTAATGAATTAACTTGTTTTATAAAACCTTCCATGCTCTTGTTCCACCATTGTAAATCATCTTCATGTTTTTGCAGCTTTGAGCAGCACATCAGTATTTTCCTTGCAGTCCATTGTGGGACAGTGGAGCACAGTCCGTCTGCACACTGACTTTTTTTTTTTTTATATTTTCCCCCTTTCTAGAATAAATGCACCACACCAATACTTTCTTAGAAACTATGTGTTCAGCTTCGATGTTCTCACTTAGAGAAAATCAATATACACCACCACACTAACACAAAAGGCCCATCGCCCACCTACTGTTTCCCAACCGTGCTCAAGTGTTTACAGGGGAATTTGTCAGCGGTGCCTTCCTTCACATTTGACAAGATAAGTGTCACTGCCTGGCCTGATGATATTTCCTTTGTTTGAAGACGGTTGAGGAAGGAGTGCACTTGGAGCTTTTTCAACAACAAAAAAACTGTGTCATCATGATTAGTATCGTCTGGAGCTTTTAAAAAAAACACTGGCTTTAGTTGCCCCTGCGGCACACATCAGTCCTCTGGGACTCTGTAATAAAGAATTAGCAAACACGGCGCATACCTTCAACAGACAGCAAATTACACGATCCAAATTCCACCAGCAGCTGATTCTCAAGCAGCTGATGCGTTCATGCTATGTGAATTTATTCCCCTCAGCTGTTTCACTGGATTCATGAAGCGCTTCATCCCATCAGATCATTACGTATAGCTTGTTGGAATAAAGCAAAGAGCTGTAAAAAAAAAAAAAGCAATGAAATGAGTAACTGAGGGAAGAGCGAGCCCAGGAGCTTTATTTAAAGTCATCTAAACTGAATACCAACAATGGCGTTCGCCAACAAGAGGATGTGTTTAATGAATAAATAATGGAAAAAAACTTTGTCTAAAACGTGTTTAGCGCTCAGCGTGACAGTTACTGTGCGGCGCCTGCTGACACTCCTCCATCTGCTCAATAATAATTTGTTGTTGATGAGTTGGAAAAGCAACACAATTCAAACACCTGGAGAGGCAAAGCCGGTTCTGGATTTCCCCCACAAAGACGCCTCGTGGATCCAGGCCAAGCCAGTCTGGCAGCTCCGTCAGCGCCAGTAACGCGCACGGCGGTGACAGCCCCGGTAGAGGTAGATTAATGTGATAAAAACATATTGCACAAGGCGATAATGGGTCAGCGATGGCCTCATTGACACCGCCGTGACTGACCAACATGTTGTTTGGTCGCCTTCATACCATTCCACATCCCATCTTCTGTATTATGATCCCGTGGGAATAGAAAGACGTCGTGGTTTAACAAGCGGCCAGCCCAGATATTCATTCAAACAGGAAGCGCTGGCTTAGCTGAAGACCTGAAGGAATACTTCCCGCTCAAAGTGACCGTTTGCGTATCAATCGCTCATTCCGTGTCACCCCGAGTTCTTGAAGAAAACTTTGTTTGAAAGGAGAATCAACAAAAAACATGTTGAAGCAGCGTAATCCAAGTTTCACATTTCAAAAAACATCCCCACCCTCGTGAAGGCGCACTAACGAGTTTTCATTCATACGTTTTTTTTGCAAAGATGCATGTGTTTGGGAAGTGCAAATGGAACTTGGGTGATGCTGCACAAGCTGTGTGAGGGTCTGTTAACGGATGCTTTGCCCATATTGAAGTGAATCCATCAAGGTTTTTCTCTGGGGAGGTTTTGGAGGCATGCCAGGAAAATAAATCAAGAATTCAAGGTAATTGAGTGAGTAATTGACATGCAAATGGTCATTTTGGGGGTGAAGTATTCCTTTAACTCGCTGCCCTGGTGGTTTAAACGACGCAGCTCTTCCTTCAGAGTTTGATGAGAGACTCTCAGCCTCCGACTCTGAGCAGACAGCTGATTCTGAGCGTGGGTTAACAAACCGCTAACGTTAGCACGACAGTGTTTCTCTTCTTTTTGAAGCAAACCATTTTAGTGGAATTGGAGAGAATAAATAAGAAAACACTTAGTTACGTCCACTGCTAGCCTTGTCACGTCATCTAAAGAGACTATAATAGCGTACTTAAGAGTGTTTCTATCCGATTTTAAATATACGGAACTGTTAAGCCATTTTGCCGACAGCCTGTCGACACGTATTATGCTGACGCCGTCGCACAAATTCCCGACTTGGATTTACCAATAACACGGACGGCTTTTGCAAACCGGTTACTCCGCATTACAGTTTTTAAACTGTATGACATAAACGCGGCATCGCTGCCTTCCTGCAGCAATACTAGCGAGTCCCCGAACAATTTGTCCACTGAAGGCCCAGTGACAGTAAATCTCAAATCGTAATCCTTGGAGGGGGGGGGAAACTAATCACACTACTGTAACAGATAATGTGTTATTGCTCAATACTGTTGACCCCTGAAGATACACGGCGGTGAAAGGAAGATAAAGCAGAAGGAGCTGGAATTCAGCTTAGACAGGCACAATAAGGTCTGCTGGACACGACATTGCATTTCACCAACTTAACTCCATTGGAGGAAATCGACTTCAGTTGCACAACAGCAGCACTAACTCCTCCCTCGATGATAAGAGGAAATCATTTTGAGATAAATAGAAGTAATCACGCTGCAGGTTTCTATAAAAAGGCATCGAAGTTTGCCAAGTCTTCCCGCCATACAAAGGCCCTTAAAACTCCCGTGGAGTCTTCACTTGTGATGATTAAAAGCAAAAAATGTTAATTCTGTCGAACATCTCCACAAGTTTGCTTTACCCGCACTGCCAATAAAACTCTCGGAGACGAACGACTGGCGACGAACAGAAGAGGCAATTAAAATGTCTCAAAAGCCATCAAAGTGGTGGAATGTGTGGAAAGAAAGGCCTGACCGACTTCCACCTCAGCCGCGCTGCTTTGCTCTCACTGGCTGCGTCTGGCTGATTGAATTACTACGACCGCACGTTTTATGCTTGACCCGTCCATTTTGACTGAAGGAAAAGCAACAAGCAACCCGTCTAACGCTGGGGGAAGAGTGAAATGTGACGTTTATTTCAAATGTTCCTCCATTTCCAGCTAAATTCAGCCCAAAAGCTGGAAAACGACGTGGAAGCATATTGTGATAGATTCCTGCGATTTTCCTTCCTTTATAAAAATGGATGTCGAAACAACCCTTGTTCCTCGTGCCTTCTCATTATCCTGAACTATAATTACAGGGTGTACTCCATTTCTTGAGCAACGTGTCGCCATTATGCCATTGTTCCATTAGAGAATCTTGTGTTATTTCCTCCAGAACAACTGCATTTCATCATTGGCTTTTGTGCGAGCATACGCTCCATTTTCTCCATTTACAGCCTCTACATTTTCCCCAGGAGAGCTGTGTGCGTCAGGCTATTTTCTGTTGGATTAGCACTGAGCCGGATCCACGCCGCTACACACCGAGGACCCCTTCCACATCCTCCCAGCAGCCCGTGAAAGACCACCTTCTCGTGTCAGCGCCCATTTCACTGTGGTCTTTTCAAGCTAACCTCCTTCCGACCTCCAATCTCGGAGTGTTTGGAGCTGCGTTTCAGTGCTGCTCAGCGTTGGGGTTCGTAGTTTCCTTCGAGGATTAAATTACCTTCTTGCTCTGGCTCCTCGGAGCCCCCGCTAACAGGGGCCGGTTGCACTTAACCATCACGGCAGATTTCAACCTAAACCATCACATAATTCTGTAGGTGACGCTATGGAGTTGAGGTATATAGTGCAGCCACATCCTGGCCCTCCACTAATACTGGAGCATTTGCATGAATGCAACCCGAAGTGCAAGGTTGGTTTTTTTTTTTTAAGCATTAAAGCTGCACGACTCAACTCGTTGGCATCCCTAAAAAGAGAGACATTGAAACTTCATAGATTTTGCCACATGCCCTCAAACAAACTGCAAAGCTTGCTCTCTGAAGGTTTCAGGACCTCCTCCACACTTGTACAGTATCAATCAAAACGTGCCCGGAGTATCAAGCAGCGACAAGTGTCACATATCGAAAGTTCCCAACTAATGCCTCGTCTTAAAAGAAGAAAATCAGCATTTTATCACATTTGGTCCAACCCGGCTGAAATCAATTTACATGCATCAAAATGATGCAACCCTCTGCAACACAGCCAATAGCACTTTGGGCTTGTTCACTTATATTTATGAAAGATATTCCCTCCTCCAAATCCAGCAAACTTTACAAACATATATCTACATTATAGGCAAAGTTATTTATGTCGGACGCGTTGCTTATTTCTTTGAATAAAAAGAAATCAGACATTTCCACTAGTTAAATGCACAATGATTCCTCAATCAATGAATTAGGCCACACACAGGAAATTAAATCAGCAATTATTGAGTCGAGTTTTTTTTTTTTAACAAAATAAATCTCTGGTTCCATTAGTTTCTGCTTCCCTCAGTCCTCTATGACAGTAAATGTAATACATTTCGGTGTTTGCATGCTGGTTCACACAAAAGACGACATTTGAATGAGTCATCTTTGACTTTGGTAAATAGCGATGGGCATTTTTCATAATGTTCTGACATTATAGAGCAATTGACTTCATTGAAAATAAATAATCAAGAGATTATTTGATAAGGAAATTAATCATGCGTGAGTCACAGCCCTACTACCAGGGCCAACATACCTATTATTATACAAATATCTGAAAACAAAACAGCAATACAAGAACTGTGACCTTTAATTACATTTTTATTGCAACCAGGAAACATTAAGTCAATGCTGGAGCAAAAAAAACATTACAAATCTGCCGCATTCAATGCCAACTTCTGTCCTTTTAAGATAGACGGTGAACATATTTCAGTCGGTACCAAAGGGGGTGCTGAAGCCCAAGAGAGACCAGCTTAGTCTTGACCTTTTGCTTCCCATGAGGTCATTTCCCCACATTTGTCCAATGCCAGACAACAGAATGAATTCCCAAACACATAAACTGAATGACGGCCAGCCGGTGAAGAGACCGTCCTGTCTGTCCGTCCCGCGTAATCTCATGAGACAGTTGGCTCGTTACGTTGAATCCGACCCACTTGATCCTGGAGAGCAAGGGAGCGGCTCAGTGCGCGTCTGTTCGGCAACTGGTGGAGGTGTCCGTGTCACCGATACCCATGCACCGGAGTATTTATACATCGAGGGCTGCGACATTCGCACGAGCTGCAGCGCATTCTTGAGATAAACCAACTGTCTTGAGACAGCTTGACCCGAGGCATTTTACTTCCTCAGCATTCCTCAAAAAGGCCAAGGTTCGGAGGCCTTGGAAATGTTAATATCGCCACGGGCAAAACTTAAAAAGAGGATTTGAACTCCTACATCTCTGACAGGCTCTCTGGATTTTTAAGTATCACGGCTTCAAAATCTCTGTTTTCCTCTCTGAGAACATTTGAAGACTGCTGCTGTCAATCACAGTGTGGCTGGCCCACAGGGGGATAAGTGGATGTGGCTGCCGGTGCTTTTATTTGGGGCACAACACTGACATTACTGATTCATCCCCACTGTATTGCTTCGTAGCAGCAGAAAGAAAAACACGCCCCCACCACCACCCAAATGCCTCCGATGGCTGACTTTCCACAAACTGAACCAGTCAAGCAAATCATCCCCCCTGCATCATCATCATCATCATCAGCAGCAACATAATTATGCAACATGTTCCATCAATGCCATTGGCACGCAGCGGCCCATTTCACAGGTACATCATCAGCAGTGAATAAAAACCAATGAGGGATGAATTAACCACTGCGGTGTGATTTACATTGTCGGGAGGAAGGGAAATATTGTTGCCACCTACTGAAGCCTGCACAATGCAAACATGAGAGAGAGAGAGAGAGAGAGAGAGAGAGAGAGAGAGAGAGAGAGAGAGAGATGCAAATAATGAGCCCACTTTCATTTCTAAGATTATTTTTCAAACTCGAGATTTAATCTCGAGAGAGAACGTCCTTAGAAATTACAGTAATCAGCAATACCACTGAGTCGTGTAATGAAAAGATGATGTGATTTTACTCTGAGGTTGCAGGCAATTTCATGCCCCCCCTCCCTCCCCCCTCCCCAAGGGATATTAACGTTGTATGTACAAAAAGGAGAAAGTTCACGCCACTGACTGGCTCGTCTTTTTTTTTTAAACCGCCACATACACACATACAAAATACACGCAACACACACGCGCACACGCTCCGAGACAACTTTTGAAGTTGCGCAGGAAATTGCAACCTGGACTCCATCGCATTACGTGTCCAGGCTGTGAGAGAGAGAAAAAAGCGACTTTACACCCCGACCATCAACTTTAAAAGCAGCGGATTTGCAGCAGGTGCGCGCGCCGCGTCTCGCGCAACCACAAACGTTTCTCTTCTTCTCTTTTTCTTTTTACCTGTTGGCCCCTCCATGCTGTCTGCGTAGATCCTGACGGCCAGCATCAGTAGCAGCGCTGCTGCATACATGTTGGCAGGAGAAGTAAAGTCCAGCTCGCTTTGTGGGGAGAAGGAAATCCTAAAGAAAACTCCGGCGGCGGCAGCAGCGGCGGCAGCGGGACTGGAGAGAAGTTGTGCGCTCGGCTCCGCTCATCGCTGAATCCCGCACTTGCCCGCTCGCTCCTCAGCCCGCACAGGGAGCATCTGATCTCGAGCAAAAGCGTTCAAAAGGAGCCCCCCCCCTTTTTCTGTAACGGCTCCGCTACTTTCTTTTTTCCCTGTTTGGTAAAGCGAGCCAGTGCAGCGCGGGAAGGCGGGGCTGCGGCGCCCCCACGTGGCGAGGAGGTGAATCTCACCGCCGTTCATAAACAAAACTAACCTTTTGCACATCTGCAGTTTCTGTGGATTAGATAAATCCACAGAAAGAAAAATAAAAAGTTTGCATAAAGAAATCCTTTAAAAATAGTTATTTCATAAATATTCAATCAAATATAAGTGTAAATTCATGAACTGAATTGTATATATTCTATATTAGGAATAATCCCCTATTAGTCCCACAGTGGGAAATGTATTCTCGGCATTTTGACCCATTTTAAGGATGAAAGCGCACAGGGAGCAATTTAGGGTTCAGTGTCTTGCTCAGGGACACTTCAACATGCAAGCTATGGGGAGACTGGGGATCGAACCGGCTACCTTGTGGTCGCAGCACGACCACTCATGAGCTACAGCAGCCCATATTAAATCAGACACTGATGGCATAGTGCGGTGTATTACATATTTTTTTCAACCGAGAATGCTTTGCGCTGAAAGAATATTGTACAGGAGGTACATACAAAAAAGGTTGAGAACCACTGCATTAGAGAATGGCAGTTGGGTCGTTGTGTGCGTCTGTGGCTTCCAAACAGACTCCCTTCTGCTCTACATGTTTATGAATTCATACATGTCACAGACTCACTGGTGCTGGGGGGTGTTGAGTGGGGAACACGTTTGCCAAAAGGCTCACGGTTCATTCGTTCGTTGGTCTGCTACAGGAGGAGCGGTTCTCTCTGCCTGTTTTCAGTGTCCAACAACCGGCCTGTGACAGCGCAGGTGAGAGGCCCGTGGCAGAGTTCAGCTCCAGCAGTGCTGACCTCTGACCTCGTCCATGTATGGGGCCTGCTGCTTATTTAGCAGGTATCTCCTTGTTTATTGTCCAAAGCATATAAAATGTTTGATCTATTTCTGCTCATTTCTTAATAAAGCACTCATTGTCTATTTTGATCTATGCGGTCTTCGCTGCGATTTGATTTGTTTTGGTCTTCGGTTCAAGCTTATTATTGTCTTTTCATATGTGTACATGCACAAAAATGTAGGGAAACAATATGTCATTGCCCGTCATGCTGCAAAGTAACATGACAACAGGTAGCAAGAGTGAAACACACAGTAGGAACACACACAAAAAACGCTGACATTTCTGCAGGACCCACTATGGACAGAGCGCACAGCATGTGACATGTGATTTCTTCATATACATTTTGCCAGGGGCCAGAAACATAGTGCTCGTATTGAAGAACAGTACGTGGCCCCCAGGTTTTCTGTGCCATCAGCTTGTGGTTATTTAATATCTTATTTATTTAGGAGCATGCTTCATTTAAAGCCGGCGGTTACCAATGCTACATGTTTGCATTTATGCGCAACCTCAGGCCTATATGCAGTACAAAACAATCTATAAAAACAATTCCATGAATTTTTAACCAAATACAATAAGAGTCCTCAGAGTGATAATGTATATAGGCTGTCTCTTTGCCGAGGTCAGTTTGGGGTCTGACGGTCGTCTCCCATAGTGAGACATGGGGAACCCACGTGACACGTCAAGTTACATGGCTGTAACTCCGGTTGCATCAGCGTCGTGTGTGCAGCCCACTGTCGCTCAAAACAGATTAAAGGATGTAAACGCTGCTGCTGCGGGGGAATATAATTAATGCAGATCATGAACAAAAGGCATGCTGCATTGCAGTGGTTCTATATCAATTGGTGGAAATCCTATAAATCACAACCGTAGGTTCACTACCTAAAACTGGGCTCCTGTTAACCCAGCGTCAACAGGGAAACACCAGCTATAAAAAACAACAACTACTGCATTAAGTGGACGGGTTTATCACGATAAATGTTTTAAAAACAACATACAAGATCTGTGTTTTTGGTCTCGGCCACCTTTTGGATCTGAAACTTGAACCCCTGGTCCTGCAATTGATCCGGTCCCCAGTAAACGAGTCCTGAGCGTTGGCAGTTGGAATGGCCGAGCGGTAATGCAATGACCCGGCCTGGGCAGACACTCTTATCCACTGGCCTTCGATTCGCCGCAGGGTCATTCCAAAGTGACAAGGGCCACAGTTTGGTGGTCGGTGGATAAATAGCTCCACATACACGCTGTGATGGTCATCCAGGCTTTTATTTCTAAACTTATCAACACGCCGCAGGGTGGAGCGCAGCCAACTCTTTCCTATACCTGTTCAATTTGTGCAGTGGCCCAAATCCACTTGGCTGTAGCTTCAGATGGCATCGAGCCATCCTGCCGCTTGCTGCTGGACCGCTGGCTGCTTCAAAGACAGGAGGAGCTGGATCAAGACTCTTTATCACCTCCTGCCTATGAAATATTGATTTTGTAGCCTCGGGGCTTTTAACTTGTGTCTGGGAGATATTTATTTCTTGGAGGATGGTAGTGGGGGGCATATTGTAAGCTTGCTTCATTTGCCAGGCTGTAATAATTCAACGTGGATTTTTAAACTGTTGGGAGAGGTTGATATATTGGTGTCCGTGATATAGTGGTCCACATGCCCTTCAAATCTAATAACTTCCTCTGTGCTTACAGTAACAGCTCACTCACAAAGGGCTTATATTACATGTTATATAACCAGTTAATTTGCCAATATTAATATAGCCGTATTTCATGTCGCCCCCGTGTCACAGGTAATATAGCTGGAAGCTCTAATGGTGGGAAGCTCAGAGCTCCAGCTGGTGATCGTCATCAGGAAAACACACATTATAAGAAACAGTCAATTACACCTGCAGGGAAGGATCAATGTATTCATTTCCACGCTTCAAGGTTTATATCAATTTGATCGTACTTCATAGCCTGCAACTTTCTCACATCAAGATTAAAGCTGACCTGGCATTTGAATTCTCCTGTGAAAAGAAGTGGAAACTGCTGCAGCTATTTTTGCATCATTTTTCCATTTATTAAAAGAGGATGAAACTTTTTTTGGAACATGTTTGATAAAAAACGTTTTCTCGACGTAACTTCTGTGAATGAGATGCAATACGACAGTCAGTTTACACTGAAATACGTTTAGCATCCTTAGCCCGTTCCAATCAAGGAATTAACATAATGGTAAAAACCTAATATTTAAAAATGTTTTTTTTTGTACAAAATGCATTCAAACAGTTATGACAATTAAACACTTTGTACCCTCTGGATTCAGATCTCATTTAGCAGCACACAAGCCATTTTATTACCATTTTTAAACAAGTCCATGTTGCCTTTAGCTTTTCTTTTACTCTCTTTTTCAACGTTTGGGAGGACCATCCTTTTATTAAGTTTCTATTCTACTCTACGCCTGCAAACCCAGGACTTTCAACCAGGAGACCATTGTTAGCGTCCCAAAGTGTTGTTAAGTTAGTGTGCAGGTATGTTTGTGACGTGCTTACATATTTTACTTCGTTTACTAGCACTTAGTACTTAACGTAATCCAAACTATGATGTTTTTCCTAGTCCTCACTATGCAGTTGTATTGCCTTAACGTAACATTAGTTTTGTTGCCTCAACCTAGACTGTTTCTGTGGTGGCGGCACGTCATTTTAAACAACGTTTAAGGACAGGGGCTTGTCTAGTGTCAAGGCGTCAGTATGCTTGGATGGTCAAACAACGGCTGCAGTCGCTTCAAATCAGGCGTTGCACCGTTCAGCCCAGGGTTATCCACCGGTGTGCGAGTGTCACTCAAATAGCCCATTTGTGTGACATCAGGTTGTGAACTTGGACCCGATCCAGAAGGTTTGGATGCTCTGTAAACGGCCGGATGCTACAATGCCACATGGTGAACAAGGAGCTCCTTCCTGTGGCCGTCTTCCGGTCTGATCGCAGTGTGAGGCGTTGGGGTTGCGTCTCTTCAAAAGTGTATTTCTCTTTCAACTTTTGGCCACAGGGGCGCCGCCGCTGTGTTCGCCAAAACGCACGACCCACAATTCATTCTCAGTGGACACATGTATGCCCAAATGTAAAGGATAATTGTGGTTTGCCCCTCACTATGGTGGAAGGCTTGCAAAATGCTAAAAAATGTTATGAGATAATTTGTTTCATATTTGACTTATTTATCTAGCTAAAAAAAAAAAAAAAAAAGGCTGATAACTGAGTATGCCCAGCACAATGTCACAGATTCGGTGCCCTGCAGAGAGTACTGTGCTCTGTGTTTTCTCCCTTGAACGCACACAGCTGAGGTCAACCTAACAGAAGCCCACTGCTGGAGTTGTTTTTCGTGTCCGTGTTACATTTGGAGAGATTTAATCTGAGCGGAAAGGTAAATGAAGGCTTGCAGAGGAAGCCGCTAGATGCCGAGCTGCTGCTGCAGTCGCACTTTTTTGTCATGTGGCGCTTAAGCCAGGTCTTTAGGAGCGGTTTTATTATCCACAATATGTTCTGTATACAAGCAGCTCAGAGGATATAAGTCACAGGTCAATCTAAGGTCTCGGCTGTTCCATTATTCATAAGGGCAGCGGCGCGGCTAGTCTCTGTATTCCCTCATTACTGATGAATAGTCTTGCATAAAACAGATCGGCTGGTATTTTGGTATGAACACTGTCTATTTTTCATGTTAAGGTGGCTTCACTTTAATAAACCGTGTGGCGAAACAAACACTGGATTGTGCTTTCCTCTACACCCCATGGGTTTATATTTAGAAGAGTCTGCAAAGATTATCTCTTTGACAAACCTGAACTGGCACGGAGAACTTAACATACGCTGCAATTCACATGCATTCAATGTAAGGCATCGTGTCCGTGTAATGTTTTGGTTGCTAATTCCTCACAGTGGAAAAAGGATGGCCTCAATTATGCAAGCATTGGGCATTCAGCGCAGTTGTGCATGCACCTGTTTTCAGGGAGTAGTGTGGGAGGGATGAAGCAATGCAAATGCCCGGGGTTGTACGGATGCAGGGAAGTTTTGGTGAGTGGACCGCGGTCGCTGCACTAGCAGTGTTTGTGTAGACTTTTAATATTGTAGCTACATTCAACAGCTCTTCCCCAGAAATGATGAGAGGATGAAATGTTCAGAGGCTGTTGGCGGTTTTGAACTTTCACCACCCACTGTTCTACCAGTGGGACATTATAGCGCTGTGAGCAACATAAACCGACTGCCAGTGCTGTGGAACACGTAATATATGTATTGATCGATTATACACTTTGTGCTTTCAGCCGTCTTTTGCTTTTTTTTTTAAATGCCCTGTCGAAAAAAATATATATCCAAGTACAATCCACAGCTGGGCCGGGTGGGCATTAATTAAAGGCACTTTATTATTGCAGATCCTTAAAAATGGGGGGACGTGCGTGATTTAAATGTGTGTTTTGATTATTGGTAGCAATAAGCATATTTAACGTCAATTTGGGCTGTTAAGGGAACTAACAGTTGGATGAAAATCTACTACAAGGATCCTCGCTAAGATTACACAAAGTCAACTGACTCATTGCTAACACATAGATATCATAGATAAGTGAATTTCAGATGGACGCCATCAATAGCCAATGAGAGCTGAGACTTACAATGACCTTAGACACACTGCAATGACACAATTTACATAGTGGTTAGATTGAGCCCTACAAACAATGACCATCATTGTTTTGTGCAGTGCTTCCCGATCACAAACACAGACAGAAAACGCAGTAGAAATTTTTGAATACTGTGTGTTGCTCACTTCAAGTTTGCTCTTGGAAAGGGACAAATTGTTGCTCTTGGAAAGGGACAAATTGCTCTCAGGTTTTCACGGCCACAGCTTCACCCACATCTTTATTTTTTCTCAGTCGGCACACAGAAGAAAAGGCAGCTGGTCACAAACACGGCTCCGAGGTTGGCCAGGGCGTGGCCTTCAGCTGGAGCGAGGACCGTCCTTCGATGTATGAAAGAGGCAAAGTTGGATTAAAAAACTCTGTCGTTTGTCCCATCGTTTCAAATAATAAAACCTTTTATCGTGTTCTGAGCTTTAGAATGTCTCATATCCAATCAGCCGTTGTCTCTCTCCTTGGAGTTGTCCATGCAGTTTGAGAATGAAGTAAGCGGTGTCTGGTATTGCTGTGCTTTTGTGAATTGCTGTGAATTTCCATCATACAATCACACCATTATTCAGTCTGATGTTGCCTTTTTGTTTGCTGTTTTCTGTGAGGGAGGATTGACTTTGCCCTTACTAATGACTGACTTGCTGTGCACCTCTGCTCATTTTAAGTTTACAGTAAACATCGTTAATACAGAGACAAAGTGCTCTTTATGGAAGCTATAATGCACGGAAAAAAGTGTCATGAAAGAAGGCAGAGTGAAAGAGTTGCATAATTCGAGGCCTCGAAGGAGACACCTGAGACGGCACTTTGCAATTAAACAAAAAAGCAAAGGCGGCAGCGTTAATTAACTCAAGATATCATTTAGAAAATCAAAAAGACTAATTCCATTCCAATTAGGAGATCCAGTTTCATGGCCCGGATATTATTCAATTTAGAGCGATTAGTTATACCTCTCCTTTCCCTGCTATGAAAGGTTAAATGTCCTCTCTAACAAGAGCCTGATGAAGATTTCTTTCCGGCCGACAAACAAACAGCAACAGGCTAGATAGATAGATAGATAGATAGATAGATAGATAGATAGATGGCGATAGATGGCGTCTGGTGAGCTGGCCAGTACAGAAATGGTGGAAGATGCCAAACTTTTTTTCCCAACGCATTCTCATTCCCAACTGGTCAAACACCAACGCTTGCTGAGAAGCCCCTAAGTTTCAAACTATGACGCTCAAGGTATCCCTGTAGCGTCAGCTTTGGAGGCATCGGGCCGACGTGTTAGTGGTCTTGCCAGGAAGTTGGGTTTAGGCAACAAAACCCCAGGCAGAGTGTTGTTGGCCTGACTATTTAAAAGCTCACAAACAAGTCACGTGATTATTGACTCACTTGACAATATGTTAACATTTGCTTTTAGTGTGAAACGGGACACAAACAGCGGTCTGTGTGCGTTTGACCCGTCCACCAAGTTGTATGCATGTAATATGACGAACGTAATAAAGTTTAAGATCATGGTCAGGCCTAAAACTAAATGAAAGTAAAAAAAAAAGTACTGTAAGGACAGAAAACACATCACAAACGTATTCATAATATCTCAACTTCCCTTTGGGGTAAAGTCCTTTGTTTGTTTGACCCGCCCACCTACCCAGCAGGCTACAGCCGGTTCACAACCGCCCACACAGCATGACCCCAAACGTTTTAAATATCACTGAAACACAGGGTCAGATGGTCAAACACGCCGATGAATAAAATGCTTTATATTATAATTTGTGGATAAAAGTTCCATATTATAGCTTGCAATACATTTCCACACGCCCAGTTAAGTGGGCTTACATCCACCGGCAGGAAGCAAGTCAAGAGTCAATGTGGGGGAGAGAACATTGGTTATATAAACCAATTTTCCATCTATAAGAATCAACCTGGCTTTTAGGGTTGATGAGCTGTGATTGCAATGGCAAGCTTGTGTCCTAGCTTTTCCTGGAAGTAAAGAGCAGGTAAGGCAATTTTCATAAGTGCATTGCACTGGCTGTTTTCAATAGTTATTATAAAAAACATATTTATTGATTTAACCATTTTTTATATTTTTTTTTTATGGTTTTGCTGAACGCCTTGACATAAGTGCAGAGTAGAACAATATTTCCTCTCCCCTCCCCAATTGGGTTCAGCTGTCAAACTGAATGAAAGATGTTGAACATTTCCACTGACAGTAGACAAAAATCACGGCATCTGGACAATTTATTCAATGCGTTAATGTTTTCTCGAGCAAAGCACAAAAGGTTCCAACACTACTGACATCTCGGAGCTGACCTTTCACACATAGACTCTCTTGTTTATGTAGACGTCAAATGTAAATGACGAAAATAAGTGTTGGACATTTCCAGAGTTTGGCACAAAGAGTTTGACGCAAAGCTTGGAAGCATTTGTCGCTCAGTTAGTGTGGCAAAGAGCCCACTCTGTCGTCTGCTGCATTGAACCGACGCTGTAATCACCGAGCATTTTGTGAACAATGTTTTCATTCCCACACATTAATTTTCCAATAAAGCCGAGTTAGACTTGCGGGGGAATTTAATCAGTGTCAAAATGAAAAATAAAACCGGTGTGTTCGGGAGGTACACACGACAGTGGAAATCAAGTGTGAGAGAATAAGTGTGCTAATGCTTCTAGGTGAGGAGGCGACATGGAAATCATCACGTACAGCGTGGCTTTTTAGAACGACACCAGAGTGACTTACTTTGAATCCCTAAGAGACAATAAATAAAGAATCTGCTGCATGTGGACGGAACGTTTTATCTAATCACTGCAGTCAGAAAATGTTCACGTTTTTGGATAGCGCTTGTCATTTATACTTCACCGTTCACGCCACGGGGTTAACGTTGAAGTAACTAAGCACAATACGAACATACGTACGCAATGTATTTGTTGTTATGTAGTGCCTGAGCAGGCTCCAGAGCTACACTGTGGTCCTCTTGGAATATGTTTGAGTCTGTGTGTTGGTGTGTGGTGTTATATGTTGTCTGCTTCGACCCATTTGGGGTTAATAAAGTTATCTAATGTAATCGCATAATCTAATTTACCGCACGTTTTGTTTACTGGATAATATCTATGTATCACACCTGCACACACGGCAGACAGGGATCAGGGACATTCCCCAGTATCCTGTTCTCCAGATGGCATATCCTGGTTTCTTAGGATTAGAGTTTACCCAGGATAGGATAGGATATATACTTCATCCATCCCCAAGGGGAAATTTGGTTGTTGCAGCAGCAAGCAAAGTTACATAGAAGACATTTAAGAAAATTAAATAATACAAGTGCAAAAATACAAAGTATATGAAATGTGTAAATATAGTATATACAGTGAAAGCGGTGCTAAGTTATTGATGTTGATGATTCAATTGACGGAGGGTCTGGCCATAGGTGATTTATTATATAGTCTTATAGCAGTGGGCAGGGATGTTCTCCTGTATTCAATTCAGTTTATTTTGTATAGCCCCAAATCACAAATTAAAATTTCAGCTTGTTTACCACGAACATATTCTAATGCAAACAGAGTCATGAATCAGTCAGTGGTTCTGGGTCCTCTCTGCACAGCCACTCCTTCAATTTAGAAGCACCACCTGTGCTTCTGTGTTTCTTTAGTTTTAAGATAGCATTGTTGTTGTGTTCTGATCGCAGTGCTGTACAAATCACAAACACCCTGTTGTTTTGGCTCCATCGTTCCAACTGTGTGCTCTCTGCTGCATGCATATCCACATCAAGTAGCCTCCGAGCCAGCAGCTCTTATGATGAATCTCTACACACAATGCCCTCACAGAACACTTCAATTGAAAATATTGGCCATGTCGAGGGCCATTTTTAGTCAATGTGTGTAATGGATACACAGACACGAGCTACTGCCGCCTTATGGCGCCTTATATATCAAACAGAATGGCGTGTGAATTACAGTTTGTCCTAACATAACGGTATTACACAGCTACTTATCACTTTTAATGGAGTTTAATGACATTAGGCCTGCTCAGCAGAGTACAATATACGGGTGGCAGTGAGGATGGTGCTGGGAACATCCAGTAATTTCTTCACAGTATGAAACCGTTTAGTTCAAACAGACCTGTACAGTTAAAGCATTGCAACAAGATATAAGTCTACATTTGACATTGATTTGTCAAATGTGCATCGGTCACACTATTACAAGGGCTGAACTCTCCCTTATAATTAAGACTGCATTTTTTTGTGCATTTGGGCAAATTAGCATTAAAAGTAGGCAGAATTAGCTATTAGCTAATCATGTCCATGCTATGCTACCATGGATGTATAGACAAGTACTATGATACTAAGGGAAACTTTAAAATGAGATGATTCTACAGCTAGACATGACTATCTTGAGCCTAACAAGTAAACATGTAAGCAAAAGTAAGCAAGGGATGATATGACAAAATACACCGTGTTGCCATGAGATTAGAATTAAAGTGAAGTTCATACTTGATTGTCTGTGATTGAAAACAGACATGATTTTAAAGCAAATACATGATATTAGAGGGCTGCACGGTGGTGTAGTGGCTAGCACTGACACCTCACAGCAAGAGCGGCCGGGGGTTCGATCCCGGGATCCCGGGCGGTCCCTCTGTGTGGACCCTGCACGTTCTCCCCCGTGGGTTCCCTCTGGGTTCCCCAGCTTCCTCCCACAGTCCAAAGACATGCAATTTAGGCTTGGTTCAGGTTAATTGGAGTCAATTGACTCTTAATTGCCCGTAGTGAACCTGGCCTTCGCCCAATCAGCTGGGATCGGCGGTTTGGATAATGGAATGGAAATTAGAGAAAAATTGTACGGAAATTCCAGCTGGGCAAAAGCAAACAGAATTATGATTAAAGAATAAATTCAGTGGAGATTTAATTTAGGCCAGTTTCGTTTAATGAACTAATTCTTTATTAAACGATGAATACCAATAGCAAAATCTGGTTTAAATGGCCTGAATAAATGTTTTAAAGCTCTGCAGCTGGGCTGCAGCGAGATTCCACTCATACATCACCACAAGTGCCAACATTACTTTGGAATGAGTCTATTGACTTTTGGTACTTTGAGTGTATTTCGATGCTAATACTTTTATGTAAAATCCTCACTTTTACTTTGAGTGGATATTTCTGCACCGTGTTATTGCTATTTTATTTATTTCATAGTATATTTTTTTTTAGCTTTTTAGTTTATAGAAACTATCCAAGCCACTTTTAGAATCAGAATCAGAATCAGAAACCGTTCATTTGCCAGGAATGTTTACACAAACGTGGAATTTTTCTCGGCGGAGGGTGCATACATTAGACGCGAGACGTTAGACGAGACAAACAACAATCAACAATCAACGACAACGATGATGATGATGATGATGATGAAGTCGCTGATGATGATGAAGTTGCTGTAATTTTACCAGTAAGCCTGCCTGACTAAACTAAACAGTCAAAACAAAGACAAATGGAAACAACTGGCGATTACAAAAAAGATCCTTACAACACAAATGCAGTTGGGGAATGCAGTTTTCACTCAGGGAAAAACACTGCCCCTTTTTCCACAGGCAACACAAAATGAAAGTTCCTTGTAGTTGCCTTAAATAGAAGATCGCAGAACTTCCTCCACCAATGAGCAAAAGGTTCAAGCAGCAGGTGGAGGCCAACAAAAATGCACCGCTTCTCCACCAACGCTGCACAATGAAATTCACATGGCACTTATTCTAAGTTTGAAACTTCAACCACTGACAGTGGTTCTCCGCTCCTGCCGCTAAATAATAATCCCTGTCACTTCTGAGAAAAGGTCGCATGAAACTTACATAACGCAGACTGAGAAAACTTGTTAGTGAGGCAGAGTGGAGCTCCCTAACTGTACAGGCGTAGATTGGAACTGTCACGACCAACCTCCTGCATGTGTGACAGACATATTCATGCTGGTATTTTACAATATTATATTTGAATAGGCCGAGATAGCAACGCTGCGCTTGTGTAGCTGGTAGAAAACAGTTGTGCTTGTGCTTGACTGGTATTTTAATGGGATTAGTGTGACCTTTCTAGTGATAGTGTTATCTCGTTGCCCATCCTCTGAAACTCTGCAAATCCACTCTAGAGCCAACGGCTAAAGGTAGACGGTGTCATTACGCGTCAATGTTTCCTCCATTGACCATTTAACTCACATGAAGGACGAATTCAATTGCACTTTCAGTTTTAGTGTGATCTCCAGATATTGTCCACCAATAGAAACGTTGATGCTGTGTGTCCTTGAAATCTCAAAGCATATTACTCCCACGAGGAAATATAAACAAAAATGTTTCTTTTTGTTGCACAATCAGCACATATTTTGTCCCATCGACATCCTTAGAGGTGCTGTGTTTAACGTTCTGAACATTAATGTGTACATTATTGCTCTCATATGATGGTTACAGCTGATAACACCGTCCCAGCTGACCGTGTCGTCGTGGAGGCGTAGCACCCGCCCTCCGGTTAACCCTCAGGTAAAGCGCTAACAGCTATTAGCCGCCACGTTGCGATCAAAAGCTCCCAATCATTGACCCTGCATCTCTAAAACAGATATTTATACTGTGAAGTACCAGGCAGTATATGAAGCAGAATTGGTATTGGAGGCGTATGACTTGGTTGTGTAATAGATTTTGTTTGCATGAAATCTATTAATATAAGCACGGGTCAAGCTATTACATTTGAAAGGCGCGTTCATTTCAGTTCATTCCTGTTTAGTAGCATTCAGATGCTGAGAGTCACAGAGAAGAAAAAGAAAAAAGCACACACACACACACACACACACACACACACACACACACACACACACACACACAATGCAAAAGTTATGGATGTCAGAAGTAAAGTGCAATGACAGAAACAAAGACAGGCCTAAGTTTTGCAGCATCAGGGCACCATCAGCACCCGTCACAGTGGAATACTGATAGGGGACATGTCGCTTTGGCTTTGAGACTCGGCTGCCCCGGCCTCAGCTCTGCTCCAGCCGCCACCCGCCTCCTGCAGCAGCACCTGGGGGGCCACGGAGACTGGATAGGGAGGGGGGAGGGGGTCGAGGCGAAGGGCTGCGTCATGCATCTCAATGCAAACCAGGCGCGTCGGCCTGTCAGCCCAAAGAGCCGCCCCTCTTCCCCCAGCTTCCCCAGCCAGTTCAACACTCGTCAGCATTTATTTTCATAAGCCGAGGACCAGCGAGCTGTCAAACTCTGGGCGAGAGCAACACTCACATTTCCCCTTTTTGCGTGTACAACTCACAGGAAGTTCCTCTGAGTTTGTCATCTTTATTGTCTTGGCAAAGCTACACTGCCACACACACACACACACACACACACACACACACACACACACAGCTGTAAGCTTTGTAAACTTGAACATAAAAGGCTTCAAATGTCAGATGTTCACCTCAATCATCCGCAGACGGAGCATTAACAGCTTAAAAAGTATTATCCCCAAGGAGATGGCCGACTTTTACTCCTCTATCAGCCCTGGCTCATCTCAGCAGGAGGAGGAGAGGCCGTAGTCTCTCACCTGCCTCGCCACACTGGCTAGTTTCTTTATTTTCCCCCAGTTTATTTCCCCCCCTGTACTTCCATGAGTGTAATTGCGGTATGAGATGGTACTTTGAGCTGGGGCTGTTCTCATCAGCACTGAGCAATTACATATGCCCCTAGGGGTGCTGATAAAAACACACACTGAGAATGAACTCTGCAGTGCCAGGTGATGGCGGGGAGACTACAGCGGGCCCATATTAAACAGACGTGGGCCCCAGCACGGTGGAGGTGAATACAGATCACTCCCACCGAGAGCCCAGACAAACACCGGCGAGCAGACAGATCCCCGGTTCCAGACCAGGACTCTGAGCTTTGTCAGTCCGCTGACCTGTGAAAGGAAACCAGCCTCCATCTCCCTCGCCTCATTATAGCGGCCAGCCAGGTTGATCGAATAGCATAACTAAAAATATCAGTCCCTTGTGGTAGTGTGTGTGCGTGTGCATGTGTGGAGGGTATTGTTATATAACACCAAAGTATTCACATTTGGTTTTACCATTGGAAGTGCACTTTTCTTTTTTTTTATGTATGCCTACACAATCTTAAATAACTCAGCATTATCTGAATAGACTCGCCACAAAATTGGACCGCTACCTTTAAAAGGTTATAGTCTTTACAGTTTTCACCAACAGAACTAACATCATGGTTTATTTTCGTGCAAACTGCCTGGAGTCACAGACACGAAGTATACTCTTTGTGTTTCACGCTTGTTCGAAATATTGTTTGACAAAGAGAAGAAAGAAAAAAAAGGAACAAGACTGTTGAAAGTTTAACAACTAATTTAAACCATAATGCCCTTTTATACCAAGGGAATACTCAATTCTGATTGGCTGCAGGGTATCCATTAATTCTTGATAATGGAAACATAACAAATGAGTCTGTTCACCGTTCTAAATGAGTGCACTGGCTACATTACATGAAAGCAGATTGGAAATTTCAATATTGTTATTCTTTATATTTATATTGTTATATTGTCATCGATGGCACCGGGTCGGATTCCTCTCCAAATCAAATGAAATCATGCAGCTTCACCAGGAACTCCGACAGACTCCAGCGGGGCCTCCATCAGCGACCAGCTGCTATCCCATGGTTTTCCCATTGATTCCACCATTCCCAACACCCAAAGTTCCACCAAATTAAAGAGTGGAAAGAATTCTTCGACTGCAACCCCCATCTTTTGTGATCTGCGCCCGTGGTGCTCGAACATCGCACGTCACATCACATCACGTCGTTTCCACTTGAAACAGCACATCGTTTCACACCTCTCGCCTCCGTCAAAGGGTTGACATTGACACTCGCTTCCATCAGGCCTTGACGGATGCACCTGTCCTGCTGTCGACGTGACATGCGAGGACGTCTGGGAGTTTATAAAAACACGGAGATGAAGAGAAGATTATGAGGAAGAGAAACAGCTCTGGTGCTTATGAGTCTAGTACAAAAGCTGTTTGATGTCGCATGTGCAGTTGAAGATAACTGGGTTTTATGACATCAATTCGTGGAGAAGAAAAGGAGAGGCGTGGTATGCACTTATTCTCTCAGTGGGCTCCTGGAAGTCTTGAGATAAGAAACACATCACACCACTCATGTAGCTCGCTAACTAGAGCGAACATCGGCGTGCACAGACAAGTCAGATGGTCCACCATTTTGGTGAAGACGAAAATATCCACACCAGGAATGTAGACTTCATGGTGTGAATCCCCAAACCTTTCTTCTAGCGCCAATTTCCACTTCTCCAATGAAATGTCTCCAAAGGATCTACTTCATGGGAAAGCCACGGAACACTGTGCCGACGTGCATGTTTCCAAGACGGTGAACCCGACGGCGACTTTGGAGATTGCCTGACGTTTCTGGAAGCGTCCCCGTGGGGTTGACATTTGTAGTTTTTGAGTGATATGACTCCACAACCTTTAATTAGATTGCCATGATATTTGATGTATCATCCCCACAGGATTATTTGTAATAACTTTGATTATGCCGTATAACTTCTTCACACCTTCAATAGGTTAACACCTTAATTTCTTGTGCATGTATTTAAAGGTTAGCATTTATACTCGCTATAAGCTAAACTATTGACACTACTATTACTGTTTTGATTATTTACTATTATTTTTATTGATTATTATTGTTGATTTAAATGTCGCTTTGATTTATGTCCAAATAGCTGCGAAACTAAAGACCTTCCCATCAGCCTCAGCTGTACTTTGTGTTTTCTACTAATTCACAAATGTTAGCAAGCTAACGTGAAACTAAGATGGTGAATACCTGGATGGTACTAAACCACTAAAAAACCTGCTAAACCTACTCCTTTCTTCTCTATTCTGAACTAGTGGCTGTTTCAGTGCCCCACTTTTACCAACGTGAATCAATACAGTTTCTCTTCACGTTTTAGAAAACATATCAAATTGATTCGTTTTCTTTCTGTCATTTGAAAAGATGTACAGCTGTCTGTCTTGCACTCACGTTGTTCATGGTCAGACATGTGTGTGTTTTCATTCAACAGCCCTCCGAGAGTAAACGCTGCGAGTAATTTATGGACACGCTGTGCAAAAACCACGAGTACAAAAATACACACACGCTCACACAGGAATAGCAGCATTTACAGCTCCTCCAACTGCGGCGACCACGACGCGACTTCAGCGGTGTCCTCGGCTCTCTATCTGCTGTCTCCATCTTATCTGTCTTGACACTGCGGTGCACACACATTTGTCTTATTTAATTCTAAAATGGGAAGTCCCACTCTGCGGTTGATAACATTTTATCTCTTTCGTTTTAAGGAGAGAATAAGAGACAGACAAGCCTCAGCTCTTTACGACATCCTCATCCTCTCTCCTCATCAATTTGTTTCTCCACTTAGGCTTCCAACGATAGCGGCCATCAATTTATGAAAATGTTTGGCTCCTGGGACTCTCCTCACCTCTCCTCTCTCTGCTGGTCTCGCCCACTCAGTCCTTGAAATGTATATCCAGAATAACTGTCCATCACCACAACAGCACTCTGCCTCTTCATGTCCTTTGGCTCTTTCAACTCTTCTGGCTCCAATTACCCTGGTGTGCCAGGGCTTTATTTTAATTCATTTGAACCTGCCTGTTGTATTTGTAAGGGCTCGCGCTGAAGCTAACAAATGGCTGCATCGGTTCATTTTGGTGGGTGGAAAAAAAAAGCCACATTTCATCCTATAAATTTCAGTTCTCCACTTTGCTGATGTGAGAAACATCATTTAAACTGTCTAAATACTTCACAAAGATTAGCAACCAACACAATTTAATAGCAAAAGGACATTTAAAACATAATTTAAGGCCGCACACTTCATAATAAAGGATTTTAAGAAACGCTTATGACCTCAGTATCGTCGTGATGAATTCTCATCTCACAAAGAGGTTTTAATGTAAATGTATTCACTTCAGTGCCTCACAGGGTCATTGTCAAGCAGTATGAGAGGAATTCATGGGAGGACCAAGGAGGAGCATATAGTATCCGGTAGTGGGATGGGATAGAAATGACATAAAAAAGCAACAATGGTATGGCAGAGGGAAATGATTTATGGGGATGTGGAGCTGTGGCGGGTCTCCAGAAGAGAGGAGCTGGCTGGCTGTCTCGCGGGCGAGATAAGAGGAGGCAGATAGGATGTTTCCCTGACAGACAAGGTGACAATCCGGCCTCAGTGTGTGTAAACAACCACGCCACTATCTCTCCCCGCCCGACGACGGGGTTAACACCTCTGTCCGTCAGCCGGGCTCCCATCATCGCTCATGGGGCGCTCTCCTCCCCGTCCGCTTGTCAACATGCAGAAGGGAAAGTCGCACCTTCTGCTGCTGGCGAGCGCCAACATGGCTGGCAGAGAGAGGAGATGGGGGGGGGGGGGGGGGGGGGGGGGACAGGCTGCCAGAGTTTTATTAGTTCCCCTCACAGCCTCACTTGCCCAAAAATGAAGAAAAATAAAAAAAATTAAAAGGTCAACAATCCTCTTTGTCTGTAAACACAGCAGTCCTCAGTCAGAAATCCCCTCAAGCAAGACTGAGTGGAGCGTTTGGGATGATACAGTAGTTTGGATTAACATCCCGCCAACAGCTCAGCTGCTTGTGTCAGAAGCTTTGGTGTCAGACTGATGCTGCGGAGGCCCCGCTCAGAAGTACATGCACGGGCTTTAGATGAAATACATCTTTACTTTGGTCTTGTATGCTTCAGATTCAGTTATTATTATCCAATGCCCATATCTGTTATGTTGTTCATTCTGTACACATGACATCTGTTGCTTCTGTTCATCCGGGGAGAGGGATCCTCCTCTGTTGCTCTCCCGAAGGTTTCTTCCTTTTTTCCAGTTTTTTGGGGGAGTTTTTCCTGATCCAATGTGAGGTCCCTTGGAAAGGGATGTCGTATGTGTACAGATTAAAAAGCGTAACCTTTGAAGACGAGAAATGTGACGAAATGTTTTTAACATTTTTCGTCAGCGGATAAAAGGGAACAAATACTGAATTCCAGAGCAACAAACACCAGATGAGGACGTGTTAAAGGTCTAAAATTCCTCCAGCGTATCCCCACGACGCAGCCTGTTCCATGCCTCAAAATGCTTGAAAATTAATAACAGAAATGAGGCTAAAAGATATTTAGTTTCTGTCAACACGAACTAACCAAAATCAAATGAGCAATAATTTGACGAAAACAAAAAAAATTATTTTCGGCCAAAGACTAAAATGAAAATCAAAGTCAAGTGCCAAGATAAACATGCGGCATTGTTCCAGGGTTTTGTTTTTGTTGTTTTTTTTCATTTGTTCGAGATAATGTGGAATATATTACAAGTCACCCCGTGGGGATGATATAGCAAATATCATGGAGATCCAATTAAAGGTTGTGGAGACGTATCACTCAAAACTACAAATGTCAACCCCACGGGGACGCGGAGAGAAAAGTCAGGCAATCTCCAAAGCCGGTGTAGGATTCATCGTCTTGGAATTTGACTTGTTTGAGATGGGAAAGATATCCCCGTGTCCGCGTCTGTCTTCGCTTTGGTGACATCGGCATGTTCCTCAACCGCAGAAAGGATTTTTGATGAGTTCACATCACAGCGGATACAAATACCAAAACACCCAAGTAGTAATTAACCAGAATTAACCTTTACCATTTGCATTAAGATCCACGGCTGATACGTCTCTGAGAATATAATGCAGTCTATCTTTGAACTGTGAGGTGGAAGAAACATTTCACCCTCTTAGTGTTCTAAGCCATAAGCTTAGAACACTAACATTACATAGTAACACCATCACTAACGTTGGGTATATTTTACCCGATATAATGTACCTGATAAAATATACTTCTCAGCAAAATATGTTAAAATACAACAATACAAGGCAAATGTAAGTACTTTTATTTTCTTTTACCCGAGAACTTCTCATTAAATGAAACCCTAAAACATTATAATTAGGCAATCGTCAATGAAACATGATTAAAAATATAAATAACGGAGCTATGAACTTGTTCTTTGGTCCACCCAGTCCTGGGACATGTGAGCCGTGTCCTGTGAAGGAAAAGTCTCCCTTCAAGGGTAATATCCATTTGAAAAAAATGTAACGTCGGGTATATTTTACCCGAACACGTGCCTGTTGAAAAAACTGGGATTGGAGCAGAGAGACGGCAGTGAGCAGCATGAAGCTACACGAGGACTCACGCAACTCAGACAAAAGCGACACAATGAAAATACCGTAACCACAATCGCACGGGTAAAAATCACCCGACGTTAGTGTTGTCTTGTTTTTTCACTGAAAATCGGGCAAAGGTGTTTCCTCTTCAAGTCCCTCTGACACCTGGCTCACCCGGCCCGACAGCTGCACCCAGCAACCACAATAGGCAGTGAGGAATTGCCATCTATATTTTTACCTGGAAATGGTGTAATGTTACATCAGTTCACTGTATACTACCGGGAGTACAAGATGAAGTGAAGATGGCCTCTGAAACCAATTGGCAGCCGCTCCAGCCATCACTGCTGCTCTATAATTGGTACTTAAGACTAATAAGAGAGGTTTAAATCACGCTTAGTTGAGCTTTAAAGAGCTACTCTTTCACTAAAATGGGCCTGCAGGTTACAATCCACGGGTGTTTATATGGTTTGAATTACAGCTGCAACTAATCACTATTATCAATCTTTATTTGAAGGTAATTTTTCATCTCACGAGTTGTTTCATCTCTAAAATGTTAGAGCGAGCTCCTAAAGTGGGCGTGACGGCTTCCGATTGCTTGTTTTAGCTGATCAACAGTGCAAAATCCAATTTGCATCAACATTAGCATCGTCATGGTGAGCATGTTAGCATTACAGAGCCCCGAGTCGGGCTGCCGGCACACTTTCTCACGCTAAATTAATGTAATCATATGAATGTTTCCAGACTTTACAAGTGTTATAAGACCGAATGGATCAAAGAGTCATTTTGAGGGAGTTTTGGTGCTCCGAAAGTTATATGCAAGCTCTGTTTGCTAATACGTTATTAATTGATTATGTCTTTCTTTCTTTTTCTCATCTTGTTCTGCTGCCCCCAAGTGGCCAAAAAAATAAATGAATGCAGCTTTACATAAATAACCGATTTGTTTTCTTTCTCTCTTAGTTGATTAATTGACTACCCTAAAAGTCGGGTTACAAGCCGCTCCTACCTCCGGTCAGTGTCCCCGCTGTAGCAAGGTAGGAGCAGCGCAAGGTAGGAGCAGCACTAGCTAGCGCTGCTGCTGCTAGCGCTGCTGCTGCTAGCTCCCCGCTGCTGCAGGCCGCTGCTGGTCACCTCTGCCCAAGTCGGGTGTCGAGCCTTCTGTGGTTGTCGGGGACTTTCGAAGACTTCCGCCCTGAACCAAGTCTTTGGTCTTTTTATTTTTTTAGGACTGGTTACCATCCGCAAATTCAAAAGCTATGAATATCATCAACTTAAAAAGATATTAGTATTGAAGAGTCACTTTTTATTAAAAAGTTGTACCTATGTTCAAACATATTCAAAAAAAATATGTAAATTTCAAACCAACAATATACAAAAATGACCTGCTCCAATTCAAAATTGGGCAAAACAGCAGACAAATGATATGGTTAGTCACCTTGAATTACATAGTTCACCGTGATTAAATACCGAGAACATCAACGTTTCCTCTGCATGTGCCGCTGTCCAAACAGGATGGTGGTGAAGAGGTTCAGCCTCGTTTGATTTGATCTGGACCGAGCGTGACATTGACGCACGGCACAAGAGACGAGCAAATGACAGCCGAGCGGGACCGAAGGAAAACAATGTTTTTGCCTGGCAACACTCGTCTCTAGCGGCTCGTCTTGGCGTAATCAGGGCCAGAGTCTCCAACCAAAGCTAACAAGAGAGTGACGTCAATTGTGCCATTTTGTGACTGCCTACTCCAAACACATAGTGCAGCTGTGTGACACCACAAGGGGAAATACATAGATTACATACTGACACAGTGGGACACACAGGCTTAAAGGAGGCCAAGGCTCACGGATGTGAGTTGCGTTCGAGTTCATCCTGAACAAATGTCATCTTAGTTTGAAATTGATGAAACTTGAAAAAGGGTGACGGCCCGAGCAGGTAATGCCCTCATAATGATGCGCTTAACAATCCCAGCTCATTAACAGGCTAGCTTACAGTCATCATGTATGGAATGAGTAAGCAGCCTTATGCAAAGGATTAAAGACCGCCATTTAAAAACACTGCTGAAAACACTTACTTATCTCCGCGTCTGTCACTTAATTTATATGTCAAGCGTATGGTTTTTAATCCGCTGGAGTATGATGGCAGAAGTTGTTTACGAGCCCGTTTTTCCCTTGCGATGCTAAAGATAGAGTTCCAAGCAGTCCTTCGTCGTGAAAGATACACTGACAAGATGTCACGCTTGTGTCTCTATTCTCAGCTCAACCTGCCATATCCAAGGCGATACTGGCCGCATGTCAGCCCTGTTGGCCCCTCTTTTCACAGCTTTTTCAAACCCCCAGGAGCCTTTGAGACGATTCCGACATGGAGCAAAAATGGTTCTGCCACCCCTGTTTTCTTTGTCCTGTGCACAACATGTGGGGGAAACCAACCCACAGCCTATGGCTCACCTCTGTAATTTACTCGTAGAGCACATCCCAGCCACACAATGACCCCCGCGGTTCAGTTTCTCCACCTCTTAGCCCTCACCTGGCCCCCAGCGGCTTCCCATTCAGCTGCTGATGTGAGGATGTTTTCCTTTTGTGCTCAACCCACCTACAATCAGTTCATCTAGGTGTCCATTTCAGCCCTCTGGTTTATGTATGTGGCTGTTTTTGTGCTTGTATAACCAAAATCCTCTCGCCTTTCCCTCCCATACAGCCTGTCTGGGCGCATTAGGGGCTACACGGAGAGGGGAATGTAATAACCAGCAGGCCCTGGTGCCCCGTCAGCACGGCTCAGCCTCCAGAAAGGCCTGTCCATCACGGACAGCACCCATGACGTTGCAGATTACGCTGTATACTGCAATAAGCCTGACACATGGAGAAGTCAGAGATTACAGCGGCAGAGCAGTTCCACCATCTATCCACGCAGCCGTAACCCTCGTCTCCAGTCTCAGCCCGTGGTGGCGTGAGCACACAGCGCTCTCTGGTGGTGAAACACTGACACAACTACTCACTTTTTCCTTTCTGTTTTAATCTGGTATTAAAACACATTACAAAGTCAGTTCGCAAATACCCTCATTTGTTAAATTAAATTATTGGAAATGGACAAGTCTCAAACAGGTTTTTGTTGATGTGAGCATAAATTAATCCATGTTTGCACCTTAAACCGAGCGGCTCATATGTCTTCAGTCTGGAAACTAATAAATATGACACTACTTTACAAGTGTAAAATACAGGCATACCAAGTTTGACATTAAGTATATATATATATGTGTTTTATATATTGACTTAAACAATCAGCCCAGCAGCTCACACTATCTATCATACTGAGATAAAGCCATAGATGATCACAATAAAAGAAAAAAAATCCAATAAAATAATCCACATTATATGGAGTTTATGAATGAAATCAGGCAGTAAGAAACCACTGAGAGAATAAGTGCATAAGCGATGCCATTCCAGTGAGAGGAGTTCAGTCGGTTACCATTTAACTATATGCAGATACAAAAAAAATACAAAAAAAACACAAATTCTAAAGAAATGAATGGAGAGCGGGCATTGTTGCAAACGTCCTCCTGTAGCCCTAAAAGGACGCCACGCAGTGCAAAAACAATACAGCTTGGATGCGACATTACAACACAACAGTGCAATTCATCCCAGCCTCGAAGTGACGGCAACACTGTTACTGGTAGTGAGTCCGATCAACGGCGGAGGGCCCCGCTGCCACCGAGTCGGTGCAAGACGACTTGAACCGACAAATAAAATCGTCAGCGGCCATCGAAAGCCCCGGATGTGGACTTCACGGTTGCAGTGCATTTCTCTTGTCTTCAGGTTGTTCGGGGAGGCTTGAAGGATAATTCCAGATCATTACAACTCAGGTATTTTCATTGACGTTTTGGGCCATTGTTTCTGTTCGGTTTTGAGGTCATTGTACTGACCAAGGTCATTGATGAGATGTGGGAACACAGCGCCATCTCTTAAATTAAGTCAGCCGGGGCGAGAAACACAAGCAAGATCAGACATGTTGTAAACAGTTTACGCAGAGTGACTTAAACAGGGCCTCCCAATGTTTTTGGGGGCTTTTTATATATATATTGACAACCAACGTGAGACCAAAATTTAGGTTAGACATCAGGCCGAGAAAACTGTACACCTCTTTAAGCTCTCAATGATTGTTTTTTGTGTGTTTATTTTATGTTAGCTAGTTGGTAGACTAGCTACTAGACTAAAACAGTTATATGAGCACAACACCCACAAATCAAATAAGGTTTGGCTAACCTGGAGATTTGTTAAAAACCTGTTCTCGTGTTTGCTCCGCCTCTCTTCCGTTTAGAAATACTGACACATTCCCACATATGGAACTTGGCTAGTACAACATTATTCTTACAGTTAGATATTACAGCCAAAATTACAAATATTTGACCCGAGTTGTAAGAAACCAGAATCATACTTTCATATCAAACAGAAGCATACAGTATGTTCTTTGTTGTGAGGCCTCTTTGTTTCAATAAAACAAGTTGAGAGGCGCATGAACACACGCGCACACGCACACACACACACACACACACACACACACACACACACACACAAAATAAGGAAAAATGGCTACCCCTAGAGCTTGGTTTTAGGCCAAGGCAAATTGTGGATTTGGAAATTCTGTGTATTTACAGATTCACAACTCTGTGATAGCTCAGTGAGAGTCCATACCTGTTCTGCTGGATAAAATAGGAGGTGTGTCTCATTGGACCTTGTTTTCTTCCTGAGTGTTTTCTTCTATCACCACTATCTGTACACCTGACAACTGTCCACTGGCGTCCAGCTGCAGCCCCTGAACCCCCTCAGTCTGCGCCTCCTGCATTTGGCACTGCGTCTCCTCCCCCCCCGCACCCACCGTCACCTCCATCTCGCTCTGGACCATCAGGGTGTCCCCGTCTCCGCCCGACTCCCCGGTCAGCTGCAGCTCCATCACCCCAACCGCCTGCTCCATCGGAGCCGGGTTGATCTCGATGACCGTGTGCTCCTGGCCGGCCTCCACCTCCTGCATCACCTCCTGCTGCACCAGCATGGTGCCGTCCACCACGTGCCCTTCTAAGGGCACCATCTCTGAGCCGCCGGCCTGCTGGCTCAGGTGCAGCAGCTCTACGGGGCTAACCATCGCGCCCAACTGGCTGGAGTCTTGCATGGTGGTGCCCACCAGCGTGAGGCCCGAGGACGGGTGCAAGGTGATGGTGTCCGCCTTTCCGTCTCCGGTCACCATGTAGCGGGTGAAGAGCTGCGAGCCGGCGGGCAGCAGGGTGACCGTGTTGGACGACTGGCCCAGGGAGCCGATGGGCAGGCCCGCCATGGTGAACGGCTGACCCACGGAGGACAGCGAGATGGGGGAGAGAACGGTGAACTGCTGGGGCTGCATGACAGCCTGTTGATTGATGGGGGAGGTCAGGAGGGTCGTCGTGGAGGCGGGCCTCTGGAGACGAGGTCGTTTGGTCTGGCGCTTGGTGGGAGTTTTGTTTTTGGCAGGCTGCGGGCAGGAAAAGAGAGCTCGCACCTGCTGCTGCTTCCTCTGTTCTTCCAACTGCACCTCCAGGTCTACACAGAGCACAGAAGAAAAAGTTATTTTCTTTTTTCTATAAAATGTTGTTCTGCACGTGCTAATATTGATAATCAATATCAACATTTATTAGAGATGGTGGGCAAGCTCAAGCTAGCAAATGTCAAGTCCAATTTCAAAACATACACAACATTGACTCAATTAAAATCTTTCCTTTTTCAATATCTCGTGCACCTTTGTGTCTGTCCACGGCTAATCTTGCATTCTGCTCTTGAGTTCTGCATCTCAACAGTTTTACTGTTTTAAGATTCATTTCAGGCCATTTGACTTGTTAATCAAATAACCAGGTGGTGCTGGAGACACCTGCTGTACCAGGAACTACAACAGAGGCGGTTATGAGTACTTTTGAGTATATTTATGTCATATGTGGATAGATATTTTGACTGCGGGAGCATCGCAACTGTGCAAGAGGCAGTCGCAAAACTTTACAGATGTAAGTTGCAAAAATAAAGGCAGAGTTCGAAGATCCGAGGAAGGACGCTGGAAATAGGGGGTTAGGAAGTAGGAAATGGGCCGACAGTCCTTCCCACTTTACGGCCATGGCTCGATTCGGCGTTGCGGCCGGTGTGATACCAATGCAAGATGGTCTCTAGTTTGTAATGCAGTTGTTAATCTTTTGTACTGATGATTCTACAATCCAAGGCAATAAAAGGGATTTTTCTTCGAGAACAAGCATTCTGAAATATTCAATATCGTATATATTGTACTTCAATTATTTTTTTCAATTGTGTTTTTGTTAAAAAAAAAATTTGAAAAAAGTGAACATACACATCGGCCAAACGACAGACGACTGACTGAAGAACACGCATACCAAGAGAATCAGGGACTGCGTTTACGTGCACAGCAATAATCTGATATTATTCTGGACATGACAATACTTCAAATTTGATTTGGGTCATGTAAACATCATATTCCATATGGATGTATGAGGCCTTATTCAGAATGGAGCACTTTTCGATTAAGACATGTGGGATATGGCGTTCTTATTCTGGTTTCCGGAGCATTCTTCGGACATATTTAAAGTGCATCCGGAATAATGTGCATCTTAAATTACAACCTGAAACATGGTCAATGTGGCAGCTGCAGAAGAGGAACCATGTTTTTGTTCTGTACTCACTGGTGAGCGTGCTGAGGACTTGCTCCTGGCTGGGATCCGTCTGGTGCCTCCTCTTCTCCAGCGTGTTCTTGACCGAGTCGAGCAAGCCGAACACTTGGGCGAGGTTACTCAGCACGGCCACCTCTACCAGACAGGAATCTGGGATCAGTGCGGCAATTAATCAAAGGGTCACTCGGTCAGTTAGAAAGGAGGAACACATTCAGCTCTTGTAAAACAAATGAATCATTCAGTACTCAGTCAGAATTGTTAGACAAAAAAACAACAGTCGCCCTTCTAAAAGCTTTCTGATGTTTTTTTTTATCCATCCGCTTCCAACTGCAGCTTAATCTGCTCCTTCTTTCCATCCGTTTCTCGTTCATGCACCTTTGAGCGAGCCTCAAGTCCTGCTTATTTTTTGTTTTGGAGGATGCTGTCCCAGCAGCCAGTACACATTAGCGCTGTTCCCTACCTGTGTCCTGTAGGCCAGCGGGCTCCCTGCGCTGCTGCACGCCGTTCAGCAGCTCCACCAGCTCCGTGCTGATGTTGGTCACCACTTCACCCAGCAAGCCCACATCCGCGATGCCCTTCCAGAAGTTCAGCGTGTCCTCTGTGGATCAACAGACAACACACACGCAAGTCTCAGTCCCGGGCGTGCCTTGCGTTTGATGTCCAACTGGAGTTGTCGTTATCGTGAAGTGAATTGTGTGGATGTGTGCTCTTTGTGACCTGATATCTCATTCGATTCCTTCTTCTCTGCCGCCTCCAGCGAGCTTGAAATCCAGTCAATCTTCCCGCTCAGAACCTCTGCTCTGTCCTCGCCCACTGTCCCGCCGTTACCCAGGACCACCTGAGCTGCAATTTACACAAAATAGCGCGGAGAAATTTCAGGAAAAGGTCGTAGTTGTGCAGGTAGAGTGCAGCATGTCATAATGTCCCAGAATCAGCTAATGCTTGCGTGACAAAGTCAAGTAAAAGCGTAAAACAGCAAAAATATAAATTGCACAGGGGTACACATTTTCCTTATAAGTTTGTTCCTGTTTTACCAAGAAGAATCACAAGATGCCTCATCATTTAGGACTTAATTGCAGTCTAAATCTGCCTAAGAAATAAACGTTATTGTTATTTACTCATAATATAACTGATTAAGCCATGACCTGGGTGTGTTCTCACCTTGAGAGGATGTGGGCGTGGTCAGTCCAGAGCCGTCAGGAGGGAACCGCGTGTTGTTGATTAGAAGATCAAACTTGGTGCTGCGACACGTGTTGGTGCACAGTGTGCTGTGCTGGTAGAAGTCGAGCTGACCTGAATCCATCATTTTTCTGGAGAGCAGAATCCATGAAGGGTTTCAAACAGTTAGTAAAATGGAAGAGGAAAACAAACGCATTAGCAAACAGTCACCGATGTCCAAATCCAACAGACACAGAGCAACATTATCATATATTTAAAGTAGGGATGCACCGATGCCAATACCGGATCGGGTTAGACTGATAATGACTCAAACAGCTGGATCATGTATGCAAAACAATGTAGAATCTATTCAATCAGGTCTATGTTTATTTTTATATATATATATATATATACATACATACATACATACATACATACATACATAGAAGACTGGGATTTGAATTACTGTTTTTAAGTTTTGACCAATTTGTTAGACCAGGTTAGCTGTAATATCTGTTAATCTAATATCACAGTGTCTTTAATAGCTTCATTTCCATTTGTAGAATATTCTGGTTCATAAAGTATGCAGTAAGTGCGCAATCCCAAATACCATTTTTCAGTCATCAGTCAAAGAGTAATGGAAGGTTTATTCAAAAGCCAAGGTGATTATTTTCATTTAATTTACAGCTCAGAAGTGATGTACTGACATCGGGGTAAGTCACACGGAAAATAGTCATCGTTTTGTAACTTCTGTAAGGGTTTGCAGGCTGTAATAAATTATACTTGTGTGTAGTGTGCAACCAACCAGAACACACCAATAAGAATATAAAAATATGGATTGCTGTTCACTGATCCAAATATAAGTGCCCTCACCTTAGCATGACTCCACCCATCCTGATGGCTCTCTTCCAGTCCTTCAGAGTAGCTTTTCCAGAAATGTGCACAAACTGCTTTGGGCTGATCAGCTGGTCTTCATACTAGAGGAGAGAGAAATACGAAAACCATATTGATGTGCAGCGCAGAGGATAAAACACCAGAAAAAAATCAACGCAAAATATTTCTTTGCTGATGCTGGATTTTACATGAAGAACAAAATCAATGCGCATACTATTGGTATTTTAAATACCAGCATGCTGCATAAAATAAAATAAATCTAAAACTAAACCTCCTATGCTGATGGTTTGTTATGTGTAGAACTGTGCATTACATAATGATGACAGATGATGAAGTGAATCTATCACTGTGAATACTACATGCTACCGCTGTAAAATATATTCTACATAATAATGTTGACAGTTGGGATACAGGTATAATGTTCGTTACTATTTTGTGTCAACAGGAAATACAACAAGGCATGCGGCAAAATACAAACTTTTCACTTTCGTTTTCTTGGTTGTTGCCCCGATTTGCAGCAAAACTTTTTGGTCCACATGTTGCGGTTATAAATGCGACATATCATTGAATTGAATTGTGGGTAACTCATAATGTACTGTTGGTACTCACAGCGCAAGTGAAACTGGGACCAGGATTAACTTTATTTAAGCTGTGCAAACTGTTGGCCTTCGTTTGATTTAGTTCTCAGCTTTTTACAATCTAATGTAGTTTTCTTTACAATGCTGACAGCAGCCTACATGACTTCTTACCACTGCTACGTATTTCTTCTGTGAGCCTTGGGTGCTTAATGTCATTTAGTTCAGAGCTGCTCATTACAGGTTCAGCTTGACTATGCTTGACAATAGCAAGCACCTGTTTCGTTAAAATCATTCATAACACTATGTTTGAAAAGATTAGGCAGAAAATCTGAAAACAAAAGTACATTTAAAACAAGCTGTAAGCATTAAAAGTGAACATTTACATAATACATCATATTTAATTGTTTAGGATATCCAACTCAATCAACCATTGGAGGCATATGCACCTATAATTGTGATCGGCATTATGCTATTTGAAGCTTACGCGTTGAAAGAGAGAAGAAATAGGAAGTTCAACGTAGCTATTTTGGACGATAGATGTAGTACATGTTTATCTACTGCTGTGTGTCTGGCTATTACATGACCTAGTTGCCTTTTAGCTACGGATGGAGAGTAATGTTTGGTGACACTATCATTTGTTACAGTCTTCTTCATCATCCGTGTTTTAACTTTAGAGCCCATTGTGACCCATTTCCACTCAAATATAAAAGCATATGGATCATCTTTTAAAGACCAACGATGAAACCCTGCTGCAGTTGCAGACTTTATAAAAAATAAATGAACACCCACCTTCACACATTTCACATTGATTCCGGGGCATACGAACTTCTTCACCAGCAACAGGGCTTTACTGTCGCCACATGTTATGGGACAGCCAATTTCAACGTTGTCTCCATCAGCTTGTTCTAGAAGAATGAGAAGACACACGCAGAGTTTGAACCCGAGGAGGCTGGTGGGAAGCGAGCTTTTTGTAATGCGATGTGCAAAACGTGTCCGAATATTATTCTGTGAATAAATTACCTGGATGTGCTTCAACGGTCATGACGGCTGCGTCTGTTTCAGCAGATTCCTCCCTGTAGAGGAAAGAGTTTGCATTTTCACATTTCTTTCTCTGTAATATAGAAGAAAACTGCCTGTCTATATATAAATATCTACTTTAAGCAAGTGTGTATGTTATGTGTATTCATGCAAACATCCAAATACCCCAGATGCAACAACAACTTTGGTTGCAAATGCAACCCATACGGTAAAGTTCCTATTGCTACAGGCGTCCCCCTCAACCCATGTCTTGCCCTCTCATTGGCTGTCCCTGACAGACTTCCTGACAGATGCAGATGTTTATGAGTCGGTGACGCACTGACGCTGCAGCTGCAGCTGCGCTTGTTGAGTTTGTACGGTCACACCTGGCTTCGGTACATACCCAGTGGTGATTGGCTGGAGCTGGAGGATGACCTGAGTCTTATTAGGGTCATCGGGGTCTCCTTCGCCTTCGCCTTCGCCCTTCACCATCACCACCTCCGCCATGGACACCGTGACCTCGTCGGTGGTCGCCATCACACTCAGAGTAGATTACGGATGGGGGGCTGCTTTCATACGACAGCTATCCAGGAGTTTGTTCATCTGAAATAAAGGATGCATGTATTTCAAATATAAACATAGTTGCACCGTGACATGGCTGGATATCAGAACCAAAAATATTATTTTAATAGCTTTGCATTTAGAACCCAAGTGCACTACGTGTGCATATATGCATGTTACATAGTTTAAATAAAACCCAGTACAGCATTCTGTAAGAGGGGGGGAGGATGAAGAAAACCAGAAACCAATCTTAATTTAGAAATACGTCATTTAAATGCTAATGTTATCTTGTCAGCTGAGAAACAGTGACAACAACTTGATCAATACGTAAACAACACAAATATTTAATTAATCAATATCCCCTAGTATAACGTTATATCCTCTAATTTCTACAAAACACTGAGCCATTGGTTTAAAAAAACATTTCGTATTTTAGAAATGGTACGACCGACCCAACATTTCTTTAGTGTGTGTGAACTAACGCGAGCAAAACAAACTTACATTAAATTATTTATTTTTCGTAGTGTGCACATAATCAACAATAATCAGAATACCATATAGACTGCTGCATTATCATAACCCGAGTAACGTTAACCATGTATGCAAATTGCCAACAGTCACAATTTTTATTTCATTTATTATTTTTTTAAGCGGTCAGATTTCTGAGCAAGATGTAACGGTATCGGTGAACGTGGGGTTTCGCCTCGCGCATTAGTGGACAGAACCCGCGGTTTTGCGTGTTTCAGGGAGACGCTAACTAACTGCGGGGGACAGTGGGCGGTCACACTTGAGCTCATTTCACCCGTTTCGTTGCGGATAAAAAAAAGACTTATATCTCCCAAAGTTAAACCATATCACGGCCGCCGTTGGGCAGCTAACTGCTTCTTTTTTTGGGGTAGTAGAAATCCACACAACGAGTCAGACTCGGCTCGGCGGTGGCCATTGTGGCTCAAAGCAAGGGCGTAACTTCATATGTGGCAACCCCGGAGAATAGTGTGAACTATACTGCCGGAGACGGGGGTAAAGCTTTGCATTTACAGTGTGACGGTTACGTGCCGCTTGTCTCTGAACCTTACGTCCCTTCGTAACTCTGCATTTTAACTCTCCGCTCCCCCTCAAAATGACGTCTCCCTGTGCGGCGGCACGTACGGCAAACAACGGCACGGCGGCGGCGTTGCCCCTCCATTCTGTTGCGAGCCCGGCCGGCAACGAGCCCCATCACGCGATACACCCGAAACCCCCGGCCCAAAACGACCGCCGGTGTCGTGGGATCGGGGGGCGATTCGCAGCCGAGTATATTTACAGTCACGTAGCAATAAAATAGCTCGTCCTTACCGTTTTATGGAGAGAAAACGCAGCCCTAGATTGAGGAGAGCTGGGGCGCATGCGCACTTCGCAGATGTAGCTTGACTTCCTGCAGAACAGCGCTCGCCTTGTTATCACGCTCCTGTAAAACCTGACAAAATCCACCTACAACTCATTACAGTGACTGAAATATCTCCGTTAAATGTAAGAGAGTGCAAAGTACTTCGTATTTAGCGACACTTTCTGTCTGTGTGTGTGTTGTTTACTAGGATGCATTTCTGCTTGTAGCCGAAGTAGTGTCGCGGTGAAGTATTGTCTGAAGCCTTCTAATAAACTGTTATATATTTTGGATACTTGAGCATATTCGGTGTTGTGGATTCGACGGTCATAAATGTGAATCATCACCCCAACGGATGGCGATGAGTAAATTAACATAAAGTTGTCAGTTTTGCACTCAAATAGTTGACAACATGCCGCAGCTCGGTGATCTCACGCATGCTTTAACAACATGAGAATCACCGAGCTTGTTGTAGTTTGAGGTATATTCTCGATTGCTAACATAGTTAGGGACTTCTTCCCTCTTTTATTATGTTGATCATGGTTTTTCTTTGAACACAAGAAGACGGGGCGCCAGGACAAGCGGTCACTAGCAGCCCCTGAGTTAAAAATTATGCTTCCGAAATCTCTTGATGGCGATTCCGCAGGAGGGGTGGTTATCCCCACCCCTCCTGTGCCAAACATAGCAGAAGCCCTTTTTAACGAGACCATTGAACATCCCACGTAGTCACCAGTGGCAACACGTCCCTCACTCAGAGGTTTGAGAGCTGGGCTGTTACATCCGTGTACAAGTGTTTTGGTGGGTTGCGCAATAGCCATGCACTAACGATATTATTATTTAAGATATATAGTCAATGGTGAATGATTGCCGGAATTGGAATTGTATGTTTTGATTGTTGAATGTGTAAGATTGGACATCGAAGAGCATGATGGGTAATATGGGCGGGGCTAAAGAAAACGGTTGGCAAAGCGCACTTCTAATTGGTGTTGCGTTCAGGTAATGTGGGGAAATCAACGAGCACCTAGAAACCCATGGAAATGTACTGTATATTGTGTGTTGACAGAGATTTGGTTCAAATTAAAGTTATTTTTTGGCTGCTCTTTCTCAATCAATCTTAATCCACATATCATTTAATGTAATAGAAAACAGATGTAGGGCTACAGACAGAATTTTAGAAATAATGCAGTTGTAGCTCACATCTGAATCTCCAGGGGTAATATCTGTAAACAAAATGTATCATATGAGGAGAGATTCCTTTATTATATTACCATTCCTATTTTGTTGTAAAATTTAATTGAATGTTGCGTCTAAAATAATGTCAGAGTTAGCCTTCAAAGTTGTCCTTGTGGAATGTGTTGTAACTACAACACAAAAGGAGTATATACTTACAACTATAAATATAAACTCCTTTTGTGTTGAGAAAAAGCCCTAATTCTGAAACACAACCCATAACACATGTGGAGACACACAGTAGCAAGGAATTAATGTTGCTAAAAAAAAAGAGTATAATCATGCCATTAATGTAACTCTTGTTTTGGATAAAAGGTGGCATGGTGGACTTGGTTTGGTCCCAGTAATAACATGGCAATATGTTACAATAGTGCATGGCTATTGCGCAACCCACCAAAACACTTGTACACGGATGTAACATCCCAGCTCTCAAACCTCTGAGTGAGGGACGTGTTGCCACTGGTGACTACATGGGATGTTCAATGATCTCATTAAAAAGGGCTTCTGCTATGTTTGGCACAGGAAGGGTGGGGATAACCACCCCTCCTGCAGAATCGCCATCAAGAGATTTTGGAAGCATAATTTTTAACTCAGGGGCTGCTAGTGATCGCTTGTCCTGGCGCCCCATCTTCATGTGTTCAAAGAAAAAAACATTATCAACATAATATTAGAGGGAAGAAGTCCCTAACTATGTTAGCAATCGAGAATATACCTCAAACTACGACGAGCTAGGTGATTCTCATGTTGTTAAAGCAGGCGTGAGATCACCGAGCTGCGCGATGTTGTCAACTCTTTGAGTGCAAAACGGGCAACTTTATGTCAACTTACTCATCGCCATCCATTACATGTAATGGTATCACCATATCACCATATATAATATATCAGAATAATGAATCCAGGTCGTGGTATAAGAGGTACCAAGTATAGTTAAAAAACAACAACAAACAAACTTTGAGTCCAAACATCATTCATTGTACATCTATTTATTTTTTTAACCAATCAATAAAATCACATCAAATATAAAATAAATAACATTTATTCAGTAAAGCTGTGAAATGTGACCATAGGGATCAAGAGCTGAACAGTTTTGTGCTATTGAACCATCCAAACATCGGCTGATGTTTTCTGGTACAGAAGCCCTATCAGGTTGGTTTAATCATTCCCGTGAACAACTTAAAACATTCACCATTAAAGACACAGTCCAACATTTTGGGAAATTCACTTACGTATTATCTTTCTTAGAGATTAAATGTGTGGCTGGAGCCAAGTTGTGGTTAGCCTAGCTTAGCATAGAGACCAAAAGCAGAGGTTCTTTACATCTGTTTTAAATATGCCTTTTAACACATCTAAAGCTCACCAATTACCCATTATATATCCCCGTTATCCATTATATATGGAGAGTGGTATCAATCTTCTCATCTAATTCCCAGAAAAAAACAAATAAATGTATTTTCCAAAATGTCAAACTACTCCTTTAAGATTAAGATTACAGTCAGAGAAAGGCTGGATCTGGACTGTAGGTTGGCCACCATCATTATTATGGTCATTACACACGATGGTCAAAGTTTGTTGTACTACAAATGCTGTCGTAAATAGTATTATTATTATCGTATGTACTATTAATAGTTGATTAGGAATAATCATGTTTCTTCTCATAAAGTCAGTCTTTGAAAAGCCATTTCTTCGAAGGTATCTTTTTTCAAAGTTGTCCTTTAAATGTAACCAGTGCTCTCCGGCGCTTTGAGGCTGCCATCTTTGCAGTGTGCAGTGCAATGGGCCTTTCTGGTGTGCGGTGCTCAGAAATGGGAATCATGCTCACTGGAGAACAGTTGGCTTACGGCACAGTTTTAACATACAAATTCAAACAATTAACATACAATTTAACCCTGTTGAGATGAGAGACAAAAGTGAGAACGTTTGTATAGCATTAAACAGTCAGGCTGGTTGTCATTTAGTGAGATTTCAAGGCATAGTGCCACTCCAATGAAGCCTTCACAAGCATTTTGATACCTTCAAGGACTTATTTCCACATTTCAGTAATTATGCTGAGTTGCTGTCTTTGAGCAGTTAAATGAGAAGATTGATACCAGTCTCATGTCTGTGCATTAAGTACAGAAGAATAATAACAACGGGGCTAGCGTATCTTATCATGACGACTGGAAGCAAAGAGAAAAAGGGGAGATTCAAACACATCTATAAAAACCTCTAACAATCATTAAATACCACACTGTATCCCGTTTGTTTAATTTGTAGCCAAACAATGCTACACTTGTCACTTGGCTAACGTCTCTGAAGTCGCTGACACCAGGAAGTTCTCTGTTTGTGTCCAGAATAAAAAACTCAAGATACAATATGTTTATTCTTGAGCTTCAGAGGTGCTGCTGGAGCTGAGCTATGGAGAGCAAGCTGTTCACCCCTGTCTTCAGTCCTAATGCTAAGCTAGGCTAATGACACCTAACGCACAGAAATGAGACAGTTATACATTTTCTCATCCACCTCTTGGAAAGACAGCGTAAATGCAGACCTCCCAAAAATTTTAACTATTCTTCAAAGGCCCTACAACGATCAAATCAAACATTTTGTCAGGCAGGAAATATGCGTGAGAGAGGCTACGACGTACGGCAAAGGTTTCTTTGCCAAAACCCAATCCAGGGTGCTGAGGTTTCAAGTCATGTTCCCTGCCGAGGCCGCTGAACTGTTGTGGGTTTAAGGGCTGCATCATTGCTAAAATGAATTTTGAACTAGTTTTTGGAGTGTATGCCGCCATGTTAAAGGGACATCCAATGTTTGTTCATTTTGAAAGATAGGTTTTGTACTTGGAGGGCTGACTTTTCTCCATAAAACGTAAACCTAAATTCCCTACTGACGCCTCTGGATCACAGCCTAAAGCACAGGCCCACACATATCCACATATGGATTGAATGAGTTGGCATCCGTCATCGGCTCAGGCCTGATTGTAATATTATTATTTTTGTGAATTTGAACAAAAGAAACAGCTGTTTGTCCTAAGCCATAAACAGCTTCAGGTGAAGTTCAAACTTCCTTTTTTGTGTGCATATTTTCTACTATTAATGAAGTCATTAAAGATGTGATGACTGAGAGGTAAAACACTCAATGTCTTGATGCTGTTGATGCGTTTATACAGTAGGCCACCTACTCTAAATACAATGGCCTGTTTTTATGTCTACATCTTAATCTATTTATTTTTTTGTTGACAGAAGCCTTACTCATCTATTCACAGAAAGGTTTAAGTCAGTTTGGCGTTAGTGCACATACAGCTTACAGTAGCAGGAGGAGCACACTGATAAAATATAGTGACACTTATTGAAGAGTGCACATGTCTCCATCCAAACTACCAATTAAATAACTTTCAGTGACCTTATAGCTTTCATCTCTATAGATTTCCCTATTATTTACAATATTACAGTCACAAATGATTGCAGACAAAGCATCGCACAAACTTGTACAGATAGAAACCCACAATAGTGCTCTGGGAAATGTAACCGTGTCTTCAATATACTCAGCGATCCACTGGCTCCAGGGCTGTGAAAAGCAGTATTGGCAACACTCTAAGAACCGTGATCTGATCACCTCTGCACACTTGTGTCATCCGAACCTAACAAGGCCCCAAAACCGCTCAGCTCATGCTGCACCACATGGCTTTAGAAAGAAAAAAACAAACTTGCCTGTTTAGATATACACATCGGGATATAGAATGACCCTCCCCCGGTTAGAAAAGAACCCCAGTTGTGAGAATAACCCACACACAGAGAGGGCACGACGCACAAGGTGAGGAAGTGATGGATGGTGATATCACAGGGTGCTGAGCCTGAGTGACTTGGTTTCGATGGACAACTGTGAGACGGGGTGAACTCTTGGTGTGACAGGACAGTGTTTGGACACAGAGAGTTCACAGTCAGCAGTGGCAGCCCCTTTCGGGGACGCCGGTCGCCAGCTCCTCGTCGTCGTCGGTCGGGTAGAGGACCTTGGCGGTGAGGCCGCTCTTGACCCCGTCCCAGCCGTCGCGGGTGACGATCTCCCCCATATTCATCAGCTCGTAGATGTCCTTCGTTAGCAGCTCGAAGGCCCGGTCCACGTTGACGTTGCACTTGGCCGACGTCTCCACGTAGCGGATGCCCAGCTCGGCCGCCAGATGCTCCGCCTCGTCCCGGCTCACCTTGCGGTCCTTGTTGAGGTCGCTCTTGTGGCCAATGAGGATGTAGACCATGTGGTGGGGCAGGATGTGCTCACTCACCTCCTTGTGCCACTCCTTCACATGGTCAAAGGTCTTGCGACTGGTGAGGTCGAAGACTAGTAGCCCACCCACGGAGTTACGGTAGTAGGATGTTGTGATGGACCTGTTGGGTACATAGATTAATGAAACGTTAGGGATTAAAGGTAAAATCATCTTGATTGAGGCACTTTTGAACATCTTGGACAGCTCTGATAAACACACAACTATGACCTGCCAGCAAAGGCTTTTCCACTATCCTGACTGTATGTAGGGTCCAAAGCTTTTGGAGAAGGTCTCAAGTCAGTAGAGAGAAGTCTGGAGTGATAACAGTCCAAGTCAAGTCTCTAGCTGGCTATGTTTATGGTATAGTTACTGGACAGAATTATAAGGGTTTCAAGTCACAAGTCACAAATACAAGTCAGTTCTCAAGTCTCAAGTTTCTGAGTCAAACCTCAATACGCAGAAAGTGAAGCTAAGTCTTTATGGTCACTGAATGCTGACCACAGAAATGACACAGCGTTTGAAAATATTCCCTTCAAAAGGTGTTTAACCAAGTCTCTTCAATTAGGTGTCAATATTCAGTCATTGTATATTTAGACCATACTGTCTGTCCGTCCTGTATTGTTCTGCAATGAAATATCAGATTTGTCGTGTTCCCGTTTGTATTTTCTGATGTCAATGTATTTAGGCATTTGCTTTGATTAAATAGGCTAATAAAGGTATTACAAGTAGATTTTGACACACATGGTACCTTTAGGGCCTCAACATGTGATAATTACCCTGCTGGGGATAAATGGCAATATTGAATTAGATGAATTTAATTAAAATGAATCAAATTACCTCAAACCAGTCAATGCTCATGGCTCATTGGGCCCCTAAAGGTCTCTGGCCCAGAAATGCTGACCCCTCCCCTTGTCCCAGCCTTACCAAGATTCACACAAATCCTAATCTGTGCACATGACGGTTTATAAATTGCTGATTGATTTCACAAAACACTCCTCAGAGTCAGTTATAAGACAGAAGTGAAAGTGTGGTGAAGCCTGAAGAAAACACCCTCTGAAGATGTGCCTTCAAAAGGGGAATCAGATCTAAGAGCGAAGAAGCTGCTTCTCCACACACACACACACCACAGTGCTTTAAAGGAAATTATCCCTGACAGCTAGAACACATGAAACAGAGCAAGCAACAGGGAAGACGAATGCAAAAAAAGAGAAAAGAATAGAGTTGACATCCTTGTGTGGGAGACTGTGGATTCAGTATCTCATTGAATCAAACCGGGGCCTAAATATGAGGAGGCTGCCCATCATCCGTGAATGAATGCAATGATGCAGCTCCATTTTCAGTGTTATTATATAGGCCAGGACATCATGGGATCGAGGCCTATATAATCTCCTCCTGACCCTTTTCTCCACTGTCTCCACTTCATTACATCACAAAAAGCGACGGAAAAGCCTTCTTTTAATTTGAAATGGATTTCATGTTTTACAATAGCAGCAGAAACACGCGACAGCGAACCCAAGGCCTCTCCCGTTATTCCACGACCAATATCTCCGGTCGCTGCGTTCAACCCAAGATATACATTTTGTGTGAACCATGCATTTTTACTCCGGTATACCTGAATCGTTCCTGACCAGCCGTGTCCCAGAGCTGAAGCTTTATCTTCACCCCCGGTTCGAGGTCGAGCGAGCGGGCATAGAAATCCACCCCGACCGTCGGATCCGCCACATCGCTGTAGATTCCGTCCGTGAAGCGTTTCAGCAGCGACGACTTCCCCACCGTGGAATCCCCGAGTAAAATGATTCTGAACTGGTATTGCCACAAAATATCCATGGCATGACTAGAGAAGAGGGGATACCAGTGCGTGTGTGTGTCTGTGTGTGTGAGAAACAAAGCCCTGTGCGCGGCGTGTTTACATGGAGCCCCGGCTGCTGCTGCTGCTGCTGCTGCGTCTCCTGCTGCTGCTGCCTTGCCTTCTGCTCAGGAAGGAGAGACGCGCGGTGCACAGAGCGACCGCAGCAATCATGTGATATATTATTCACCTATGCTCTACTACCACAATAAACCATCCTGCACTCGTGAATTGGGCAATTGTGTGTTTGCAATGGCAGATAAACCGAAGTGGAATTTTAAGCCGATGTACAATACCTAATTTAGCCGTAAATCAGATTATTTTTGTTGTAGGAATGTAATGTACAAGCATGATATGTAAGAGACATATTTCGGATGATATAGTTGTTATCTCAAAACGGCAAGAGCCAGATCAGTGGTGGAAGGCAGGTTGCTGTCCGTGGTTCTGAAGTAGGTTAAAAGAGATCAGACTATGGCCAGACTTTACAGTATATTTGTATTTTTCTCTTTGTACATAATTATTCACGTGTATATCTCTCTGTGAAAACGTAAAATGTAAAAAAAAAAATATATATATATATCTGTTTCTCTGATTCTCTTAGTATGAATGTGTCTACGTCACAACAAATCTAAAAGACAGTAAGGATTCCCTAAAAGGCGGATACAAAAAAAATACATATCCCGTCATGCCATCGGTCCCCATGTGAGCTCGGCGGACCAATCAGCGGGCTGCTGCTCGGCGCCACCGTATATAAGGGCACGGGACCCTCTCCTCAGTCTCTTCCTCCTCTAAGCTTCCGAGAAAAACTTCAGCGCTCCTTGTCCTCTGGTAAGCCTTCAACTATACTTACACTTAAGGTCCATGTAGATAAGCGACTGTTAATTTACGCGGGTTTGGCCTACATTAGTATAATCTGTTGATGTTAACTCCAAGTTATTGGCCAGATACTTAGCTAACTAACGTTAGCTTATGTAGCTAACGTAAGTTACTTTTGGCACGCGGGGAAGGTAACATGACTAGTCTATGATGACAGCATGGCGTTACGTTTATACAATTCCACAAATTGTGCCGTTTGTTGTAACTTTTTTAATGCTAGATGTGTTCGGGCCATAGCTTCGTTGCTTGGTGTAATGTTAGCTTGACGCTAACTTGTGAACCACGTGGCAAGCTCCCTCATCAACCGAGACGAGCATAACATTACTTGCCATAAATCACCACTAACGTCACATTTAAACCAGAAAGCAACACTTCCAATACCCTACAAATGAATAACGGAAATCCTGACTGAACGCTCAACTTTCTACAGCACTGGAATATACATTGACTTTACTTTTTGTTTCTCTACAGGTTTTTTTTCCTGAAGCACGAGTTCTACCTGACGTGACACACCATGGCTCTCTGTGGAGGATGCAGGTATGTTTATTTCATCATACCGTTTCTCCACAACCGGCTCCTATCGAAGCCGTTCGTGCTCTCCTGTAGCAGTGATCGGTCATCAGGCAGCCAAGAGCAAGACTTTCACCGACGGTCGCTGTTCAGTTTGAAAGTAACTGCTATAGCAACTTTAAGGGGAAGGATATTCAGACTAAATGATAACGCTAATGAATGAACAAGCCTTTATGTAAAGTGCTAAACTGTACTCCCTTCTGCAGAAACTGGTGCACGCTGAACGTGGAAGGGTGGGACATGAAGATGACATCACCTGCAGGTACTTTCTACACTACATCTTGACTTCAAATTTCTGGCTGTGATGAACAACTTGCCCTCACTGATAATTCATGATTGAGACTTATTATACTGAGCCACCCTTGCCCATACTTATTTTTCATGAAGTAGGTTTGGATTTACAAAACTGACTAAATTGTTCATTTTATTGTAGGTGACCCTCATGGCTGACTCGTACGTGACTGGATGAGAACGTCTCACTGAAAGGTAACTTTTTATTAGCATTCTGTCTAGCTCAAAGCATGCTATCCTATGGACCAGAGCTTCTTTGTAGCTCTAGGTTCTCCAAGTGTGTGCAAGAAAATAGGGTGGTCTTTGACTGCTGTGGCCTTTTCTGCTGCTTGCAGCCACTCAACTATCCAACATTTGTGTCCAAGCGTTCATGTTTAATAATTCTAAATCTTTTTTCTTGTATAGGAATCAATCTGGGCTTGCATCTGGTGGCCTTGTCCAATGTGCTGTAATCGCTCCCTGGTTGGAAGGTATGTAGACTGCAATTTGCTAATACCAAATAATACAAATTCTGATCTATGATGACCAACTTATGCAAAGGACTGTTGGATGAAGCTAGCGGATATGGGACTGAGATCAACCTTTGACTAGGTTCAGGAGAAAACCTGTTGACTTGGGCTAAAATGTTATTTCTTTTCTTTCCAGTGACTCATTTGGAGCCCAAACTAAAGTCTTCAGAGTTGAATGTGTCTGGTTCCACTTGGGCAGGAAGTTGCATGTCTGATGTGGGACAAACTGCCACGATGAAGTTGATGGGCTGTAATAGCGCCCTGGTTGGAAGGTATGTAGATGGCAATTGCTAATACAAAAAATACAAATTCTGATCCGTGATGACATTAGTGCAAGTGGACTGTTGGATGAAGCTATTGAATATAGGATGAGATCTGAGATCAGCCTTTGAATAGGTTCAGGAGAAAACCTGTTGACTTGGGCTAAAATGTTATTTGTTTACTTTCCAGTGACTCATTTGGGGCCCAGCGTGAAGTCTTCCCTGTCGACCTGTACAGGAAGTTGCAATGTCGAGCAACAGTGTCCGTGCCGACAGACTAAGAACGTCTGTGGGATAAACTATGCCACGATGAAATTGAACCATCATGTGGTCACAGTTGAGATTGCTTGTGTACTGTTGGAATGAAATAAAACTCATGGAAACTGTTGAGCTTCTGTTATTTATTCAATATTGCATTCACATTCTTAAAAGGACATTACAGAGAAGATTAGAGTACGCTGTTAATGTTTGTAGTGCATACACTTTTAAAATAAGGACATAATGGTACACAAATGGTCAGTAAGTCAACTCTTCAAGCAACAATTTTCAGCAAAGTTAAACGATGGATAGATTAGTTTATGGCCTGAGAAGTAGTTATGTTTCATGGGCTTCAAACTACTTGGTACTGCATGACCTAGTATGCACTGAAACAATGCTCCTTAGTCCAATGGTTCTCAAATGGATGAGCTAAACAAATATATCTAGTCTTATACATTAAATCAAAATTGTATTTTAACTAATTGCACTGGTAGGGTGTTGCTTGGCTAAAAGGTTGAGAACCACTTTAGACCCTGTGGGCTCATAAACTGACACGATTTGGTGGAAACTTCCATATTTTCTGCTGTCCATCACTAATTGACCTAGTTGCAAAACGCTTAAGCACCAGAGACATCAGACACTGTATTGAAAAAGCCTTTGGTAAGTCATTTGTCCACTTTAGGTCAACTTCACATTGTATTTGGTAATAACAAATGCTTGCTTGTGAAAATCATGTCTACAAGTATTGTAACTCTGTCTCATTTGAGATGGAAATCATCTCCAAGTCTGGGCTGCTGCTGCCGCTCCAATCTGTGTATTCCTGTCAAAGAGAACGTAGTTATTAATCCGCTCTGATAAAACAATCTGTACTTCTGTAAATTGCTCTGCAGTTTGCCGGCTGCAGCCAGCAGCAAACCAAGGTACGGGGGTGATGTCTTAATGGGGCGAGAGGTGAACTCAGGGTTGATACTGCACTCCGACAAAGTATGGATGTGAAAAACAGCATTAGATACAAACAAATAGGGTACATAGAAGGTTGGAGTCAAATTATTAACATTCAATAAACCTGAAACCCTTTTCCCCTGAAAAATAAATACAATTCAGTGATTCCGTATCTGTGCTCTATGGCCCAATCTCAATCTCCACCTTTAGTTCTGTCCCACTGTCAAATCATTGAGTGCTTGAGGGCTCTCTGACAGACATTTTGAGCCCTTTATCAACCCTTTCCGTAAATCAGCAATAGATGCAGACTTTGCCCAAGGGAATTACCCACAATGCATAGCAATGTTACGTTAAACACGCAGTTACCAATGGAAGAATGGGGATCTTAAATTATAAAGGTAAACAAAAAGCCACATGGGTTTTCAGTTTGATACATTACATTTACACAGCATTAAGGGTTAGAGATGGAACATAAAAACACATGAAATCAGAGGAATGCAAGCAGAGATTACATATATCTGTAATACACAGATTTATTTATCAAGCATTTCATTTTGTTGTTGAAGCTGTTTTGACAAAAACGAGTAAATAGATTATTTGAAATGACGTCTCATCTCGTGAGGAAAGAGCCTGGAAGACGTATAAATCATTGAATTAAAAGTATTCAATAAATACCCACAATTAGACAACAATTGATGTTAGTCTTTAAACATGGTCCGTCTCCTGCAGAGCGTATATAAAGGCCCGGGACCGCCGCTCTCCTCAGTCGCTTCCGCGAGCGGAAAGACACGGCGCTCCTTGTCCTCTGGTAAGACTTCAACTATTGAGCTTTACGTTCACTTAAGATCCATGTAGATACACGAATGTTAGCTTACGCGTGTTTGTCTTACACATGAGTACAACATATTGATGTTGACTTCAAGTTATTGGCCAGATACTTAAGCTAACTTACGTTAGCGTCTGTCGCTAACGTGATCTACTGTTGGCACGTGGGGCAGGTAATATGACTCGTCTATGATGACAGCATGGTGTTACGTTTAGGTTATACGATTCCACACATTGTGCCTGCATGTTGTGTAATGCCGCTAATGCTATATGTGTTCGGGCCATAGCTTCATTGCTTGGTGTAATGTTAGCTTGATGCTAACTAATGAACGTGGCACGCTCCCCCTCAAAACCGTCCTTCAGACCAACCTAATGTTAGTTTGAATTACATGTAGAACCGCCACTGCTGTGACGTCACATTAAGATCAAGAAGCAACACTTCCAATACCCTATAAAGGATATACTGAACACTTAACTTTCTACAGCACTGGAATATGCATTGACTTTCCTTTTCGTTTCTCTACAGGTTGCTCCTGAAGCAGGAGCTCCACCTGAGGTGACACACCATGGCTCTCCGTAGGATGCAGGTGTGTTTATATTTCTGTCACTACATCACACCGGCTCCTATCGAAGCCGTTCGTGCTCTCCTGTAGCAGTGATCGGTCATCAGGCAGCCAAGAGCAAGACTTTCACCGACGGTCGCTGTTCAGTTTGAAAGTAACTGCTATAGCAACTTTAAGGGGAAGGATATTCAGACTAAATGATAACGCTAATGAATGAACAAGCCTTCATGTAAAGTGCTAAACTGTACTCTCTTCTGCAGGAACTGGTGCACGCTGAACGTGGAAGGGTGGGACATGAGATGACATCACCTGCAGGTACTTTCTAAACTATATCTTTAATATAACTTTTGGGCTGTGATGAACAACTTGCCCTCACTGATAATTCATGATTGAGACCTATTAAACTGAGCCACCCTTGCTCATACGTTTCATGAAGTAGGTTTGGATTTACAAAACTGACTAAAATTGTTTTTATTGTAGGTGACCCTCATGGCTGACTCGTGTGACTGGATGAGTGTCTCACTGAAAGGTAACTTTTCATTAGCATTCTATTAAGCTCATCAAAGCATGCTATCCTATGGACCAGAGCTTTTTTTTTTTGTAGCTCTAGGTTCTCCAAGTGCGTGCAAGAAAATGGGGTGGTCACTGACTGCTGTGGCCTTTTTTGCTGCTTTTTTCCTACTATAGGAATCAATCTGGGCTTGAATCTGGTGGCCTTGTCCAATATGCTGTAATCGCTCCCTGGTTGGAAGGTATGTAGACTGCAATATGCTAATTCAAAATAATACATTCTGATCCATGATGACCAACTTATGCAAAGGACTGTTGGATGAAGCTAGCGGATATGGGACTGAGATCAACCTTTGAATAGGTTCAGGAAAAAAACCTGTTGCATTGGGCTAAAATGTTATTTCCTTTCTTTCCAGTGACTCATTTGGAGCCCAAACTAAAGTCTTCAGAGTTGAACATGTCTGGGTCCACCTGTGCAGGAAGTTGCATTTCTGATGCAACAGTTTGTCAGTTCAGACTGACTTAACTTCAGTATGAACGTCTGAAGTTGATGAGCTATTAATGGGATGTAATAACTCCCTGGTTGGAAGGTATGTAGACTGCAGTATGCTAATACAAATTCTGATCCATGATGACATTAGTGCAAGTGTACTGTTGGATGAAGCTATTGGATATAGGATGAGATCTGAGATCAGCCTTTGAATAGGTTCAGGGGAAAAAACAAACTGTTGACTTGGGCTAAAACTTTATTTGTTTTCTTTCCAGTGATTTGGGGCCCAGCATGACGTCTTCAGGGTCCACCTGTGCAGGAAGTTGCAATGTCAACGCAACAGTGTCCGTTCCGACTGACTTAACTGCAGTATGAAGTCTGATGTGGGACAAACTGCGCCGCGATTAAGTGAATGAACTTCCGTGCTCACAGTTGAGATTGCTTGTGTACTGTTTTTGGAATGAAATAAAATGCATGGAAACTATTTTGAGATTCTGTTTATTTAATATTGCATTCTCATTCTTAAAAGGACATTAAAGAAAAGTTTGGAGTTAATGTTTGTTTGTAAACCTTTTTAAATAAGGCCACAATGGTAAACAAATGAGCAGTAGGTCAACTCTTCAGACTCAGTAGAAACATTTTTCAGCAAAGTTTATTAAATGGCTTTAATAGTCAACACTGCTTGAAAATATGTTCCTTCGATTCTAGAACAATGATTTTGTTTCAATCCTTATTTAAATAAAGTTAATTGTATAATAACTGATGGCACAGCGCTCTGTTTATTTTCAACCCAAATACTTATTGACTTAATATTCACAAGCTCAAACAGATTTTATTTTTTTTGATAAACTGATCGCATGCTCTGTATTGTTACTCTTTTCAACCAAACATTCTTTGCACTGGTTAGGGGTACATGGCTGGAAAAGGTTGAGACCCCCTGCCTTAGAGCCTGGTTTCATATGAACCAGTGAAAAGATTTTTGTGTAAACCTTTACATATTTTGCGCTTTACACAATTTTTAACCTACTAATTGACCTAGTTGCAAACTATTCACCTTTTTGTCATCTGCTGTCAAAAATGACCCCGCTTGGTTTGACTTTAAGTCATATAGTATAAATTGTCAATCAATTCTGTTTTACACCTTTAAATCTTGAGTCCAATCGATTACCACAAAATGTTTCTCTTAATTATGAGGCCAATATACACTTTATATAAAATTATACCCTATATTTGAGTGGAAATAAAACTGTTTTTTTTCTTTATATTATTTTTGACTTATTACAGAGTGGTATTTGTCGAAGTTTAGTGAGGATGCTGTTTTTGAATCATTTACATTTTCCTAAAGGTATCACATAATCACACTAGTTTTTCTCTGGTTAAAGAATATAAAGTGGATATTCACTCAATTCTGTTGTACACTTTAACAACTTAAGTCAAACACATTCACAGCATTTCTTTATTCCATTTTAAATTTCAGGCCAATAAGACCTAATTTACATGAATTCTTACCTTATTTTTGAGTAAAAATGTATTAAAATGTTGAATTATTTTGACTAACAATCAGGGTAAAATGTGTTGATAGATGATCACAGACTGGTATATGTCAAAGTTTAATGAGGATGCTGTTTATAAACCTCTTACATTCTTTTAATGGCAGCAAATAATCACACCTGCTGTCCTCCTGGGTCAAAAATTACCTGTCTGGTTTGGCTGTTTAGAAAATATAAATTATGACCCACCTCTGTGTTTCAACTTTTTAGTCAACTTAAACATGTCAATATTCTTTTCCAAAACATTTGACTTTTCAAAACTAACTTTTCAGAATAAAAACCGAATACATGTTGCATGTGAGGCAGGTAGGCGTGATCTTTGCAGATGTATGTATTGCATTTTTGGCACATTTCTGATGTTTTGAGATCACTCTGGCGAGGGCAGAATTTGCACCTATTCCTTTTGGGTGATGGGCGAGGGGGAGCTGCTGCAGAGGTAGAGCTGGAGCAGAACTGCTGGAGCTCCATAACCAATCTGACAATCATCAGAAGAACACAAATTTAAAATGGAATAAAGAAATGCTGTGAATGTGTTTGGATGAAGTTATTAAGGTGGAACACAGAATTGAGTGAAGTATCCACTTGGGGGTGATAGGGCACCAGAGCATGGGTCTCGGTGAAGGCAAACTTGGATGAGAACCGAGCGCTGTCTATTTTTGACACCAGTGCAGGAGGAAGCTCAGACTCACTCCTCCATACTGTCCTAACCTTGTACAACTTTCTTTTCAACAGCTGCAGGCCGAGGCCATGTGCAGTAAAGCAGTTGTCACAGGTTATCGTTTCCCCAGGAGACCTTCTGTCATGACAAGGACAACTTGCATGCCCTGATTGTTTTCTGACTGCACACCTGCAGGTTTGCCGGTGTATACTTGCATGTTCCATGCATCGCTGACCTGCATCACTTTCATGTTTAATCATTCTAAATCTTTTTTTTCTAGTAAGGAATCATTCTGGGTTGGAATCCAGATTGAATCTGGTGGCCTTGTCCAATGGGCTGTAATAGCTCCCTGGTTGGAAGGTATGTAGACAGTAATATGCTAATACAAAATAATACAAATTCGGATTTCTGATGACAAACTAAGGAAACAATCAAGACATTCTGATGTTGAATTACAAAATAAAAGCCCCTCAAAATCTCCATGAGCTAACTTCAAATCAGTTGATTGTCTCTGAGTGACATCTGGAGGTGGTCTACTATTAATCGAAAGTGGAATTCGTTTCTAACTAGGGTTAATTTCCTTTCAAATCTAATCTGAAATTAGACGTAAATTGCAGCATAAGCTGATTTGTAGTTAGCTCAAGGATATTTTGAAGGGCTTTTATTTTGTAATGCAAAATCAGAATGTCTTGATTGTCTCTCAGGGACATTTTGGAGGTGGTCTACTATTAATCAAAAGTGGAATTAGTTTATAACTAAAGGTAATTTCCTTTTAAAATCTGAAATTAGACGTACATTACCTCATAAACTGATTTGAAGTTATCTCATGGAGATTTTGAAGGGCTTTTATTTTGTAATGCAACATTGGAATTTCTAGAGCTTTTATTTTGAAATAAAAAAACAGAATGTCCTCATATTGGAAGAGGTACCTTCCGAGGTGGCATTATGATTCCCACTATAAATATAAAATTACCTTGGAATAAAGTTTGCATTCACCGGAAGTTTGCTCTTATTTTGAAGTCAGTTCTTACACGCTCGTACCGTAATGTCTATAGTACATCCGGGTACCGAAAACAATTCGTGCGGGCTGGATTGACCGCAGTAGCGTATATAACGGCAAGTGACCGTCACTCCCTCTCCTCAGTCTCTTCCGCCAGGAGAAAAGCACGGTGATCCTTGTCCTCTAGTAAGACTTCAACTATTCAGCTTTCCGTATCTACACAAAAATTGCATGTATATAAGCGTGTTTGGCTTACGCCTGAGTATAATATATTGATGATGAAAGTTATTAGCCAGATACTTAAGCTAACTAATGTTAGCTTCTGTAGCTAACGTAAGTTACTGTTGGCACGTGGGACAGGTAACCTGACTAGTCTATGATGACAGCATGGCGTTACGTTTAGGTTAATTATACAATTCCCCACATTGTGCCGGCTTGTAATGACTAATGCTAACCTAACTTGGTTATGTTCGTGTCATGGCTTCATTGCTTGGCCTAATGTTAGCTTGACGCTAACGTTTGAACCACGTGGCAAGCTCCCTCTCAAAACCGTCCTTATACGAGCATACTTCACAACGTCACATTTAAACCGCAACATTGTCAACACGCAACCCTACAAAGACTCTGAATGCTTAATTTTCTACAGAACTGGAATATGCATTGACTTTCCTTTTTGTTTCTCCAGGTTTTTTTTTTCCTGAAGCAGGCGCTCTACCTGACGTGAAACACCACGGCTCTCTGTGGAGGATGCAGGTATGTTTATTTCCATCATACCGTTTCTCCACAACCGGCTCCTATCGAAGCCGTTCGTGCTCTCCTGTAGCAGTGATCGGTCATCAGGCAGCCAAGAGCAAGACTTTCACCGACGGTCGCTGTTCAGTTTGAAAGTAACTGCTATAGCAACTTTAAGGGGAAGGATATTCAGACTAAATGATAACGCTAATGAATAAACAAGCCTTTATGTAAAGTGCTAAACTGTACTCTCTTCTGCAGAAACTGGTGCACGCTGAACGTGGAAGGGTGGGACATGAAGATGACATCACCTGCAGGTACTTTCTACACTACATCTTGACTTCAAATTTCTGGCTGTGATGAACAACTTGCCCTCACTGATAATTCATGATTGAGACTTATTATACTGAGCCACCCTTGCCCATACTTATTTTTCTTGAAGTAGCTCTGGATCCACAAAACTAACTAAATTGTTCGTTTTTATTTCAGGTGACCCTCATGGCTGACTCATACGTGACTGGATGAGAACGTCTCACTGAAAGGTAACTTTTGTTTAGCTCATCAAAGCATGCTATCCTATGGACCAGGGCTTGTTTGTAGCTCTAGGTTCTCCAAGTGCGTGCAAGAAAATAGGGTGGTCTTTGACTGCTGTGGCCTTTTCTGCTGCTTGCAGCCACTCAACTATCCAACATTTGTGTCCAAGCGTTCATGTTTAATAATTCTAAATCTTTTTCTTCTGTAGGAATCAATCTGGGCTTTCATCTGGTGGCCTTGTCCAATGTGCTGTAATCGCTCCCTGGTTGGAAGGTATGTAGACTGCAATATGCAAATAATACGTGCTGATCCATGATGACCAACTAATGCAAAGGACTGTTGGATGAAGCTAGCGGATATGGGACTGAGATCAACCTTTGAATAGGTTCAGAAAAAAACTCTTGACTTGGGCTAAAACTTAATTTGTTTTCGTTACAGCGACTCATTTGGGGCGAAGTCTTCAGAGTTGAACGTGTCTGGGTCCACTTGTGCAGGAAGTTGCAGTTCTGAGGCATCGGTTAGTCAGTGCGGACTGACTTAACTTCAGTCTGCATGTGAGAAACTGTGCCACGAAGAAGTTGATGAGCTATCAATGGGCTGTAATTTCTCCCTGGTTGGAAGGTACATAGACGGCAATATGCTAATACAAGATACATTCTGATCCATGATGAGAAACTAATGCGAGGACTGTTGGATGATATAGTCTATATAGGACTGAGATCAACCTTTGAATATCTTCAGGGGGTAAAAAACTGTTGACTTGAGCTAAAACTCTTTTCTTTCTTTCCAGCATGAAATCTTCAATGTCCACCTGTGCCGGAAGTTTCAATGACGATGTCCGACTGACTTAACTGCAGGACAAACTCCACCACTTAACTCCCATGTGTACTGACTTTGGAATGAAATAAAATGCATGGAAACTATTGAGATTATGTTATTTATTCAATATTGCAGTCACATTCTGAAAAAAACATTAGAGACATTGAGAGTATGCTGTTAATTTTTATAGTTCATAAACCTTTAAAATAAGGCCACAATGGTAGTAAGTCAACTGTTCAGGCTTTAGACACTTCTCAAAGTTAAATACAGATGACTGGCCTAAAGTTGCATTTCGTGGGCTTAATTCATTTACTATTAAAACCTGACTATTGGTGTATCCATATTTTCTGCTGTACATCACTATTGACCTAGTTACAAAATACTTTAAAGCACGGGACAGTGTATTGAAAAAGATTTTGGTAAGTCAAATTGTATTTGGTGGCAATAACAAATGAACATTTCTACAAGTGTAACTCAGTCATTCATTTGAGATGGAAAGCAATTTCAACTCCGATATCTCAAAGTCTGGGCTGCTGCTGCCGCTCCGATCGCTGTATGTATCCCTGTGTGAAAGAGAATGTAGTCATTAATCCACTCTGATAAAACAGTCTGTACTTGTCGTTCACTGAGTAGTACCGTGGAGACAGACGGCAGCCCTTCTGTAAGTAGCTCTGCAGCTTGCCGGCTGCCGCCAGCAGCAAACCAAGGTACGGGGGTGATGGCTTAATGGGGCGAGAGGTGAACTCGGGGTGATACTGCACGCCGACAAAGTACGGATGATCTGAAAAACGGCATTAGATTTAAATATTAGGGTACATAGAAGGTTAGAGTGAAATTATTAACATCTAATAAACCTGGAACTCTTTCCCTCCCCGCAAAACAATTCATTGATTCCGTACCGTCGAGCTCTATGACCTCCATTCTCTCCCCTTCCACGTCTTGACCTACGAAGCGGAAGCCCTTCTCTTCAAAGTGACTAATGAGCTCAGGATTGACCTGTACAAGGACAGCAAAGTTACACATATATTCCCACTCCACTGTCAGCAGGTTGGCTTATTATGCGGAGAGGTCAACATACCTCAAAGCGATGCCTGTGCCTTTCATCCACATATTCTGCATCTCCATAAAGTTTCCCTAGAATACAGAACAGCTGTCAGCACGGAGCAGACAACAGGTCAACATTGGGCCGAATGCAAACTTTAAAGTGTTTTCTCACGTAGCACGCTGCTGTTAGTCTTGAAAATGGTCCGTCTCTTCCCGAGCCTCATAGTTCCGCCCATCTGCCCGGGGTTGTGTTCTGGCATGTCGATCACCTGCAGAGGGTCCACATGAGTCTCAATTCAATGCACTTATCTAGGTCAGATTAAAACTAGGTCAGTTCTCAAAAAGAACTTACCACAGGGTGCTTTGATTCTGGGTCAAACTCAGTTGAGTTGGCATCTAAATGCAAAAAAGGGGACATGAAATCAACTATTTATATTGCACATACACGTCTGTCTTCCATTGAAATGAGGAATAACCTGACATTTATTTCTTTGTCCGAGACAACCCAGAATCACACAGTATATAGGGGCCTTTAGTCTGAACAGGTTCTTATATTGTTGATTGTCTTGTGTGTCTAATGTTATGCACCTTCCGCAAAGAAAAAATCCTCGTCTGTGAAATCAGACCTGGCGAATAAATGTTTATGATTCTGATTATATAGCCGTTTGAAAATGCCTATTATCATTTATAGTATTATTCTGCAAACTCATTTATTTAGTTTTCACCAGCGTCACACAGCCTTTATCAGTGAGCTCCACAAAAGGATAGCAAGTGGATCTAGAGTTCAAACGACAATCCCAAAGTCACCAATAAACTACCACACTAGTCAGAATTTAAAGAAATCAGCAGCTGTAACTCAATAAATTCTTCAAAAGTCACCTTAACAAAAAAACTACAGAATACTGATTTGTACTCAATGTTCCACCTGAATCGGTTACAGACAAATGAGGCTGGCAAAAGAGCACGTTTGACTAATGTGATGAATCTCTCTTCAGGCTTGGGACCTTGGGAAAAATAAAACTGTACACGTTCTTTCTTCGTTACATTATTATTATTATACAAAAGACTTTAGATTACCTGTCCAGTCGAGTATGTTCCTGGCAAATTCACATACTGCCAACTGCATTCCAAGACACACACCTGCAGAAACAGAGGTATCAGTCAAACAGGCGTGTGCACAGTTATAGATGCGGCTTCTCATTTTGATCTAGAAATAAAACTGCTCTGACAGAATTAGGTCTGACGTAAGATATTTAAATCAATCGGACAGCCATCCGTTTACCTAGGAAGGGCCTTTTCTGGTTCCTGGCCCAGTTGATGGCATGAATCTTTCCTTCGGTTCCTCTGACACCAAAACCTCCCGGAACCAGGATGCCGCTGAGAGTAGAGCGACAACTTTTGATGAGACCACAAATTCAATGTCCAGGTTGTACTACTTCAATGAAAATGGCGTCTCGGCACTCACTCGGCGCTGCAGAGTTTCTGCCATGCCTCGTGGTATTTCACCGGTTCATCCTGCAGCGTGCTGAGCTCCAACGACGCAGAGTCTATATACTGAGGAGAAGAGACGTGTAAACTCAAGGTCCTCTCTAAATCGTGTATGTAGAAAAACACTGACCTCTGCAGGGTCAAAGTTCAAGTTGCAAATCTAACCACACTCACAGTTGATAATGACGGCTACTAATATAGGTAATGCACTAACTATGGAGGACCACTCGTACAACCTCACTTCAAAACATCCAAACTATCCTTTTGATGAGTGGTAGGAAGCACTGTAACTACAATATTACTCCACACTCAGTTGATTTATATCTTAAAGAGTGAGACAAGGACCAACTGATAGTGTAATAAAGTGACTGCGCATACATTCAGACATGATACACATATTCCCCCCCATAAATCCTGTTAGAAAAAAGGAGCATCTTATAACTTTCTTATCGTATTAAGTTTTCTTCATATCAAAGTGATCCAGTAATAGTTGTCAGTACGTCTATGAGTACTTTGGAGACCAATTTGCCAGAATGTGAACAAATGTAGGTAAAAAAAAAGAAACAAAAACAAGCTTTAAGTTGTAGCTCATAGTTAACTAACTGAAGTCATGGTAACATTAGACCCTCTGTTCACATCCCTCAAAGCATCATGGGAAGTGAGCATGATGGTTTCCCACTTTGAAAACACTTTATCTTAAACATTAAACTTGACACAGCAAAGGCTCCATATGAGTGGAAGTCCTAAATGCAGTTGCTGCATTTCTATTGGTCGTTCTGCTGCAGTGCAGCGCTTCTTTTCGAAGACTTTAGTAAAATGTGATAACGAGCAGCATGGGTTAACAACACTGTGTGCATACATACCTTAACCTCCAATTTATGGCTAATGGCCAGGGCCGAGTGCTCCAGCGCCTTGATGACAGAAGCATAGGAGTCGGAAAACTTAGTGTACTTCCCGACCAGCGCTATAGAGCAGTGCTCGAGCAGTCTGTCTGACCTGTGGAGACGAGCGTCTGCATCAGTAAAACCGTTGAATCCGGAGTAAAACCATCAAGTCAGAGTGTTCACGGTCCCGTTCAACCTCTGTTGAAGACTCACCTGTCAGACATCTCCTTCCACTTCGTCAGCAACTTCCTGGGCCGCGTCTCTATGGGCATGTTCAGCCTCCTGCTGAGGTAGCCCACCACGCCCTGTTGCTCCAGCAGCAGCGGCACTTTGTAGATGGACGACACGTCGTGCACGCAGATGACCTGGAACGAGACGGGCCGATGAGTTTAAAGTACCCGCGAGAGCCGAGATGCTCTCCTTCGTCCAAAAGATTGACGACACAAAAAACCTTTTTGTGTCGTTGACGTACCTGTTCAGGTTCTACGTGGCAGAACATGGAGATCTTCTCTTTGACGGAGTTCTCCAGAGGGGTGGAGCAGCGGCACATGATCTGTCGGCAAGGACGAGAAACTTTAATGATTGCTGAGGGGAACGCGGCTCAGACTCCTGCAAAGCCTTAATAAGAGAGACATAATGATGCGGCGGTATCTTTGACTGACACACACACACACACACACACACACACACACACACACACACACACACACACTGTGAGGCAAGTGGTTTAATTTATATTAATTTGGCACTGAATAAATGGAATTAAACATTTTCCTAATCACAGTTTTCCACAGTTGACATGGCTCGATTTGAAAAAGGTTCAATATGCAACATTTTTAACATAAGATATTAAATTCCTTATTTTGGGCCCAAACTCTCCCCTTGTATGTAAATTAGGTATATTAGGCAATAGTCACTTCCAAATAATTAAATTAACGGCTTAAACGGAAGTGTTAGAAATGACCTAGTCAGACATAACTTTATAAATTTCAGTTTTAATATACTGTATAACTAAGTATGGACACATTTTCTACATCATAAAATATTTTTTTTTACTTTACACTGCATAAAAACCTACATTTATACAGAGTAAAATATCATTGTGCTCATATTACGGAGCACTATTTGAATGCCACTGAAACCGTGCCAACTCAAAATGTCACCATGACTTAGGTCAAGGGAATTTCAAACCTCTTGTTGAACTCGGACAATGCATTTGAAAGGTGGTAATAGCAGCTGGAGTGAAAGTAATGCAAAAAAAAAAAAAAAAACCACGTTGACACTATTTTGTGGGAGGGGAAAATCAGGTCTACCAAACAAAATGTATCCAACAGGAAGTGCAGTTACACAGAGAAGGCCGTAGTGCCGATGACTCACCAGATCGGGGGATAAACCCAGTCCTCTCAGCTCTCTGACGCTGTTCTGTGTTGGTTTGGTCTTTTGCTCCCCAGTTGCACTGGGCTGGACAGTGGGAGACATTACAACATGCATGTTAAACTGACTGTATAGAACTTTTTTTTTAAAGAAACAGCTGAATTTGTATTCTAAAGGCTCTGATGGATGGATCAAATGTCACAGAAAGGGAGAATGGAATAATTGTTGCAAACAAACTCTTTGTTCGGGTCAAGCGAACTCCACGAGAGGAACTAGCGATTATTTGTACTGACAATTAATCTATTAAACATTTTTACAACTCATCTATACATTTTGACAGTTGGTGGAATAGACCTTTTTGAAACTTAAAGTGCAAAAACAGTCCGAACCCGAAGATATTCAATTTATATGGAGAAAAAATATAATAAATGATGTTGGAAAAATAGCAAATTTACAATTTTAGAAGCTGGACACAGAGAATGTTTAAACAATGTATTAAGTAAATATACAAATCAGACTCAGATTTTTTAAATCATGGACACGAGGAGACACCCCATCTACATCCTTCTTCAATGTATATGCAGGACATTTTTGTCATTTCTGGGCCTGTATTTTTCAAGAGTCGGAAATCAGTCCTAACACGCCTTATCTTATGAATGCGTGTTTAAAGCCAGTTGTTCAACAAGAGCAGCCGACACATTTGCCCCCCAGATAAAAACCAGTCCGACCTGAAAGGGTTGCTCTCTTACCTGTGGTATCAAACTGACGTGAATGTTGCAGAAGTTCTCCCTCTTCACTTTAAACTGGAACTGCCTGAAGGCCTCGATGAAAGGCATGCTCTCGATGTCGCCAACAGTGCCTCCTAACTGCACGCGCACAGACAAATATTAGCAGTGAAAACATGTGCGAAATATCGTGAATACAAGCCATTCGGTGATGCAAATGATGTTGCTATAACACAAGCTGCTCCGCTTACCTCTATTACACACACTTGAGGTTCTACGTCGTCGTCATCAACTGGCACTTTGGCCTGTTTCACAACCCATTCCTGGATGGCATCTGTGATGTGTGGCACCACTGGAGAATACAAAATAAAAAACTCTTTGTTTACAATTTCTCTTCCGCTTCGCACCCTCTAACAATAAAAAACAGCGGTTGTTTACCCTGCACAGTCTTTCCCAGGTAGTCTCCCCTCCTCTCTTTGTTGATGACCGACTGATAGATCTTGCCGGTGGTTAAGTTGTTGTCTCTGGTCAGCCGGATGTCGAGGAAGCGTTCGTAGTTCCCCAGATCCAAGTCCACCTCACCGCCGTCATCCAGTACAAACACTTCCCCTGGACAAAGAAGGGCGCGACACAGTCGTAAAAAACATGCACGACACACGTCTGTTTAACTCTGAACGCGTTAAACGGGAGCGATCGTTTCCTCTGGCGTACCGTGCTCGTAGGGTGAAAATGTGCCTGCATCTATGTTGATGTACGGGTCGATCTTGATGGCAGTTACATGCAGGCCGCAGGACTTCAGGATTGTGCCCACGCTGCTCGCAATGATGCCTTTGCCGATGCCAGAGATGACTCCTCCGGTTACCAGGATGTACTTCATCATTCTTCTCTTTTGTCTGGAGGTGAGAGGACAGATTCAAATCAATCTGAGACCATGCAAAACGAAGGGATACAAGACATCATAAACATTGTATTGTGCTTTGGGAAAGTGTTTTTAGGATTCCCTGTTTTTGAGAATGTTTAACTCTACCTTCAAAGAATACAAAACATTAAAAAAAAGCTTACAAAAAACAATGACAGCAACCAACGAACCAATATTTTAATAATGTAAGCTTTAGGGCTCATTGGAACTAGTGTTTTTTTTTTTGGAAACAGGTGGTCATGTATGGGAGTAAATCTCAACTGCTGATGAAGGCCACGTGTTTATAATTGTTTTATCTCGTGTTAAATATAAGACTGAATTTTATATGATTTATTGATATACTTTAAAATAATATTTTTGCATCAATTTTATATTTTTACCTAACCATGATTTAGATAACGTCATATATGGACGTTATATTTTACCATAAGGCCCGACAACGTTTCAGCTCAACAACAATGTTGTTGTTCAGCCAAAATAACCCAAAACTCTTTATGATATATTTAAAGCGGAAAGGTAAAAGTTTGTCATCCACCCGACAACATAAAGCGTGGCACAATGTGAAGCGCTGGATTACACACACCGTATTGGCCGAGCAGGCGGGAACCTCCTGATTCCTCTTTGCATGCTAGGGGACATCAAGAGTGCACCGCCCGTCCAGGTTACCCCGGTCCTCAAAGTAAACGGGACAAAAGTAAAACCGCCAGCTTTAAGCTAGCTGTGTCCGAGAATTACGATCAGACACACATAACAAAGGCCTTCGTTAGTGGATGCCTTTGCAAGCGCACGAATCAAACTTCTGCCTAACAAAGCACTAAAGTTACTGTCTGTAAATACAAAGAGTAGCGAACATGGTTCATATTTCCATTTCACAGCATCAAGCCCGCCATCTTCCATGTAACCAGAATTCCCGGCACTGCTTTCAAAATAAAAGCGGTTAGCTATAAATCAAGTTTCATAATAAAAGCATAGCAACAAAACATCGCATCGATATGAGCATATTAAACCCCGTTTTGTGTCACGAGATTACTGTAGAAATGTAATCAGTAATCATATTTAACTGCTGCCACGGTATTTCGAACAGTTATATTCTGAGCCTTTTATTTTTTTTTACCGGATGTCCTACTTTGCTATTGTGTTTAGCTTTGTAACTTAACAGTGTTTTCTAGCTAGCCAACCACCTCTCTCAACAGTTTAAAATTTCAACTCACCAAAATATTCTTCAGAGAGCTACTCTTCAAAACAAATAGTCGACGACAAAAAACAGTTCACAAGACTTGTTCTTTTAACCAGATAATTATTTTTCGATCCAAATAGCGACGCGTTTGCTGGTAGCCGTGCTCCGCTAAAGACCCATCTATTCTCCCATTGACTCTACACGTGTAGTATGGGCCCTGACTGGGGGCTGCAGTACATCATTCATTACAAGTCACACGCTTGTTTCTTCTTCTTCGGGGATTTACGGCAGCCGGCGACCGCCATGTTGCTCTGCTGCCCCCCTCTGGATGCAGTGAGTACTTCATCCATCAAATTCAACAAGTATAACAATAATGTCAAAGCGGCTTTCATACTAACTAGAGCAAGTGTTCTCAAACTTTTTCTGGCCAGGGCCCCCTTCAAGAGAGAGTTATCAGTCTAAATATGAATTAAATTGCTTCAACTTAGAAACGAACTATGATGCTGTGTGTCACAGTCATATCATAATTGATTTTGGGTCAAATGTAATGTGGGTGGGAGTAATGGCCACATGATGTATTGGCGCAAATGGTCCCCATCTATAGACGTGCACTTTTTAATAAAACAGCATAATTGTATAATGTATAGCATTTATAGGGTGCCTTGGAATTATTTCTGTTTTATAGTTTGTATTTAATTTTAAATTTGATATGTGGGTGCCATCATCAAACCCTTCGGTGGAAATAATTGTTAGCAGTATTTAATATCTAAAATCTGGTAAATATAATACCATTAACCAATAGCTGCTAAAACATTTTTTATTGGTGACAAAACAAACTTGGCTAAATATTTGTTGCTTTGCGTTTCTTTTGCTGTCTTATCCAAAGAGCATCTTACTTTGTATTCATGTGTGTTGTTTGTAAAAATCTTAATCTGCAAATTGATTTATGAAGTAAAAAAGTATATAGGTAAAAGTACAGTATTTGCTTCTGAATTAGAAGTATAGCGTAGCATTGATAAGCCTGCACACAAGTCAAGTGCAAGTACCTCAAAACTACACTACATCACTGTACTTATTGACGTTCTACCACTGTCTACATGTATCTTGGCTATCATAAAAATCCCTTATGCTTCATGAATTTTCATGAGCACCTGAACACATTCCATCTTTAAATCAACAGGGGGAGCTCATGTCTCACGTTTGACTAGAGAAGAGAGAAAAAAAGTTGCATTTCCCTCATGTAGAAAGGCCCTTTAGCCAGCTGTTTACAGATACAAGGTATTTATCAGCATTACAGCTTTCGCTTGGAGCTCCTTGCATTGTTCATATCTCATTTCCAAGAGGCAGACAAACAAAATACCACAAATCTTGCAACTGTTTTATCTGTGTGACAATCCATGTGTTCACGTTTGATATACATAAAGCCACAAAGAACAACTATCACATGAATGCTCTGAGAATAGAGCACGCTTCAATGCCATTGTGTCCTGACGTAACAATAGATATGTAGCAGTGTATCAGTGTGACTCCGGTGAAACCGTAAGCTGCTGCTCAGGAGCGACAAAGCAAGGCTGAATTGATCCCGCAGTTGAAACACTTAAGTGCTCGGAGGCTACAGATATGTTTTCCTGTGGGCTTACAACACACAGGTTCCTCTTTCTCTACTGACACAAAACAACACTTTCTGCTGCTCTGCCCTGTGTAATAAACAGCCCCAGTCCAAAGTGGTTAGTTACAGTGTACTGTGGAAAAGGTCAATGATCTTGTGATGTGGATCGCCGCGTATTATCCTCATTGTGCTCAGTGAGATATGAAGTCCAGGCAGGGAGCAACTGCTGTCTCAATTTCGTCAAACTGTGACTTGTTGGTATTGAAACAACAAGACGTCCACACAGCCGACCGTCGTTTAGATCATCTGCAGCCGGGTTCATTGGGCTGCCTGTGTGTGGGTGAGCGCAGGCGCTGCAAATTAAAATAACAAAATGATGGAGTTGGTGACTGATGGCTGACTCACAGACGGATAACTGCGAGGCATGCTTCTGTGTAACACCCAAATATCTACTTGTGAGCTGGAGCAGCCAACTTAGTCTCTGGAACAGAGGAGGGGGGCTTAATGAGAGTTTTAATTCATTTTTGACCAGAGCTGTGATTGAATTAAACTCCCACAGAAGGGCTGGATGCTCTCCCCACCACAAGCCATTTCCTCCTATTAGACGTGTAACAGAAGCAGCAGGCGAGGCGGCAGGTCAGTCTGAGATTAAACTGACTGTTCTCCCTTCGTGTTGTGGAAACATATACTCTTACAGACTGTGTGTCTGCCGCCAGAGCTCTCCTGTACGTCTTGTCTGTAGACATATTTCAACATTTTCAGCATTCTTCTTTTCTCTCTGAGAGTCAGGCAAGAAGATCGATACCACTCTTATGTCTACGGTGGATATCAATCTCATTTCATTCCCTTCAAAGAAAAGTGAAGGAGCATATTTCTCAACTATTCCTTAAACCTAATCTATTTTTTGCAGAGACAAGTTGTGAATATATATCTATGAGCCGCAGGACTCAGGCGTCGCCACGTTGAGAGCCATTTAGAGGCAATCAAAGTGCTTCTAGTCTCGTATCTGAGACTAATGTACAAACAACTTATTTACAACCGTTTTTACATGGCTTATGTGGTTGATCTATTTATTTCTTCTTTGGAAAAATCCTCTACATTTTCCTTTAGGGTGCGTAATTAGAGTGAGTGGAGTGTAATTGAAGGATTGAAGGGAGTTGGTTCTTGTTGTCTTTTTAAGACGACTTAAGCAGAACATGGATGAGAGGAAGGCTATTCAAAAGGGCTTTTACAGACTCTATTACATTTTGCTGACGCGGTTGATACGCAAGACTGTCCTCTTGAGAAAAACAACATTGTGTTTCTCGGCTAAAGTATGACTCATCCGTCGAGAGCAAAGAATGAGGTGGTGTGAAGTGGTTGTTCTTTTAACCATGACCTCACCAAGTGGTTATTTCTTTAAAAAACAACAAGAATATAGTCAGTTCAACCATTTCTAGAGGTTTTCTAACCTTAGCAAAACACACATTTCTTTTAATATGTGCTTTTTTTTAAACATATTGGAACACGAACGTTTAAAAAGCCACAATATTGCAATTATTTCAATGCCTGTAAGCAGCTCTTTAAAACAAATTGTTACACAAAACATATGCTCATTTGCCTTCTTTCTGAGACCGAGATGAGAGGATTAATATCCCTCTTGTGTCGGAGTCAGGATGTGGTTGGTCTTGCTTAGCATGAAGACCGGAAGGCACAGGGAAATAGCGAGCCTCACACGGACCTACCAACAACTCTAAAGTTCAGTAATTTGGTTTTTCTCATTCGCTTTATCAGTAAATAAAATGCTGCTGCTACTTCTTGGCCGGTTGTTATGACTGTGCACAACTTCTCACAGTTTCGTCATCAGTTTGATCCCATAAACCAAAACCTTATTGACAATATCTGACAAATCTGCATTTTATGGATGGACGTAAACTGTTTGTCAAGTGTGAGCATGCAAATCCTCTTTCTCTCCATGCACAGGCTAGACTACCACTTCATGCACAGAAGGAGCGAGCCCAGCTGTTTCCCCTTGCCTGTGGTCTACGCTAAGCTATAGGCTCAACACATCCCAGGGCTCCACACTTAAGAAAATAAAGCAAATAAGCATATTTTCCAAAATGTTGAAGTATTTTTTTTCCACGGAAAAGGTGAGACACATCTCATTTCAGGGTGAGCTAAAAGACAAATCTGTCCGTTGATGCTGTCTCACCCCTCACATCTCTACTGCGTGGTTCAAGCCGCATCCCACTCATACCGTGGAAAATGTAGATGTGTCTTATTGCAGCTTTGGTAACCATGTGGGGGTTAACCAGCATGCTGGAGCTGCTCGGCGCTGAAGACTTTACATGTGTGAGCCCGCAGCAGAGTGGTGAAGGGGGATGGGCAGATGACTTTGTTTTACATCGTGATGCTCACTCTCTCTTTTCCTGCTCTCAACCACTATATAGCCAATATATAGGGTCGTTAATGTAATGGGTTGATAGCAGATACTATCATGCAATTACATAATGCACCTCTGATATACATGAGGGCCTTCAGTTATACATAGTAGGCTTTTTGGGGGGATTAAACACATTTTAATAGCACATAACGCTTTTCTCTCTATAGTGAACTCTTAATGGAAGTGTATCACAAAGCATCTCCTCTCTACGCATTCCTTAAAATACCATGAATTAATCCTTCACTTTTTTTGTGTGATTGTCAGAAAGCCTTTAGTTTAAATAGGTGAACACAATTGAATCATTTTCATTTAAAAAGCCCTCAATTAATCAAATGAATGACAATGTAAGGGTTCCATGAACGTTGATATGTATTTAAAAGGGCTTCCCGACAGTGTTCATGTATCAAGGGGACGTAATTAATGGTATTACGTGTAACCCTTAATTTGGACCGCAATCAACAAAAAACATAGTGAAAAATGAACGCTTCCACAAGCTGTTTGTCCTTCAGACCGAGGTGTGTGTTATGTAAATGTTTGTTCTGCTTCATGCTGACAGGACCATGCCCTAGAAAGTAATCACACAAAGGAAGAAAAGTGTCTTCTGTTCTCTCTGAGGCTGCATCAGGACTGAATTATAAAGCTTATTTTACAATCGAAGTCTTAACATTAATGACCGTAGAGAGTGTGAGGGACGCCCACCTCTCTTCTCTCTGTGAATCCCCGAAGAGATTTCCTCACCGACGTCAATAATTTAATGACAAGGCATTATAAAATATTCCTAATAAAACATTTTTTTAGACTGATCCGACTTGATACGAATCTCCCATCTGCTGTTTTTACTTTCTTTGAGCAGAGGACATGATAATTGATCCTTGTAGCCTAAAGAGTGCTCTCACAGAAGCGAACATGACTTGCATTTAATTTCTCTCTCTGCGTGTTTAACCTTGTGCTGCTGCAGTCGTTACATTGATCCGCCGGCATTCAATTCAGACTTGTGTCTCCAGAAATGTTTCTCAGTCCGACCTGTTTAGATTGCCGCAGTGACTTTTACTCAAAGTGAGTGAGGCGCTTATTAACCGAGTCATGAGCAAGAGAGTGTATCGAGAGGCTGAGACGAGACAAAGACTTTGAGCAATTGAGACAATTGAGTCAAGACTGAGACCAGAGCAGTGAGAGCTTCCACGCCGCATCACACACTTCAGATTTAATGTGGCTCGTGCACATCAGTCACTCCTCAAATTGATCTCACAGAAAGACACCCACAGAAAAAAAATGAGGATTCCCCTTCCATTACAATACCACATACATATACATACACATGAATTTTTGCTAGTTAGCGATATCCCCGTAGTCGTGGTCTTGTAATAAAAGCGAGCGACCGAGACTAGACCAAATAAAAATGCGGCCAATTCCAAGACACGATCTTTCAAACGAGGTTCTTGAAACCGATCTCGAAACCAAGACCGATCTCGAGTTCAGCGCTAACAGCTGCAACAAAGATGGACGGTCAGGAAGATGACTGTGCAGTCTGCGCAGTGAAGACGTATAATCAGGCAAAATAATGTATTTCACTTGGTTTATCTCATGCAGGCATCTAAGTGATGACTATCCTGCAGTTTTAAGTAGTTTTTAATGCCTAAACCGTGCAGATAATACTTTAGCATAATATGCTACATCCATTATGTTATCCATTAGTTGTCTATCATCACATCAGTCATTATCTATAGCTACATTAATGGCATTTGAAGGTACAAATATTAAGGTGTTCAGTTTCACATTGCTTTTGTAGCTGCAGTGCGTCAGCTACTAATCGACCCAAATGAATTCCATTTTGCAGTCGTTGTTTTTTTTACATCAAGCGAGAAACATTTTAGTGTCCACACACGTACGCCTGTCGAGTTGCTGTTGAGAGCGCAGCGGCGTGCGACATCGCCGCTCCACACGACGGATCCTTTGGAGACGTCCTCTCCAGACTGAAGAGCGCGTGAGCGGCACAGCGAGGGAACATTCATTACGTGACACCATTAACCACTTAATGGGCAACAGTGAGCTGAGTGGTGGTGAGGAGGCTGCACGGGCACACATGGTGTCTCCCTATGGCGGAGATCAGAGCTGCACGATGCTGCTGTGAATCACTCTCAAGCCGTTTGGCGATGAGAATATGCAGAAATCTCACGATGGTCTAACAGCTGCTTCTCAGGCCTTTGGACACTGCAAAGAGGATTTGATCAGATATTTAAATAGCCAGTGCCGTGCCTAATTTTAAAGCAGAAATTATTTGAGTAATATATCATGCAATATTCATCAACATTGTGGGAAGCCTTTAAAACAAACAACTGGGGCATTTACTCTGCTATAAGCAGCTGATTGGTTTTGAGTCCATCGTGTTAGCTGGTTAGTGGATGAGAAACCAACAACGAGGTTTAACAACACAAACACGAGCCGCTTTGCCGTGTTTGACGCTCTTCAAACATACACGGACACACCGTGAGATTTCTAGTGCTTTCTTGTGCTTCGATCACTCAATGTTCAATTTTGGTGTCCAATCACAATGGAGGACGACAAATAGCCCATAAAGTCGTGATCTAACGTGTTCTATTGTGAGTATGTTGTGGTCTCATATGTCATGCTATGGTTTTCAATGTCTTTATCATTATCTATCTTTGTAGTGACTTCATGTCCGGAGCACTGGTTCCAAAAGATCTTCCCGTTGTGAGATACAAAAAAAGTTGATCTAAATCTGAACAATTGGTTCATTTCATGTTAATTCATGCGGCGTGACGAATCAGAGAAGGACACGTCATGACTGCTAAGATCCAATCAAGTAGCGGATGCGGCTGCCACCGTTTTCAAAAGGTCTCCAGTTTCTCTGTGCACACGACGACTTTTCAAACTTGCCCGCTGTCGGTGTCGTTTTCAAACCTCTCCGTTTTTGGGAGTTTTAAACTCCGGAGTAGTGTGGGGGCGCTTGCGTAAACATACCCAAAGATATGTGTTTTAAATTGGAAATGCAGCATAAATTCAACTCTTTTGCCCCACATTTTTGCGCCTCCACTGGACACCACACACCATGGATCGTTTAATTAGGCTTCAACTGTAAGTTGTTTCTAACCCTCTCGACCAATAAAAAGCTGAAAATGAATCTTCAAATTTTTGTTTAAGTTTAGCTTCATTTACAATTGTTGAAATCTGCACGAATCAGGTTTTTTGCAGCTCAAGTTCAAATCTACCAGTAGTGGTTCTATCCCGCATCGGTCTCGACTCCCCATTAATTCTTCAGCGCGAGCCGCCCCAGAAGAGATGTAACTGAGCATGTTGATATCACAGAAACATGAACCGACACGACGGAGCAGCGCCACACTGATGCAGTCGTTAGGCTTTAAGGCTCACTCCTCCACTGCGACTTTTATCTCATTTAATTATGCTGAGAGGATGACATCGGAGCAGGGCTTTTGTGCACGCTGAGATGTGGCTCTGTCATGTGGGAACATCAGCGGGCAACTGTACCCCCCCACACCCTCCACCCACCCACCCCACCCTCAGGCAGACCGTTCTCTCCATCTTCCTCCTTTCATTCATTGGCTAATTATATTACTCATCTCGCTCCTGGCCTCAGCTGTGTCAATGGAACAGCTGGGGTTGTTCCTGGAGCACAGATCCCGGGAAACATAAATCAGAACTCCTCCTGCCGCCATTGATTAAGACAGAGTAAAGCGAAGGGCGAACCCTCCTCTCGTCCTCTTCTGTATTCTTTACGATCTCATTCATATGAGTGCGACTCAACGGGTCACACACACACAGACACACACACGCGCACGCACCCACTTTCCTTGGTTGGATTATTCCTACATGGACTCGACCTCGAGAAAGGTCTTTGTTGGTGTCCTTCCTGGTGACAGATGTTTCTCTCCCTTTTGGACTCTCCTGACCATGACCATCTTGCACATCCAGAGGTCATCGCCTTGTTTTGCAGCTGGTGGAGAAAAGACTGAAGATGCCTTTTGAAGCAGAAGAAGAAGAAAAAAACGCTCTTCTAACCACAGCCAAAGATGAGAAAAATCAAATCCGAAAATATATTTTTCATTTTTCAGCAATATACAATACAACATTTTAGCTTACTATGTGTAAGCTAAACATATTGTCAAAATGTACAAGGATTAAGTGTGCTCTACTGAAATTTAAACAGCGGAAATTCTTTGTGGGTTGACAGCGCCTCGAGGCAAGTAGAGGCTTTCCGTGCATTTAGTTTGACACACTTGTTTCAGCTGAAGGTGACCCACACTCTCCGCGTGATAAACTTCACATTCAGAAGATGCAGTTAGCAAGACAACAGAGAAGAGTGCCACACCTTTACTAATTCATGGCTCACACACATCTTCCCTGGGCAGCGATGTTATCCAATGCTAGCAGTCTTGTTAAGCTTTGGAGCGTCATTATCTTTTCTTAAAATGGCCTTTCCATAACCTAAAATGTATGAGCAGAGAAAGCTTTACAGGCGCAGCGACAGTTGTTCAGTTATCAGGGTTAGTTAACAGTGAGTGAAATGTTCAATGTTGATTTCTATCCTCTTCTTTTCTTTTTAAACATTGTAGAAAATATGTTAAAGTACATGTTGTCCTACTCCACAAGACTCCAATTTGACCTTGGCCTGTATCAACAAGGTTCTTGTGTTTTCACTTTTTTCTAATTTGGTAACATATTTCAAGTTGTGGGCTTGTATATGATTTTTTTTCTTCTCTTCTCAAAAGAAGCAGATATATGTGTCCGCGTTTTAACAGCTGGCCCGGTGACCTTCTTGGGTATGGTGGCCAGTACATGATGAGTGTGGTGCACCACAGCTGTTTCATTTTTGGCTATGAGGGATGCAGACTGCCCGATCCCATCCAGCAATTCTTACATCCATCTGGACAAAGTTGTTATTGTGTTTTCTTTCTATTTTGCAGCAGTGGAAATGGCATGGTAACAGCAGCAATACCAGAAGAACAGTAACACCAGTAGCCATAGCAGTACTGGTAGCAGTAGTATTAGCAGCAGAGTTGGTAGCTGTAATAGCAGCAGTAATAGTATTACAAGTAGTGCTCCGAACCTTGTTAACCGATCGTTAACCGTTAACAGACTAAATGAATGCCTTGTGGTTGCACAGCTGCAACGGCAACACGATTAAATCCTTTACCGCCAGAGCAAGCAGTCCCGAGTTCACCCGTCCAGGCAGAGTTAGCCACCATGATGTTACGTCATGGAAACATGCAGCCACATTCCCAGTGAGGCGGCCGTGTGTCTACCTGACATACTCTGTCAGGTTTTAGGTCAGTGTATTGTCAGCCGGCGCGGCGTTAGCCGGTGTCCGGTTGATAGAGAGAGCGTATGTGTGATGGTCAGTGACTTCATAACTTAACGGCAAAGCTGTGAACGTAGCAGTGCGTGTACAGTTAAGTTGTTATATCTTCAATTATTTTATGTGACTGGTATAACAAGTATGACTCATACTATGACCAAGCCTTTTTATTAAGCAGCAACATACAGCACATCTTAGCTGCCTGACGATGACAACAATGCAGCCGGAGCGTTACCCATAATACTCTTTGCCCAAAATACAAAACATCTGTGAATAGATGCTTCATGCCTTTTTTTTTGTCTTTGGCTCTATCTTTTTTTATTTTGTATATGTACTTTAGAGAAGGTGCACAATATGATGACATTTTGTTTGTGTGTGTGTGTGTGTGTGTGTGTGTGTGTTGATGCTTCATGTCTTACATCTTTCTATACAGTCTATGGTCCCGTAGCAACAGCAGCACCACTAAAGTAGCTGCAGGAATGACTTGCTTTCAAAGTCAGTTTTTCTGTGTGTTTTTTTTGGGTTCGATGACAAAAAATAGGTCTTAAGAGATTTTTATGTTTTGCTCTACAACATAAAATGTGTTTGTAACTACCCCTCTTGTGGCTTCTGAAGCTGTTACATGCCTTTTAAAAATGCAGTTGCTAACAATAGTGGAAATACTAGTAGCAGCAACATCCATTATGGTTTTAGTATTGGGAGCAGCAGCAGCAGTAGAGGTAGCGGCAGCAGTACTAGTTGCTGCAGTGAGGCTAGTAACATCAATAGCAGCGGTTGTAGTATTAGCAGCATAATACTGCCTGTGTTATGAGAAGGCCTCCTACTGTAGCTGCCTGCCCGGGCTGTTTTCCAGGGAGTAACAGCCTTGTGGTCACGTGTCTGGGTGGTCAGGGAGGTCGGGGGGGCAGTGAAGAGAAGCACAGGGGGGAAATCACATGTTCCCAGGAATGTTAGGCTCTGTTGTGGGTGAGCAGTGGGAAGCTGATGGCCATCAGCATGAAAACAGTGGAGGAGCTCAGTTAGTTCCAGGATGAAGTGGAGCACACCGTTATTCAGGACTGCATGGCTACAAGGGAGCAGCCACAAATCATATGTTAATTCCTTTGATTTGAATTTATTTAAAGGCCAAAACTAATACAGATGAGTCCTCAAACCCAAATGACAAAATAAATCATGTAATAATATGTTAATATGTGACCGAAGTCCCGAAACTGAGGAAACTCGAAGACAGATATGCAGTTAGAAAGGTCTGTAAAAAGACAATTTTTCGGACAAAATAGGTTGTAGACAGCAGTTGAGGAAACATCTTCACCACATTTCATTTAGTAGCTGTTTTCCACATGGACTTGTGTGATAAGTAGAACAAATTTGTATTATATAAATACAGTTGACGACTATATATCTTCCACCTGAATCAGCCTTCAAACTCTTGAAAGAGATGTCGCAGGTCAGAAAAGGTTGCAGGCAACATATGTGAAATATGAGACAATTTGGATGTGATCTTCAAATACACACACACGAAAAATTTGTGTTAAACGTATGCAGAGGTGGATGACACGAACTGGATAATAAAAAATAAAAAAAACGCCTCCATGAACGCTTCACTGAATTAATTAAAGCTGATCTTATAATCTGAGGTTTTGCCTTTAGCTCGGAGAGTTTCCGCTCACACAGAGAGGGAGAAGCAGGCCTCTGCCATCTCCACATAGCAGTGTCTCGCTTCTGCCTCTGGCTTATTGAATTCCCTCTAGTTGCCACAGGAAGAAAATCCTAATTGACAATTTCACACCGGCTCCTTCCCTCCCCGTTATTCATTTCCTATCATTAGTCCATGATGGGTCGTAACTGTATTCCATCTCTTTATTAAAATTACTTACACATTTCCTCCTCTTCCCCCTATCACCATTGCCCTGCTTACCACTGTGCTAGGAGTGCCCTTGTGAGGCTATAGTCTTTGAGCGCGCTGAATTGGTTGTATAATTGTCTGTTACGTAACTGAGTGAGATATGTTTAAAATGAGGGCACGGATTGGTGGCAGCGAAGAATGGTGTTCTAGCTTTTCTTTTTTTTTTTGCCTCGCAGAATAAAGGGGGAGGAGAGTTTGTGAGTGTGTGTGTGTGTGTGTGTGTGTGTGTGTGTGTGTGCATGTGTGTGTGTGCGTGTGTGCGTGTGTGTGCGACAACAGCAGTGAGGGATAGAAAGGGAAAGACAGACACAGATGAAGCTGGTGTACAGCAGAGGGATGGATGCGGAGGCATGGTGTAACAGCGTGACTCATCACAACTGATGGACGTGTGGCCTGAATCCTGAAGAGGACCTTCTTTCTGGATATGCTGCACATCTACATTGTTGTCCTGTTTACACATTTAAAGTAGCAGTCCCAAATAACTGCTTTCAGTTAGCTTTCATCTTCGGTGCTGTGGCTCATTGCTGTTGTGTTTTCGCAGAGATCGCCTGTCAGTCGGGAGTTACGTGAGAAGATTGATACCGCTCATGTCTGTAACGGCAGAAGCCGATTGGCTGAGCATGAAGGACGGAGCCGCGCCAAACAGCTGGTTCTGTGTGAAGGAAACCATATCGGCCCACCAGTACCTCTCAATGTCACATCTATTTTTTATATTTGCACAAAAACAAAATGACAAGTTGAGGTCCTCAAGGGGCCGTTTCCAGTTTTTGTGCTATGGGTCACACAAAACACTTAACTGATACCTACTGACTAGTAACTACCTGAATTAATCATGAATTGCAGTATTAAAACACATTTATAAGGCACATGTTAACCAGTAGTGCATCATCTATAAGTCCTTAATAATTGGTTTGCAATATATATGATTTAATTTACAAATGGGGAATCCATCATTTATAAAGTATGAAAACCCAATCATGAAACCCATAATAGTCAAGCTTATTAATCAAGAATTAAACATTTATAACTGTGTTTATGAATTGTATATTAAAGAATTACTAATGAGTGTTAATGTTGGAACAATGCTTTATAAATGAAGAATGAAGTGTTTACTCGTGCTTTACTAATGCTAAATAGTGTGTAGTTATTATAAAGTGTTACAGATCTTTGTCCGACTTCGAGTTCATGAATTTAGAAACATTTGATTTAAAAATGTTCCCGATATACGCATATAATTGTCCAAAGTTATTTCTGACCATTGGGTTACAATGTGGAGTTTAGAGTCTCTTCTCAAAGCCTCGGAAACAAAGCCGTTTGAAAATGGTAAAAGTATTCTCATCTAATTTTAGTTTAATTGAACAACTTTCAACTTTTACGTCAAAGTTAAGTTATCAGGTAAATGGTCGTTGATGCTACCTCAAAAAAGGTCTAGCAAAGACATTCTTTTGGCAATAATGAACTCTCTTTTACCAGCGTTTCATTGAATCCTATTCAACCTTTTGTGTGTTTGCTCGGTTTGGAAATCTAAATTTGTCCAACAAGAATAGACTTGGGAGGCGTCGGGCTCTTGGACATTTATAACAAGCAGGTTCTTGGAAGGGCAAATACTGTACAGGACTGCCAGGACCATCCACTAAAAGAGTTTAAGCTTTTGCCCTCAGGACATCATTTCGTTTTCTCACACAACTGTTAGGAGGATGAAGATAAAACCCTGTCTCCTTCATCCTAAGTACCATTAATGTGTTCAATAGCACACAGCACTCTGACTGCACTCATTTCACTCCTCTCGCACATTTGCACTATTCATTTATGTATTGGTACGAATTCCCATCTCCCTGCTCTGGCTCTGTGTGTTGATGGTATTGTATTCCGTTTTTTTTTAAGTGAGCCCTGGCAGCAGAACGAATTTCCCCTCGCAATCTATCATCGGTCGTGCGTGTGCATGCATGTGCTCGTGAGTGAGTGCGCACCTTTGTGCTGCCGGCAAACTGCTCCACATTTTGGGCGGTCAGTTATGGCTGCACGCTGAAGGACCTCTCGTGGTTGCAGTGACTCACGCTTTCTCAAAACACCTTTAATTGCCCGTTTTATACACTGCCATTGACTGCCTGCTGACTCCCCACTAACAACTCTTATCGGACCCCAGTCAGGTAGGGGCCGCTAGTGATAACACGGCTGAGTGCATCGCTGACCCCCATAGGGGTGTCGTGTGTGTGTGTGTGTGTTTGTGTGTAACACTTTGCGGTGTGTAACAGCTCACTGAAAGGACTATCAGTACACACACACTGCTGCTTACCTCTCGGCCGCTGCTGCTCTGGCTAACAGCTAATGGAAATCCCCATACACACACACACACACACACACACACACACACACACACACACACACCACTGTACCTCACCACAATTTAGCCACTGCTAAGCGGACAGTCAGCCTGAGTGGGTTTAATTGAAATTGGCAAGACTTCATTCCCAGCCACTTGTTTTCTTAGTTTGAATGGGGTTTCATGCATTTTACAACGTCTTACAGCCCATGGTGTTGGACAGCGGGGGGGATATCATTTCCTATGTTCTGGGTAGAGCTCAACTTCTGCAAAACAATGGCGAATGTCGGTTGAATTGTGCTGAAGTCAAACTAAGAAGCGTGATGAAAGCTTTAGAATTATGTTTCTGCTGCTCTCGTCATCTGCTATTTAGCTTAATTATGGTTAGCTAAAATGGCTAAACGTTAAACATTCACCCTTTTCGATCATGGCTAGCAACTGTAGCCTTCTCGACCACCATTTTGTTTCCTGCATCCACAGCAATCTAACAGCTTACGTTGATTACGAAGGGAGCTAAATATCATTCTGTAAAACGGTTTGGACTAAATAGCAACACTGAAGCAGAAATAAATGGTGTGATTACTCAAACAAAACAGGCTTTTGAAGGAAACCAGCATGTGTAAACCATGAAAAGCATAGACTGTCCTTATTTGTTCATGGCAGGGAATGTTCCACCTTTCCTCTTGTTCCCAGTAGTAGCCTATTATTATGAAGGCTATAGGTTCTATGAAATATCTGTATTTGTCAACACAACAAGCTCCATACATGAAAGTGCTTTTATGCAAACCGTCTCTCCTCTTATTCCTTTCAACACACTCCTGTGTACGAGGGTGCACATGTTCATGCTCAGCATGCAGTTTCCTTTGTTTGCTGCTGGAGCACTTCGGGTGCTCACAAATGTGTTTTTTTTCTCAGATGAGGACGGAACAAATGATGCTGAGGCGTCAGGCTGTTACTGCTGTTTTGGACATGGCATTGATGAGAACAAACCTGCCAAATTTACCAGACGATTCAGAACAGAATCCTCTGTTTCATTTTATATTACTTCAACTGGTAAACATGAAGGACCACGGACACCTTCTGCCTTCGGATATGCAAATTTCTCTCTAATCCAAACCAAAGACTGTTGGTACACAAAACACTTTAAAGAGCATCTGACGACAACACTATCACTCAGTTTACATGAAAACACACTGCTTTTCACACACACACACACACACACACACACACACACACACACACACACACACATTCGACATTTCCCTTTCCCCTCACACATCTCTCCCCTTCACTAATGAGCCCATTAGCAATTACACATCGAATCAGGCTTCTATGGCAACACAGCATGAGCACACCATTTGAGGTGGAAAAATGTACACAGCATCCACTCTCACTGCTGTTCTTTACTTGTTTGATAAAGAACCTTGTAACACACACACACACACACACACACACACACACACACACACACACACACACACACACACACACACACACACATATACAGATGTGAATTTGTGATAACAGAAATTCTCAATTCTTTAACTACCCGAGACAGAGAGAGGCCTTTATTTGGAACAATATTACATTAATGACAGAACCTTTATTTTTCTGTTATATTTCCTGTTTCAAATACATTTTTAAAACATGCTTCTGTTTCCCCTGTTTAAAAAGTGAGACGTTCCACTGACGCTGCCCACACATTGAGCAGTGCTAAAATCGCAGCGCTCGAAATCGCCACGGAGCGCAAAGTTAAAATGAATTCAACTTCGACCTTGATCGCCGCTGACCTTTCAAAACACAACTAATGAGATAACAGCTGGATGAGACGTATATATACCTGCACTGTGCTTTTTCCTCTGCCAGTGTCTGCACGCCGTTCTGTGCCCTACTTACAGTGAGCGATGAGCACATTTCGGATCATTTGAAGGCAGCTTCGGCGTTCCAGAAAACCAGTTGGTGCAAAGTGACGTCTGAGCAATGGCTGCCCTCGAAGGCAAGCAAAAAGCCTGCAGTCAGAGGGGAGAAAAAATATTATGAAAGGCGGTGGGAAACAGTGCACATTGTCAGGCAGTCACTTCTTAAAGTGTTGCGCCTGGTTGCACACACATCAAGTGTGCGGTGGATGTGTGGAGAATGAAATCTGATCCATTATAGTACAGGTAGTTCCCCCTTCCTCTTCATGTCCTTCACCCAGCCTTTGTTTCTTTGTGTCGCCCTTTATATGAGACAATGACTATTATTGAAATACTGAAAATGTTCCAGGGATCATTTTTGCATCGTTGATTACGCCAGAAGACAAAAGAGGGTCATATTGGGATACATTTAATTAATATATAACCTTTTTTTCATTAAAGAGCATTATCATACTCTGTCGTATTTTCTGTCACCAAGCAACCAGTCTACTTCCTGTGCACACCGGCACCCGCTCGCCCAGTGATGGTCATGTGATAGTCGTTTTTAGGCGTGCTAGTGTGGACGGAAATCATTTTAACGTATTGGTGAATGTAGACTTGATAAGACATGAGCGTGGCTATTCCCTAACCAAGTGGTTATCAGTCTAACCATGACCACAAGCATCCCCTAACCTTGATGAAAAACTCACACCTTAACCAAGAGATGAGGAAAAGACAACAGAAGCATGACAAATATTCAATTCACTCTATGAAAACAAAGATTATTACCGCGCGCCAGGGAGGAGCACCTCACATTTAGATAGTTGGAAACAGCACATACAAATAGCATGTCAGCAGCGGTGTGAGGATTTTAGTCGCAATTTACTGATGTGGGAGTCGTGGGGGAGAGCTGGGCGCTCTCTCATCCCGATCCTACACTGATTGCAGGGCCATAGAGGGAAATCAGTAAGTGCTCTCCACAGTCTAATCAGGACCAAGCATGGGTTTCTGTCGTACAACTCGGTACAGCCTAATGAATAAAGGGATTGTTCAGCCAACTCAAATCTGTTGATTGCTCCGAAAACACCTCACGGGGCAATTACATCCTGTGTAGATGTGCTCGACAGCTCAGATACATCACCAGATGTACGGTGTACTGTGGGAGCGAGCTGTTGACTCATCTGCGCTGCCCCTGGCTGCCTGGTCGGGGAAGTAATGACGAGGGAGATGCAGTTGCAGAGAGTTGTTGTGAATGAGCCCAGAGGCCTAGACGGTGACCTCAATGGAGGCGTTCAAGACTCGTGGAATGTGGAGAATTTCCACAGCAGCACTTTGAGCAAAGATGCGCGAGTGTTTAGTCATTTTTGGTTTGGGGGCTCAGGCTCTCCATACACGGAGCGGAGGAGAGACAGGGGGAGTGAAGATAACAGTGTCAGAATATTTGGTTAAAACAGATTGGTGACGCTGTTTTGAACCTCATTGATCTTCCGTGAAGTCAGCTGGGAGTGATGAAATGCAGCCTTTGAAAACATAGCCTTTCAAATGCTACAACCGGTCATATTTTAGCCTAATTTAAGAGGCAATATGGCCGTGTGTGCTCTCTCTTTAGCTCTCATACATTTATGTTTTATGAAAACTGCAGGTGCTCTTCATCACTATTTTGGAAGAAGGACATGAAAAGATCCAGAGCTGCAAGAATCAAACAACGTCCTTTTTTTTGCATGGATGCTATCAGTTGACAAACAATCAGCTCTGCAATGTGGCTCTGCAAAATGAGGTGATTCGCACAGATTATTAAAGCGCAGCCACGACTTAATGATCTGGTTTCCACGCGTTCTTGCAATATTTTTTTCCCAACAAATGCCACTAAAAGTCCTCCATGTTAAACGTTGATGTAAACGGTGCTTTTAGGAGACAAACTGACTGATATCCTAGAGGAGCTTTTTAAAAATGTTATTAAGTCATTGAAGCATTCACAGATTACAAGGCATTAAAATAAAAGACGTCTCATTATCGAATGCACAGGGAGAATTGAGGGAAATCAAATATTCAATGTAATTAAAAAGACAGGAAAACAGTTGTGGCAGTACTGTTGTACTGATGTTCATTTAGTAAATCATAATCCCTTTAAGAGTAAAATAGTTATACTTATATTCAGTCTTTGAAAATACATTTTAAGTTCAATTAAAGGTGTTTTCAGAACGTGTTTGGTGCAGCAGTATGTGAGGCAATATAACAAAACATGAATAAAAAAAGCTTTGCAATGTGTTCTGTGAGGTGAAGAATCCATTAATGGTATCCTTTGGAGGTTTACATTGTGTTACTCATCAAAACACACGCATCCTTCAGGTCAAACATTGATCTTTAAATGCATTTCCTGCATTTCATTTTGCTCCAGGGCACACTACTGTCACCTGTAGATCAGTGGAATAGTGTTAAAACAATTAGGAGTGTCAAATGCAAGACAAAACAAACAGTGACCCGCCCATGAAAACATTGCTACATGGCCTCACTATATTGGTCAAAACCTCCACAGGGTACCTCTCAGGGTGTTTGGTGAGTGTTGAATTTATGCCCTCTGAATTTGAGTGCAGGACACGTCAAAGCCAGCTGCTAAAATGATGCAATTAATAACCTTTTTTCACATCAATGAGGTTCATTAGTTGATTAACCTCCAACAAATTGACCATCCCATGAATATCTATACATGGCTGTGCTACACACTCCACACTCCACAACCCAAACTGTGTGCATCCTTATCTGCCTTTTAATGGACGCAATCTTTCCTGCTCTGCCACTGAATGTTGGCATTGGACGTAAATCGCTGCTGAATCATCCGACATGAATGCAAATCCTGGCCGCTGATTGGCTGGTGGTGAGGAATGTTGACATTAGTGGCCAACAGGAGCCTCTCCTCATCCCTCTCTGGGACTGGAGACTTACTTATATCTGAGATAGATGCTTAGTGTGGTGAACCACTGGATGGGGATCTGGTTTGACTCATCACTGGCATTCCTTGGCAGAGTTCGGACTCCGCCTGCGTGGCAAATCCCAATTTTACACATCATTTCACCGAAGTAAGGAAGGCCCCTTAAAAACTCCGTACTTTTATTAGACGCCTAGTGATTTATAGTAACCTATTCAGAAATAGCATAATATCACTGGCAAAATTACTCTGGTGGCACAATATCTTAAATAGTTAAAGGCCGACATTAATCTGCTGTATCAGTCAAAGCCACTATGTTCTGAGTCCACCTTGTTTGTGTACAAAGACAGTGACAAGTTGTTTCTTCCAGCATAACCCTCGAGAACAACATGTCCCACACTGACTGGGAACAACACACAGGGCTGGCTGATAAGGCTTCGGGTCTGTGTGCAGAAACACTCATCACCTCGGCCTATTACTGCTCCTACAAATTCCTGTCAATCTTGTCGTCAGAACAGGGAAAAGGAAAAACAAGTACACAGCTTTAACTCAGCAGAGCAGAAAACACACTGATGTGGAAAGTATCTTCATTTAGACTACTATACGCGTGCTTTTCTGCAATTAGTTTTTATTCCGAGTATTTTATTCTTGTTCTGTTTATATGAATCTTTATGTATTCAAATATAATCAGATGGTATATATATTTTGATTTGACAAGTCGCTACAACGGCTTCACCTTTTCACATTTTCACAGTGTGTTAACTGTAATTTATTGTCGCATTAATGTCTTATTCAGCATTTGGTTGTACTCACAGGCTTTGACATCATTGTTTGTTATGTTCATGGCGAGCACCAGAGATGTGCAACCTCGCCATACTCAATGCAAAATGTTTATTCTGTTCACCACATCACCGAGATAAGTGATGGAAAGGAACTCTGTTCATTTACTCAAGTACTGCAAAGCCCAATATTGAGCACTTGTACTTTGCTTTAGTATAATACTTCTGTACATTTACTCTTACACTGCTGTATTGATACCTAAATAAAGTAGAGGAATACTTCTTCCACCCCTAAGTAGTCGTAGGAATGAAGCTCTGTTAGTTTAGTTACGCTATTAGACTGTGTGGGCCTGTAGTTTATGTCTCATACATCCGGCATTCACTTCTCTCACGCATGCTCACTCATAATTTCCTTGCGGTCATTGTTTGGGGTGTCAACCACATTATCAGCTGTTCCTATCAGATGACATCATCTCTCCAATAGCACAGACCCAAACTTACAGTCTCAGCCTCATTGTGCTGCTTTCTCTTTTTGAATACTTTAATGTTGCCTGCATGTTACTCGCTCCTTTCCTCCTTCCCATCGCCGCCTGGTCTTTGCAGAATCGTCAGTCACCACCAGTGTCCGGACTCCGTGGGGCGATTTATCTCTGCTGCTCCGGGCAGACGCCCCTCGATTACAAATCTCCCCGTGGAGAGTCTTAATGCCAAAGATTTTCTGTCAAAACTTTATTATCACATCATCGGTGATGATAAAACATTACCATGTCCCTGCTGATTTAAATAAAGTAGTAATAGTTGTACTAGTAGGGACTGACTGGAGATTTGAATGCATTTTTTTTTATATATGTGAAGGGGGCAGGGTGGCGTGTTCAAGGTGAAACAGGTTGTGAAATGGTTCTGAAACATCCACAGAAAGAGCTGTGGAAATCTTGAAATGCTTGAAATGCTTCCCGAGTCGTCGAGTGACGTACTGAATGCTCAGCATCTCGAGGATATGCACCTCCATCTGATTTTTTTCTGCAAGATTTTGGGACTGATCATGTTCCAGCAAAAAATCCTGCGGAAAACGGTTATTGTCAAGGATGCAGTCGTCATCAAATCCACCTTCAGGTAGTTCACTTAACTGACATGAAGCTTTATGACAATAAGTAATGTTGTCCATTATAATAAAGAGCATCGGATTGATGCTGTGGCTTAAATGGCGGTTTATATTTTGGCGGTTGCTTTTCATGAAGATAATTACTGACTGAAAGTCATAGTTTACCCACCTTTGATTTAATACTACATGGCTGCTTAGTGCCATAATCTCAAATGATCCTTTAACATGCTCTTCCTCTCTCTCCTCAATAGCCCTCTCTTCTCTCTCCCTCCGTCTCCATTTGTGTCGGTGATCAGACATAATTGGTTTTGATCCACAGCACGTCGATGGCTTGAATCTGCTGTGCAGGGAGCAGTGAGATTGTTGGAATGCTGACCGAGAGTAAATTGCGATTAGGTACAGAGCACTGCTATGTAGTCGTGCAATGAATACATAACACTCACCCAAACACACACTTTTTTTTCCCTTATACAGTATCTTCCCACCACTCCACAAATTGGGTTTCACAGCCCAGGGATGTTGTTACTCACTGTTTCCCTCCTCTTCACTCCGTTTCTTTCAGCGTGTGGTGTTTGCAGTTATAATCTGGTTCAGGAGGCTTTTATTGTGGTCATAAAACAACATCATAAATAACACTGGTGTGGGGCTGCTGCATGGGGCAACATGAAGAGCCATGCACACACACACATACACACACATGTGAGCTTGCTTGTGTCATTATCCTTACTAGTTTCTGTTTTCATGTGGTCCAAACGTGGTGACTTGAGATCACCGATCCGCTCGTTCCAGGGCAGAGCTTTGAATCTTTAATTAGGCTTAGCGTTGTGCTATTCATAAAAGAGTGTGAACATTATATTTGAATTATTTAAACTGTACTTTTAAAAGTGTGTGCCTGGGCTTGGTTTGACTGTATCACATCATGGGCCGGTTTACTTAACAATCCACATCATATCCATAACTATAGGGCTATGCCAAATAGTTTGAAGCTTCAATCATATCATCGACATTTAAGTTGTTATTATTAACATTGCGTGCACTCGTTCATCTTCTCCTCCCCTCTCTCTGTCAGCCTCGCTCTCCCACACGCACACAGCGATCAACGTGGCGCTCAGCACTCTGTCCAAAAGTCAACATTTATTGATGAAAGATAAGACGCAATCATTTCCCGAAATGCACAAAATGTTTTTTATCATACAAAATATTCAACCATTCAAAAACAACATTTTCCTGCTTGTCAAAAAAAACTGCCCATTATCTCTCCCATTATCTCCCGTTACATTTATATAACCACGATAACACAAAATCACATTTCCCATCTTTTTAGGGTCATACTCATAACGTTCAATACTCGGACGGAGCGCATAGCACAGTTTTGTTGAGCAGACGTATGGAGGACGTAGACGGAAACAAGGATTCAAAATTCACCGTCCCATTAAACTCTGCCGTTGGAAAGGCGTGGCAGCCGGAGGTTTCATGCAGTGTTTGAAGTGCACTTCACTTGAAGCGTGCCGAGGCCCGAAGTCAACCAGCACACCCAAGATGTCGGCCTAAACTAGCTTGCGCTCCATCATCGGAGATCCTTACATTCATCGAAATGCTGCCACAGAATCCACGTCGCTGGCCACAGTGCCGCCATTCGACCCGCAGGTCAAACTGTCCCTTTTCCCTTCACAACCACGATGTGCGACGTGTATATGCAAGTTCTCATTCCACGGCATCCCGACATACAATAGAGTCCACCAACGCAAAAGGTTCACATTCGGGAGCTTCGGGAAGAAAAAAAAAGAGGAGAAATAATCCTGCGTCCCCATGGGAGCAGATGTCACGGGCACAAACAAGGGACAGATTGCCTCAGCCCACGGCCAGGCTGAAGGTGCTCCGCAGAGCGGAGGGAGGTCATTACTGCCGGCCCTTCTGCACAGGAGGAAACAGAGAGCGGGGAGTGAAGAGGCTGCAGGGCTCAACACAGCACTCGCACACTCTTCTCCGCTGGCCTTTTTCTTCATCTTTTCCTCTGCTAAAATGCAGCAGGTCACATTTGAACTGAAACCACTTACATGGTTTTTTTTCTTCTTTTTTTTGGTAACCTGCAGCAGATGAACTGTGTGCCATCTAGTTATTGAAGCATGAAATAACACGAACAGAGAACTCAGGGGGGAGATTTCGCAAATTGGAGGAAAGATGACCAGCTTGACCCAGCGCAGTAAATGCCTGAACAGAGACGGAATCAGCTCATGCAGATCCTGTACGGGTCCCCGGTGCATGTCTCAATTGATTATCGACTTATTAAAATAGCGTTGTAGTAGGAGGAGGAGGTGAAGCCTTCTTGAGAATCCCACAATGCTCGCCCATAAGGTAATGCAAGTTTCAACTATTTATTTAAGTCTGCATACTTATTTTACAGTGAGCAGCACTTTACTGTGTCCTCATCTTTATCTGACATTCCTCCGGACAGACGTTCTGACAAAAAGTGGAAGTATTTAGCTGCTGACATACACACAAGATTGTGTGATAATGCAACTGTTCTATCCTTAAATGTGTTTTAATCAAGTTATTGTTGAATTAATATCCGTGAATGATTTAGTGTGATACGGAGGAGCGGCCTGCTTCATTACATTTCAGACTCGCAATTTGTCAAGACTAAATAAAGGGTGGCTGACCACAGGACCGTGACAGGTTAATTAACAGCTTTTCTGTTGTGATATAGAGTTTTTACTACTACACTGTTTTCATTCTTCTGCAGTTCTCGTAGATAAGCTAGCAACGCTACTGGAAACTAGCCAACTGACCTCTTTGACAGTCTTCTTCGAGTCAATAGGGGCGTCTGCGTTTGCGTACTGGCATGACCCATGTTTTTTCCCTTTTTCTGATGATCCAAATGGGACAGTTTCATATCCGTTCATCCATTGCAGATCACTCCAACTGCCAGTTACCTAGAAAATTGTCTCAGTACAAAATATACTTTCACTTCATTCAACTGTCAACTCAAGATGGCTCCTCCCACTTTGCTATTCGTTGACCTATAACCAATGAGCTGCCAAAATATGTTAAGATAGTGCACACAACTTTAGACATATACCATTCACACAAGTAATTACTCTGATTATGATCTGTGATGAGGTTTGTTAAAAACATAAGTACCGTCTCCAGCAAATGAGAAAAGAATCAGAACTGCAGGTGTAACGCTGGATCCCAGATCTAGTACTGGGAAACAGACTCAGGGGGCAGAACAGCTGTGGTACAAACAGTGTAAAACTAGGTCAGAAGGCAAAAACAGAGTACAGAAGGGGGGGAGTCAGACCAGGCAAACAAATCCAGGAGGCTACAGCAGGCAGGCAACAGTCAAAAGGCAGGAAGATGTTCTTTAAGCCACTTGGAGACAGAAGAGAATAAAAACACAATCTGGCAGAGGGTGACTTATAACTGCCCTTCATAGTCAGCTCACTGCAACGGATGACTCGGTCAAGTGATAACAGAGGCAGCACACTCAGCTGACGGCTGGTAGGACAAAGGAATGAACACAGCCTCTAATGTCTTTTTATATTTATCTTGTTTATTTAGTTTAACATGTATATATGTACAATGAGAGCTACGTGAAACCGGAGGCAAATTCCATGTATGTGTAATAAACACACACGGCCAAGAAAGCTGATTCTGATTCTGACATTAATAATTAATCAATGACGCAAAAGAGGACAGCAAGAAGGACGAGTGGCCTTAATGGAGCACCTGCACGCCGTAACGGTGCTTTAATACAAATACATTTCTACTGCCTCACACAGCCCTCAGCGCGGTGACGGCTGAGCGGCGGCTCGCAGCACGTATTGTAGCTACAGCCAGCGGGGCGCACTCACATGCACTAAAAAGACACGCGCGACCAGCCCGGCTTTTTAAACAAAACAAAGTTCAGCTAACAACACACACAGTCAGAGTCAGAGGGACTTCACGCTCTGCTCAGGTAGAGCCGTCCATCATGCATAGGTCAATTTGTACATGAGACCAATTTATTTGTGTATTTAAAATGCACATAATCCAGCTAATTGCCATTTTCTTCTTCTTAATTCATTCAGCCTGGAGGTTGTGTTACCAATGTGAGTGTATTTTTGTCAAGAGGAATGATTGTTTCCCTCCGAACCAATCTATAGTGACTGAGAAGTCATTTCCACCAGCGATGGGTTTTTAAAGTCATGTGTGCCAAGTATTGCAGTATTTCAATTATAAAATCAAAGCGCTAGTGAAACATTGTGCCTCAGAGGTATTGGATCATTTATTCTTAAGATATAGAAAAGCTAGCACTGTGACTAAGCTAGCAGTGAAAAAAATCTCATCTGCCAGGGAATAAAAACAACTTGGAGGTCCATGTAGTTTTAAGTGAGAATACTTTTAAAAACCAATTTTGGGTGGCAAAGGCTTTGACAAGATATTTTCCTGCTGCAGCCCCAGTGACAACCCAGTCCCAGCAGGACATGGTCCACTGCCCCTAAACCTTTCCCAACATCCAAAAGTATGGAGCAGGAGGCTCAGAACATGAAAGAAAACTGTCACACATTAATTTGGGTCAAGCGATATTGAACGATATCTGTCCTTAAGGGGAACTTATATCAGCTACAGTAAAGTTAAGCGTTGAAAGCAAAAGGATAATGTGTTTGTCGCCATTCAAGCTCGGGTTGTGGTTTGGCAGAGATCCAACAGAGGATAAGGGCAACACATTAGCCTGCCAGACAACTTTTTCCCTTCTTATGTTGCTTCATCTCCAAAGCAAAAAAACACTCATGCAACGACAATTATAATTGTGCCATAACATTTTGACATCAATGAAACATTCTTAATGCACATTTGACAGATGACTGCAAGCAGAAAAGAGCAGCGCCGAGCAGCCGAGTAGCTTTGTTTTCCTCCACACTAAACCGGAAAAAAGATTTGTTTCTTGATCTGTTTGTGGAGGTTGAGGTAGGCTTCAGTATTTGTGGCCATCTTTGGTGTAAAAAAACAAGCAAAAAAACCCAGAATGCATGCTGTTTGTGTGTGTTCTGCATTGATGTGCTCGTGTTGAGCTCAAGTGTTCGTGGATGAGTGTTCTGTAATGCAAACAGAATGAATACACTGACGAGAACATCAAGGGAATTTGATAGTTTCTTGCAAAGTTAGCACAGCCAGTCATAACAGACTGTCCTCCAAATAAATAAAATCCAAAAAACAATGAAAAACAATGTCTTTGTGACAAACACCGTTTAGGGCACGTTGTAATTATGACTCATCAGTTGCGCACATCGCAACAAACACATATTAATCCTGCATATCCACAAAACAAGAAGAAGCTCAGCGACAAAGCTCATGATTACCATTTTCAACCCAAAGAAAACACAATTCCAACACCAGGCAACTAAGTGAGCTCACAGCAAAAGACATCCCAACACCGCATGTGACATAGTGGTGCTATTGACTCCGCTACTTCATGCTACCTGCACAAACAATATCTCATTATCAAAGCTAATGCCGAGGACACGCGTGGCACCCGGCGGCCATGTTAACAGCTTGTGCTTTTATTCTGAAAGTGTTGTGGGAAAATGCAGGGACTCCACCGCTTCATGGCCCCATGAATAAATAAAGTACCGGCTTTCATTTGCCACGCACCACCGTGTGAGACTCTCTATCTGGTGGAGGAATCTGCACCAGAGTTCCCTCTAAAAGCGGGCCGAGACCCACCTGTTCATGTGATCTCGGTCCAGTTGTTTGGTGCGCAACAGTGCAACTGTGGAACCCAGTTTAATGGCAAATTTGGCTTTGAATTTGAAATACTATTAACCTCGATAATCGTATCCTTTTACCGTAATTATCTTTAAACATCACAATTAATGTTTATTAGACCTTTAACGACTGAGAAAACAGATGATAAGCAGTTATACCTTTTCCGTCTCTGTTACACAAACTCACAAAAGGCACACAGTGAGCACATGAGTACAGTAGCCCCAGGCCCAGATGGTGCTCCTTCTCCACCAATGACGGTGTTACATAAGTGCTTTGAGCCCAGGGACAGAGGCCTGCATGCCTGCTTTACTGAGCCACAGTGATGCATGGGATGTTTTCTGTGGAAAAAGGAAAAAGAGAGAAGGAGGGGGAGAACGTATCTGGTGCTTGAGCCCGGAGAGACAGACGCGTACGGCTTTAAATAGCTCTAATCCCACCCCCCATCCTTGCGCATGCATTCGGCCACTTTCCTGCCACTGGGTCTGTGACAGAGCACAGCGAGGTATCAGGCATCCGCAGCCCCTCTCTGCTCGGCTCTGGAGGGTGCGTGGGTGGGGAGCTGTGTCCGTGTACGGATGTGCACAGCTGCGTGTGTGCGCGGCGGGTAGATGGTGTGCAAGTGTGATGTGAATGTTGAGGCGATCTGAGCGGAGAGGCTGGGAGTTAAAAGTGAAGGACAAATTGCAGGGTTTGGTCAGTACAAGGACACGTTAATGACCTTGGGCTGCGGTAAAGCCAAGAAATAAAGCGATTCTGGTAGTTATCACTACCCTGGCTGTTTATGCAAAAGCCCCACTGATAAGAAAAGACACGGTTCCTTAAGAGCCTTCTGCTGCTTGCATGCAAGTGACCTAATGCATATCCCATTATTGTGCTGCACACTAATATTCCCTACGCCACCACCAACACAATAACACTGACGTGTGGCTCGTGGTTAAATGCCATACACATCAGCACTTGCTCATCCAGTCCCCCCCTATTTCACGGCCTGCCTTCACCTTTCCATCACAACAACGCCACCTCTGTTCTCTTTTTCCGTCCTCCATCTCTACTTCTTTCATTTATTGCCTCCCTCAGAGGCAGCCAGCTCCTCCTCTCATTGTCCCAGTGTCTTTTGTTGCCCTTCTTAACAAAAGAGAACACTTGAGGCTGTGATGTGTGTTTGTGTGCTCGCGTATGACAATGATGCTTCATTTCCTCCAGACTGGCTGGTTGGGTATAATAGCTGGTATGCAACTGTGTGTGTGTGTGTGTGTGCGCAGAGTTAGCGCACTGCCTCTTTAAGTCAGAGAGAGAATGACAGCTTGCAGCTCTGCTCCATTCTTGCCCCCTGCCATTACTACAACACACTGCTGTTTGCTGCCACACACACTCACTTTGAGAGCATTATCTTATGCACAATGACACATTGTAGCACACAAAACAGGCCCACCAAGAGTGCTTTTTGTTATCTTTGCAGCACAAAAAATTAATTTGCAGCTGTTTTTTTTATTTATTTTGTGATGTGTTGTGGTCATTTTAAGGAAAAAATAATATAATACAGCTCACCATAATGTGTTGAATTAATTCCGTAAGAATAAAAATTATCCTCAAACATTTTGGTGAAGCTGGTATTCTTAAGATAACTAAATATTCGGGTAACTAAATGAGAATGGGGGAAATTAAAGGATGGGCGTGGCCGAAGTGGGCGAGTCCTCCAGTACAATCAATGCTGTGTCAACGCAAAGAAGTAATAATATTCTTTATGCAGAGTTTACAAAACGCTTTGTATGGATCTCGTAAGGCAGCAATGATCCACAGTTATTTCCCTCCACACAGTCACGCTTTGGCTTTGACTGGATGTTCACCAGGTTCGGGGACACCGGGCTCCATGTCAGCAAAAGATGGTTTAATTTCCCTCTGTAAATGTTTGAATTCAACAACATCATAGATATACGTTACTGCTATGCATAGTTGTTTATCAATTCATGGCACTGCTGTACAAGGCAAATTAATATCGGCTTTGGACATAACAGTCCCCGTCTGAGGGCAACACAAACAACGTTTCACAACGATCGGTATTTAATGATTTATTGGACTTTGATCAAACTTCTAGTTTAGTCTAATTTCCGGGACAAACATGACATGATTTGGGTTTCAGGACAACTGCTCACTTAGTTCTCCCCTTGTCTTTCCACTGTATCAAAGCTGCAGATGATGGCTGGAAAAAACATTCTCAAAGCTGCATGGCTCAAGGCCTTGGGATCTTCTCACAGTCAAGATGGTCCTTTGGTTGGTCCACTACTTTGGTACACATATTCATGCACCCCTCAGAATGAATTGTGATGACTTTGCTGCACCACTATCTGAGAAGGGACTTTTTTTGTATGTATATACATGAACTGTGTCGTCTGCATTTAACCCATGATGAGCTGTGGGCTTTAGACTGACTTCATTGTTGAAAAGAGGTGTGGCCGGGCTCTGAGACAGATACATGGTCACCTGACCTGCTCTGCAACTCTAACTCACTCCTATGCAGCTCAATTTAAATCTCTGACTCTCCTTGATTCGGCAAGTAATTGAATTCTATGCAATAATTATATAAAGTTAATTAAATACACCTGTACAATGTACCTTTTGCGCTAGAATAGTCCACGCCTTGCTTATAATTGCTTTCATTTTTTGTTGACAATGTATAAGAGGAGTGTAAATGCAAACCACGCGTTACTGATTGTATATGCCGTGACTGCGGCATTTTCATTTTACTTTATAATAGCTTTCCTGAGCACCCATTAATAAATCAATAACATATTTTTACTGCCATGCATTCATATAAAGGGAACATGTCAGTACTCTTTAGCAGGGCTCAATGGTGCTCCGCTGGCTATTATGCTTTGGGAAAATGACACAATAAAGAGTAATAGAGTAAATTATAGCATTTGTCAAGGCTGTCACTCGTCAACACTTAATGATATGTTTGTACCTAATAATTTAGGTTGTAGTACTTTTACCATTGTGAGATGTTATGGCTTCACAATCACACACATTCAACCAATCCAGGAAATTGCATCATATGGGTCCAGAGTCTACTGCATCATCACTGTTACTGACTAAAATCAGTAGCTTTGTGCTTTGAAGCTACCCTCACTTGCAACTGAAAGTGCCATTGTCAGGCCAGCCTTGATGCACTTAATGTATACACCGTGAGCTACTTCCTGGTAAAAAACTTACTGAAAGACTGTGAAAGGTACAGAAACACATAACGGACGCAATAGTCCAGTTGCACATAGTTGTTAAACCTTCTACAAAGTGGTATGGCAGGTTTTGTAGTGAAATGGACAAACTATCTTGCTTAATTTACTCAGAATGCTTAAAACAAGTGCATCGACCTAAGTGCAAAGAAAACCAGTGGCATTGTATGGACTAGACATGCCAAACAGACACAAGAAGTAGTGATTTCCAATGGATTGAACTCAGTTGATGCTGGGAAATGGGACAGTGGTGTATACCGCAATGGTCTACATTAAGACACTACCGGCGTGAACAGGCACGGATGCATTTTACATTAATGCGTAACGAAGAGTCTACAGACATGTTAGCTGTTCTGTGATGGTGGACTGGCTAAAATGCTCACAATGATAATGTTTGTGTGTTCATGTTTGGCAGGTATAATGTTAACTGCTCACCATCTTAATTTTGCTTGTTAGCTGGCTAACAAATTAGCACTAAACACAAAGCACAGCTGAGGCTGATGGGAATGTCATAATTTTTTCAATTATTTATCATAAAGTACGAGGTAAATATGAGACAAAAACAAGTCAAGGGATCTTCAAAGTCATTAGGATTCGTCCTCTGGGAACCATGAATGTGTGTGCCAATCCATATTGTAAATGTGTAGATATTCCACAGGATAGGAGAATAAATGTAAACTGCCTGTGGAGCTGGACGAGGATCACCAAAAATATTTAGGATTCATCCTCTGGGGACCTCAGACAGCCGTACAAAATGTCATGGCAATCCATGCAGTAGTTGGTAAGATACGCGAGTCATGATTCTCAATATATAGAAATGACATAAGTCACAAAAGACAGTAAATTAAAAACATCAATGTCATGAACAGCCTCTCCTAACCACCATAAGTACTGGACTGTTCTTCCCTGCTTTAAACGCCACCCCCTTATCATCCCGATCTTCCCATCATGCTGCAGGGCAACTAAACAGATCCTTTGTTTTGGGTCTTAGTGAAGCCATAAAAAAAGCAGACTTTGTTCTATGCGCTCTCTTTCTCTCTGTTATCCTCCTCCCTCCCCTCCCTCCTCTCCCTCCCTCCCTCGTTCCAGCCAACCAGCAGATGGTTAATGATTCATGGACCGGGTGCACACGTGCTATAGTGAGCGTAGCATTACTCTCTGGACGTGCAGAGAACAGGGTGACATATGTGTGTTGTTTAGGGCTCGGTCGATATGGCTCTTTTGTGTTGGAGTTGACAGTTGCAGATAATTTGCACCAATATTTAGTGATAATGTGCCACCCGATCATAATGCTTTCTTAGAGTTAGAGAGATACAATACAAATTGGGTTTGTTTTTGTACAGATAATGGTCAATATTGACGCAATATATCAGTTTTGCGTTGCCTCATGCAAGACGTGTAAGACGTGCATGAGCCACCATGACATGAGTGTGCTTCTGCATGTGTTAATGTGTGTGTGTGTGTGTGTGTGTGTGTGTGTGTGTGTGTGTGTGTGTGAGAGAGAGAGAGACAGAGAAAGATGTGTTTATTAAAGTCAAAGCAGTAATCATTGACTTAGACCCAACCGTCAGTCTAGACTTGCTGAGCAGCTCTTCTTTTTTTCCTTGTTTCTCGTTGTCATTAAAACTCAATCAGATAATCTTTCCTCGCTCCTCCTCAGCTGCACTATCTCTGCTTGCATCTCATCCTCTCTTTTTACGCTCTGCCTCTCCCAGCTCCTGTGCTCTTTCTAAACTTAACACCCTGGGGATGCACCTCTCCTCAGGTTACAAATCTCCCTCCTGCCATCCCTCTTCCACCACCACCTCCACAACTACAACCATTGACTCAAAAAAGAAAGAAAAAACACCAGCAGCTGTCCATTAGCCTATTGAAAGCACTTCTGCTCAACAGAAACCCACAAGGTGACAGTTTGTTGAAAGGAAATGCAATCTTTCTCCATCCATTCCTTCCTGCAGCCGGGGACAGACAATGAGGGGAAATGATTAAACTGAGGTCCATCGCAGTGGCAAGCTTCACAGCCACTTTACAACAGTATGATGGATTCTGGAAAGACGAGACACACACATAGCCGCACTCTCGCGCATACACTTCACTCGGCCGACTTAATCTAAAAACAGAGTAATGTAAAGCAAAGGCTCTCGTGCGCATTAAGAAACAACAGTAAAGCCGCGAAAGGAGGTCACATGCAACACTCCACGTTATCTCCTCCCAGGGAGTGGACTACCTTCCACCATACACAGCAACGTCACATCCACAGGCAGCTGACATTACTCTCATTCCATGCATTTGGGAGTAGAGACATTTAAAGAATTCCCTTTCAACATTAACGTGGCACCATTTCAGTGTCAAAGATTGTATCCAGAGGAATCGGAGGAGGAGGGGCGTAATCTTGTAGTCCAACTGGTATCCTGTTTGTTTTGGTGGACTACGGACAAACATTCAAGATAAAAGCTGTGAAAGTCGGTTTCTCTATGCATCTCTTTTACATGTTTATGACTGAGACCAAAAGGGTCAAGAAATAGGTCAACATTTTGGGAAGATGAGAAGATGAGAAGAGAGATAGCACTCACATGGTAGAGCTATAGCAGGGAAGCAACTATATCTTTGCTTAGCATCAGGTTAAAAAATATGCAAAAAAGAAAAGAAAGGCAACAGTTTGTTCATCCACCTGCTTCTCTGGCAATTCATTGAAAAAACAAGACTACAGGGATTTACTGCAACCAGCTGTTGGTTGTCAAGATATTTCCAGCACTCACTGGAAAACTACAACTTATACTTAAGTATTATACATACTGTACGTACAATGGAAATGCATCAAATTGAAGAGAAGACAAAATATAGTGTGAAAGAAAGATACAACAAAAAAAAAGTCTCTGGGGGAATTTTACTTGATTACGGCTCCTCTTTTAAATCTACACTCAATACATCTTGGAAACACTTAAACTTGGGTGTGGCGAGTTCCGCACCGTCCCGGACTTCCATAAACCACAGATGTGTTCTCATTGTAATTTGAGCCCATCCCAAGAGCTGCTCCCTGATTACGCTATACATCTCATCTCGTTTGGAATGAATGCCTGTGTTCCAGTACAGGAATGACTCCTTTGGTCATATTATGCAATGTGTTTACATAGAAAAAGAAGAAGACTTGAGGCTGTGGCTTACTGGACTAGACTTGCTTGAGACTTGAGCTGCCTGTAAACCTGAAAAGCAACAACGTGACGACTTCTGAACTGACAGCAGCAGGCAGATTCTCAAGCACGTTGTAACCTCTGGGCCTTTAATCCAGTGTGACTGAACTAAGACAATCATGAAACAGACTGATTCCCTTTGTTAATCATGTTTTCAGGAATGTTTATTGAGTGCTTGCATCACTACAGCAGTCTGACTAATTGCAGCACACATTCATAGGCGGCTCACTGGGTGGAGCGCATGCCATTGGGTCTGGGTGGCCCTGGTTGGTTTGGGTCTGGGTGGCCCTGGTTCGAGGGGCTCTGCGCTGCTCGTCTCTCTCTTCCCCAGACTTTCATGTCTGTCTCTCTAACAAAACGATAAAGCAGAAAAAATAAAAAAATAAAAAATGATAATCCTAAAAGCGCACGTGTCCTTCTTCCTGCCCTTAATTACTGAGACTGTGCATCATGTTTGCAAAACATTGAATCATACTACGAGGAACTGTGTGTTACTCATGGCTATTTCCGTTTAAATGAAGCACAAATTTTGACAGAATTTTCCAGGAAAATATTTATTCATGTGCATTTCCGTCGCATTGCCTTTATGTGAATATTAGGAGTTGGCTCATCAGGATACACAGCTGGCTGCACTAGCTCTCCAGTTGGATGTCATTAAACTATTGTGGAAATGAGGGCGCAATGAGATGGTGTCATAAAAAAACAAACATGTTCTCATAAAACACCCATGATCTATTTATTAAAGTGCAGAGAAACAATAATAATAATAAAAAAGACCCAGTGGTTGATGCAAATACCATTTGTGACAGAACTCTGGGCCCATATTGTCAATCAAACCAGACATGATGGAAATCATCAGGATAACGATATTGATTTGGCTATTTGTTTTACAACTATTATATTTGTTTGCCATTGAATGGCGTACTTTGCACATAGCAGCCATGGTGGCCTGATAAAAAAGAAAGAAACCTCCATAGCAGTCCAGTGTGTCTTCATCAGTAGTCACAGAGTCATTATCTATTACCTAGCAGTCATTATTATAAAGTCATGACTATAAAACAAATATTGATGGGGTTTTCTTGCACACATGTGATGCAGTTGACTGCTCTCATGTCATGCGTTTAACTTTTATGCCTTATTTGAGCTGCACCTCTGTGCGCCAGCTATCTATCCGTTTTCTGTTCTTTGTCAAAGAATGACTCAAAGGGAAATCAATCTTGAGTTTCACTGGATGGGTTTCATGCTTGATTACATTTTGTGAACAAAAAAAAACACTGCTTGTGAGCACTGAGACGCAATACCAACTGCATCTTCTCAACTGGAGCTACCAGTAACTTTGCACCATGTCTGTTGGGTTTGCAGAAGACAAGGGACTTTCTACTGTCACATTAGATCAACAGCTGGCGACTCGCAGTGTCAGTAGTAAAGGTGCAGTCGCACAGTGGTGCACAGATTCACTTTTTGCAGAGTTGAGTATCACTACAGACCACCTGCTGCCTCTTTGAGCTGACCTGACGTCTGCCACCGACAGATGACGAGGAAGAGGCTGCGTGGCTGGAGGGCTCTCAGAATGCACAGAAAGGGCCCCAGAAGAAAGGACAGACTGTCTGAGACCGCTGGTCTTGACAGTGCTTTCATTCAACAGCATCTGCTCCATCGCTGCAGCCCGTGTCGAGCCAGACTCAATAGGCCGATAGATTCAAGAGACACTTACAGGAAAACAAGCCTTTTCTTTATGCATAAGTCAATTAACTTCAAACAGCATCAAGTAGTATATGTGAGTACATTCACATCATAGAGTATGACATGATGACACTATTGTGCTTTGGAATAAACCATGTGTCATACTCGGGAAGTTGAGAGGGTTCTTTATTAAATTACATTCGTCAAATCACATACACGCATGAAATCTGACCTCTGCATTTTACCCATCCTATGCATTTCAGGAGCAGTTGGCTGCCATAAGACGGGGGCCACTTGGGGTTTAGTGTCTCACTCGAGGACACCAACAAACAGGGATTGAACCACCAACTCTATGGTTACAGGACGACCCCTCACTACCCCTCGAGCTGCAGCCACCTTGGTATTTTGCAACTGTTTAAATAAGTGTGTACTTTTGAGTTATAGTTACATACTGTGACCAACCTGTACTTCAGCATGTTGCAGAAATCCACAAATGTAACCATACATCCAGAGAAAGAACTGAGTTTAGGTTGTGACGTCTTGTAAAGAAATTGTTAAATATTCTGGGAAATATGCTTATTTGGTTTCTTTGCCAGAGTTAGACCAGGAGATCAATACCACTCTCATGTGTGTGCATTAGGTGTGTAGCTCAATCTAGCGTAGTGTAAGAGTAGGGGCTTAGCTCTATCAAAAGTCTAAAAGTACACCTGCTAGCACATTTAAAGCTCACAAATTAAAATGTTGCATGGCTGTTTAATACATCCATGGGCACAGATGTAAAAACAATTCATGGTTTTAGTGTGCTGGGGCTATTTTCCCATGCTAACTATGCCACATGCTTCTGGTGTTTAAGCTAAGCTATGCTAATTCCCTTCTGGTAAACATTCCCCAAATGTTAACTTGTCATTTAGTGTCACGGTTGTGCGGCTCAAAGAGGACAGGTTGAATTAAACTAAAGGCAAGCTTTGAAAACAAAACCTGGTTCCAAAACTAACTAAATCAAAGACACCAAACTGAGGACAAATAGGTACCATGAGGAACACAGGAAGGTACCACCAGTAACAAACGATGACCTGCAGACTGAAAGAAGGAAAGCACGCTAACTAATTACACAGGGTGAGCAGGGTGATTAGCCCCAGTTGGAACAATTCCGGGTGGGGCAGATACTCACAAAGACAGGAAGTAAACAAGACAGGACACAAAAAGAGAGAACTTTACAACTTACTTTACAAGGAAACATTTTTTTTTATTTTTGCTGAAAAATGTATTCCTACAATTTTGATGGATGAGCTTCGAGCCATCAGTGACAGCACTGAGCACAAAACACCAGAGAATTACGACCGTCGAGGACATCATTTATATCTCTTTGATTGAGTTGAATGGGATCTTCATATAATCTATCTGAGCAGGTGGTATTTTTGGGGACTTTACGCACACAGGGCATTGATGTGAATTCTTCCCAACTATTTTTGGGTTTGACTTTTTCAACACTCATTCAGTAAGAAACTGTATCAACATCAACTGCCTGGAAATGGTGCTTTACTTGAATCCTGGGCCATGACATGACAACTGTAGCTATTCAAGTTGAACCTACTCTGTCTGGATTGTACAGTTCAGCCTTTGAATTCCTGTCTTCAATGTAATCAGAATGTAGTCAGAATTTGCTGTAAATTAAATGCAATTTTAAAGATTGATCTGAGTTCTTGCTCTGATATATTTTATTACTGTGCACAAACAGGATGCTCTAGCAGCAGCTGCTGTGCAGGCGAGGAAGTCTGCTTACCCAACCACATTTCTCTTTTCAAGAGCTATATTATTGCTGAAGCTGTTACAATCCATTGTACAGTGTCCGGGGCAATTGTTGTCTTTGCTGCCAGATGTGTCGGGTGTAATAAGGCCATGAGCCTCGAGCAGTAAAAAAGGATGTACTATAAAGTGGGCAAGAATCCCTGCACATTGATTATTTTCCAGCACAGACCTTTTATTGCAGGAGCAGCGAGAAAATGCCTGGCCACAGTCCCATGAAATCCACGAGTGAGGGCCTCCACCTCTAAAGTCCACTCGCTGTTCACTCTCCACTCCTCACCTCCAGTTACAGACACACATCTGCACACGCATTTATAGAGACGATAGAGACGTCATGAGAGACAGAGAAAAAGAGTGAGACAGAATCTTTTACACATCAGTTTAATTAAGTAAAAAAAAAAGCGTAGCAAAAATTGAAGATTTAAATAATGGTGTAATCTTTGCCGAAAATATATTCCAGTTCATTCCTTATTTCCCCGACGTGGGGAAACGGGTTTAGGTAAAATAAACCTCCTGATCGCAATCTGAAACATATTGTATGTTAATGTAACCAGCTATTCACCACCTTGGTTCTTTGCTATTCTTACCTCCATCCCTCCGTCTCCCTTTGTCCTCTAATCCTCCAACCCCCCCCGGCCCTCTCTTTTCCATTCCAGGCGTTTTTTTGACGTGTGACCATGGGGAAGGTGACCACGCTCAAGGACTGTGCGTGGGAGGATCGTTCCCATCAGTAAATACGTAAAACCAGAACATTTCAACATAAAATTAGACCTACTAAAGTGAACACAGTGTGGTCACAATAAACCCTCTTGAAATATAAAAGCAGAGTGTCACGTTTAGATCAGACGTAGCAGGAGAGGTGCGGTGTGTGATTCTATGACCACAAAAGAAAACATATTTATGGTTAACTTTTCGGCATGATGGACTCAGATCATGGCTGCCCTTTTTAAATCAAAAAAGAGCGGGGCCTTCGTGACTGTGACCTCCAAAACCCCTACAGTATTGAGCGGTGGGAGTGTGCACGGAGAGAAGCGATGCAGCGGAGATGGAGAGAGGAAGAGAACAGGGACTGAAAGCCAATGAGCGCCGTGGTATGCCAGCCTGAGATCTTCTTATTGAATTTGATGTCAAGCCCTTTAAGAGTAGAGATCTTGGAAGACAAACAGAGGATTAGATTGGAAACATGGCCTCAAGTCATTTGTCTGTCTTACCTCTCCCCCTCCCATCTCTGCCCGCTTTCTCTTTTTCTTGATTTCCTGTCGGCTTTTCTATGTGTGTGTGTGTGTGTGTGTGTGTGTGTGTGTGTAACAAATGCAGTCTGGTTCATGTATCCATAGGCTATAAAGAAGAAGGAAATAGTTGGTGCATCGAAACAATGAGCCTGGCTACATGCTCCCATACGTCTGCCTGGGGAGGCTGAAATTGACAAAGAAGACAAACGGTTTGTGAAATGAGGAGAGAAATCAAAGGGAGATAGAAGCAGTCATATCTGTCCCCATCATGTTTGTGGAGCCAGAATAAAGTCCCCAACGGCTGTTTAGTGGCTGGTGCCCAGAGACAGTTGTTGATGTTCAGCTGGATATGGATTTCTTAGACAATTTGTGTTCTATTCATTCGGGGAAATGATGATAAAATCCACTACCGGCATAAGTCAAGTCTACAAAAGCAATTTAGTGACAAAATTATAATCCGCCGTCTCCCTACAATCAAAGCTACTAGTGAATGTTAAATCAGTGTGTGTTTATGTCAGCTATTATGAAATAATGTACATGTGACTAACGCAGATCAAGTACCTCTCATACATTGAGGATTTCATTCCTGCTTCTGAAATCAGATGGCGAGCACAAGGGCCTCACATGGGCTCTATCGGGGGACTCTTTTTTATTTATTTAATCTTTATACATGTTCACAATACCGCTGCAAAACACAGTATTCACGTCTTTGGAGCTCCCGATGGTATGTATTATTAAAAGGCACCACCAATGTTGCTCGCAGTAGATTGCCACATTTCAGACGGGGACTCAAACAGTGTTTTTAGAACACACCAGTATAAAAGTTCCTTCTTGAACGTAGCTGCCTTTGTTGCATCTTGTTTTCCATAACTTTTCTTTTTAGTTTTAATTTTGCAACTAAACTGAGTAAGTTGTAACATGCTCCAATTGAGAGTGTGAGTATATAACACTGTACATTAATATAATTGTTTTTCTTCTAGTTTCGCGAAAAACCTTTTGAGTAAAACCTTTTTTTTATATGTTTCCGGTTGAAGATAAACTTACTGATTTATCTCAGCTCTTCAAGTTCTCTTCGTTTTCTAATCACTTGCACTTGGTGTAATCATAAATAATAGATCAAAGATTGAAAAAATCCCTTTGATCTGAAATCAGATAATGAAAATGAGCAAGCATGTGGTGATATTAATTAATGTGTGTCTATTGTACTCCCATGTTTATTAAAATAAGTGCATGCCATTGCTACCGTGGTTGACTGACATCCTGTAACACTACTGACACTGACTGTTTATGCCACATAATCAAAACTCTCACGTTATCCATATCTCTGTCTGACACTGATACTGACACAAAATCCTCAAGTGTCGATGTTTCCGGTTGAAGTTAAATGTTGATTAGAAGGTTTGTTGTTGACTCAAATCTGATATGGCTCTGAATCTGCGGCTCAGACCTCGACAAAGTAGGTTTAATGAACTCTGACATACAACAGTTTTGTACAAACCGAGCGTTAAATTAATGTTATCAATTTGTTGCATGGGGATATAAGCAGCCCCCTGCTATGTCTAACAGCATGTGCATTAGAGATTGGAAGGAATTAAATTGAGAAAACACAGTCTTTCCATTTCTCCGTTAAGCAATAAACAGGCATTCCACTGAGAAGCATTGTGCTGTGCCACAATATTCCGGGGCGGATTAGTGCGTCGTCCCCTTTGTCCTTGTACCTGGAGTGGATAGAGGAGCAACAGTCTCCAGGCAACTCAGAGGGAGGAAGCCTGTGACAGCAGCCTCCAGTCACAAGATACAGAGCTGATAAATGGCTGATCAGTCACAGAGACAGGGGCAAAGTCTCTGGGTCAACAGTGGCTGAGTGGAATGCAAAGAGCAGCCGCTCAGTCTCTTTAAACCACACACTGACCACAGCACAGTCTATTCTGCAGACATACTGGCACTACACTACACGATACGACGTTGTCTTTGACTGTACAATGCAATACTACTGTATTATACTATGCATAGTGTGTATACGATGTTGCTATCGATGTTATACTCTACTATACAATATGTAGTACTGTATGTAGTACTGGGCTCAACTATACTCCTTTAGTTTATAAAGGATGCTATATTGCACTACTATCGTACTACTGCATGCAACATTAAAGTTAAATGCAGGAAGCCACTATATGGTATATCACACTGTGGTAGATCTCCAAAGTGTGTGGTGAGGAAGTATAACCCTGCAGACATTAAATATGGATTCTTAAGAGCAGGCAGTGATCGGTGAGTCTAAGCAGAACACTTATTATTGTTTGCAGGTGACAATGTCAAAACACATACAGTTTTCTTTTTTTGTCATGCTGCGTTGTGTTTTTCAGATTTATTTGGGAAGGTGGTCCTTAGACTATTTTAAACGATTAAAAGTAGACCGTAAATTACAAATGTTGAGAACCCCTGCATCAGGGTATACTCTGGTATATACTATGGCATATACTATGGTATATGTGGTATGCTACTCGGTGGTATATTACAATACGTTGGGGACCAATAATGTCCCCAACGTGGTGGTATATTGGTTTGCTATATTACATTATGTTACATCATCGTATATTAAGGTACATAACGGCTGGCTAAACTATATAGTAGTATATTAAGATATACTCTACAGTATGATACACTGTTATATGTTATAGTAAGTTATTGTTCACATTGATAACACAGCAGAATACCCAAAAGAATGATACACTTATATATATATATATATATATATATATATATATATATATATATATATATATATATATATATATATATATATATATATATATATCTTATGTCGCATACTATGCTGCTAGACAATACTATATTATATATACTTTATAGGCCATACTGCTGTGTAAAGCATGATCCTACATAACATGGTATCTTAGTTCTACACCAAATGTATTCTAACACATTGTACAAAAGTTAAATATAGTCTCCCTCTCCTGTATTAAATGCACTTTACAGAGAGATATTAGTAGTTATGACCAAGAACCAGCATTCATATTAGGTTATATTAATTGAGTTTGTGTGAAATGTGTTTCATATAATTTTATCAAAAGCCTAATGCAATCTGATAACTAAAGAATATGACTGTTGATGCACTTCACTTTTATTCCTGAGCTGAGAAGCTGAGAAGATTCTTGGTAAGGAGATTTCTTTATGTGATCTATAAGCTTACACAATACTGGCACATAAATATCATTCATGTACTCCAAGAAAGCAGAGGCTACTTCTCTGGTCAGTTTTCATTCATCTATGAAAATACTTTGGAAAAGGAGTTGTGGTCAGAGGTCAGAGGTCATCTTATGAAGGTTTGTTTTTTAAATATTACCTCTGAACGTTCCTTGAGCTGAACTTTTATTACTCAGAACTTCTCTCATGGAAGCAAGTGGCGCATTTGAGAGCCTATTCTGCCAATGCAGACTTTCACATACGTGATTGCTTTTTCAATTTCTATCAGTTGACTTACAAATATATATTCTGAATGCACAGATACCCACACACACACACGCACACACAAACAAAGAGAGCGGTGGCAGGGCGCCACTCAGCCTCGCATCCCGTTGTGTCACTGCACGCCTCTAAATTATTCAGTGTCACTCAAATATTGATATGGAAATCACAGCTGACTGAACTGACAGAGACCAGAGAGAAAGGCAGCACAGATCTCCTGTCCTTTCCTTTTAGCCTCTCTGCTCCATTTGACTGATACCTTTTGATGCCAGCAGCTGCTCATTCTTATTTAATGTCCATTTCACACAGGATACAGTGAACGTTCAAAATGATTGCCGGGCATTGAAGCCCTTTTCACAGAAGAATAAAATCATCTCCTGTGATTTGAGCACTTGATTATGAAGCTTAGCTCTGGCAAGTGGCCTTAGAGTCAGCAGAGCAACACTCTGCTGCGACGCGTGTCTCTCGAACCATATTGATCCATCACTGTGTGACTCTGATTGCAGAATGAGCTCTTCCTTTTTTTTGCGCCTCATGACTAAATGAATACAGACACACTTGCAATCATCACACGGTCGGAAGCTATTCCCTTGAATAAACACCAGAAGAATCAATTCTACAATGTGCAGGATCAGCCGCTTTACATTGCTAATGGCAGCTAGAGGGGTAGGAGGACATTCTCATGCTGTCTGTGCACACCATTCTTGGCTGCTTAGGAGAACAAAGGTTAGAGCCAGGGAGTGATCCCTTTGTTAGGGCAGGTTAAAAAGACAAAAACCTCACTTCCTACTACCCTGCTGTAACTACTAGCATCCTATTCCTAACACAGGAACTTTTCCTGGATCCTGGAAAACCTTTTTAAGAACGTTACATTCATTTTGACCACAGGAACTAAAGTCTATGAGTATAACCGGAAATAACTAGTTTGTTGAAGTGTCATCTGCCCCCAGTGTGAGTTTTTGCCTGATTTCAATGATTGGCCTAGTTTAGCAACACATTCTCTCTACCAACTTGTCAAATACTGCTTGGTCAGTGCCCCTTTGCATCGGAGATCGACGCACTAGCTACCCCTTTAGCAATAGTTTTCAATTTGATTAGCTCATTGAATTTGGCATTAATTAATGTAGGCAGTTAAACAGCGAACGTGTTCAACTGAACACACACTGGTGATATGGATTGCTCAAAGGTGCATGTTATCTGTGGTATGGGATTGTTGACGTTTACATCGAGGCGGCAGGTTTTGAGTGGATTTTCGGGCAATACTGCAAGGTTATTGGCGCGATAGTAGAAACGCAAATGTTTTGTGTACTTGCAATGGCACAATAGTGGTAAACAAACTCAAGCTTGGTGGCAACAAGTAATCAAACACTGTTGCTGTCTCAGTGCAGCTATATAAGCCACACCAGCAATAAATAACCTTAAAACACCTCTGCATGTTTCCTTTACACTCATCAATTACAACATATGCTGTGCAGCAGCTAAAACAATATGCCGGCCTCTGTGATGTTGTTTCTATCGGTGTGAAAATTGACACCATTGAACTTATTTGCATAATTGGCAGGATTATTTAGGTGCAAACAGAAACAGGAATGCACTTAAGAAACACGCATGTTTTTCCAAAGCATAATACAATATTGTCTTGGCTTGATTGTCATTTTCTTCTTAATGCTTTAAGACCCACTGCTTCTGTGATAGTTATGACAATTAAAATATGTACAAAAAAAGTTTCCAGAGCCGAGCGTTAGGTTTACCATGCCGTGGTGTTAATGACCGCTCCGTCTTTGTTGTGTTGTCACCATCTGCTGAACTGGAAAAGTGACGCTTGCAAAGGTTAATATTGTGTTATTGTGTGTCCTACGATGGTGCCGTGCTACATATAGATACAAGAAAAGGTTTCCCTTCGTATTGATTGGACAAATAGTGTACTTAAATAAATACTTTATTTCTTGCAAGTGAAGTGAACAAGATTGCATTGTTGTGTTAGTTTCAGGGCACTGCCAATTTACTGCCAATTCCCTTGTATGGAGGCTGAAACAGGAGCTATTGTTGAATTACTGTGTATTGTGCAAGGACGGAGCTCTCTGGGGAGAGAGAATGCAAAAATGACTCATTTATAAACTCACTTGAAGTAATGTCGAAATGCTTAAAAACTGATATATTTGTTAATTTTTTTTTTACTGAATGGAGCTTTGTGACAAGTGGGGCACTGGACCCTCCACCATCAAAAAGGGAAATACGTTGAAATGTCTTGTAGCATCGAATATAAAAATAAGGACTCTTAAAGCTGTATCTTTTGGCTAATGATCCACCGTTTACTGTTGTTGAGATGTGGTTTAACGGCAACAGGAAAGTGCAAAAGGAACTTTACTTCATGAGTTTAGTTCCTGGAGTTTCCTTGTTCGTTGGAGTTTTAGTACCGAGGCCTTTAGCTCTCTCCTTGCGCCTCTGCAGACGATAATCAGGGGGCATACTTGCAAGAAGGTATTCAGCCCTTCAAGTGTGACAGAGCATTCCCTCGCGCTCCTCTAAAGGTGGACACTCTGCTCTTTGAGTGAGAACCTGCCATTCACTCTCTACCCATTAACTGTCTTTCATCCCAGTTAGAGCAGGACACACTTTCTCAGGCTTTCATGTCAGACACACCGACGGGAGTTCTTTCTGAATAAAGCTTTGTCAATAACACCCACGCTGATCATTTGTATAACTAAACTGTCACATCTGTGATCACACCAGAGGGTTGTCTCTGCCGATGACCAGTAGGGCCGACAACGAACACTCGAAAAAAAAGAAGAAGGAAAAAAAAACAGATCGAATACGAAAATGAATATCCGTTCGTGGAAAAAGAAGCAGCACTACTGCGGATGTCTGCCTCGCTGGATGCGCCGCCTGGCCGGAATCTTGCAGCGTCACTCTCATTAATTGAAAATGAAATGTCAAGCTGAACGAGAAATAACAATTACATTAAGTGCTTTCCAAGGAAGCAACAGGAATGATAGCAACAGGGCTCAAGGGTTCACAGAATTCACCTCAAAACAGCTCGAGCTAGGACACCGTGTCATGCAGATAATGCCCCAAAATGTACATTTGAATAGTTCCAACTTTTTAGAGCAACTATAGTCAAAGGTCCTTTTTGGCCAATTTTGTCGAGCCCCGGTGCCAAGTGTATTTGCAGTCAGTGCATGTAGGTATTTAGAAGGCACACTGTGTGGCTTTTAGTTACATAAAGCTTTTTCACATATCCAGGTTTCTTTGTACTGCTCTCAGCTATACACTATGCAAACAAACAGGCACACAGAGGACTGTGCGATCCAGACAGGCTTCGATTGGATAACAGCTTACATAATCATGCTGCCTGGGAAGAGCACAGCAGAGGGTAGAAGGCAACGACAGCCTGTGTCATCCCAATGAGCTGGTTAGTTAGAACTAGTATTTCAGGAAGATTGAGCAGGCTATCAGGCTCCTGACAGGGTGACGGCTCATGTTACATCTTGTGTGCCGCGCACTGCTGTTGCAGGCTATTGTCTCTCTAAGGACCTGCATTCAGACCATTGTCAGAAATGCACAATGATCTGTGTTATCAGAAACACTACCCAACAAACATGGATTAGATGCTGATATGGCAGCTTGCAACTAGTGTTGACAACCAGGGTAAATACGATGTCAACATGAGAGCTGCCTCATTTTTTTTAAATCAAGACTTCCATTTTCCTCTGAGGATGTTTTTTTTAAAGCCTTTTTTTCTGTCTCTTGAACAGAGAATCTCAACATGCAAACGCTGAAAGAATCTCATTCGGAAATAAATAAAAATACAAATAATTATAGCCTCAAAACGCCCTCACAACAATCCCAAAAAACGCTTAAACCAACCCTGAACATTTGGAAGTTTGTTTGAGGTTGGTATTTTTTATTGTTTTCCACAGCATCTTCAATATGCAAAAGGAGGACCAACCGGTGTAAAACCTGTAGATAATTGGGGCTGTTATTATTATTATAAATCACACAGAAGGGATTTATATGAAGCATAAAAGTGTTATGAAACATAATGCTACCAGATGGGCTGATGGTGAAGCAGTATGGTATGAGATGACAATGAGATGACAGGGTAACAAAAGATTTACAAATTCTAATAAATTTCTCCTCACTCCGGAAAATTCTTTGTATCAGTACAAAGATGTCTCTGAGCTTCTGAAACTGGAGCTGACAGCGACTTTCATATTTGATTCCTTGTTAGCGAACATGACATGCATCTGATCATTTGATTGTATCGGTTGAGTCTTTTTTAATTCTGCATATAAAAATCCACACTATGGTGGTCCTGAATTGTGTTTGTCAGACATTTCTGCAGCAGCGTGCAACCTTTCATTACACACCATGGAAAATAAAGATATGGGAATAATCTCCAGGGACTTGTGCAGGTTGAGAAGGCATTTGGTGTCAGTCTGTCTCTGATTACCATGAACTTTAGTGGGCCGAAAGATGTTCACAGTCACTAGAGGAGGATGGCTAAAGTGGCTCTCTCATCTTTCTTGTAGAGCTGTTACCAGTTGAAAAAGTGTGATGAACTCATCTCCAACTTGTTCACTGGTCTCGGTTGCTTTTTTTTTAGTTAAATGATGAGTGTAAAGCACTTTGAGTGGTCAGAAGACTAGAAAGTTGCTTTCCAACTGCAAGTCTATTTACCATTGGTGTATAGACTTGCATTGGTTTAGCATCAGGCTAGTTAGTGAGCTACTGTTGTTCTGACCAGTGCATGAGGATTGAGAAATAGGCAGAGTGAAGCATCACAATGGGTTTATTTTCCTTATGTTTCCGCTCTTTAGTTTAGTTACACTAAGCGATGACTGAGAACTCAAGGAAGTAAAGGAAGAAGATGGAGGATGTTGGAGTGAACGGGAGGCTCTATTTTTAACAGTAAATTACCAAATGGTTATTGTTGTCACTATGATGATGGAAGTTCTCTAAGGAAGTAATTGCAGCCCAAACTACAATGTTTTCCTATAGCTTAACCACATTGTTTTCATCCAAACCTTAACCATAGCATTATCACATCATTAAACAGTTGTTTACAATCGTGATTTGCCATAGTTTGCAATGGAAACAAATAATGTTGTCCTGTTGATACAGGTTAAACAATTTAAAGAAACCTCAGAATAGATGAGCTCAGCTTGGTTATTAATGGTTGGAGGTTAACATTCTTGGCTGTTAATTTAATTGGGGGGGTTGTTATCGGCCAATTGTGCTACTTTTAGTCTTTGTGATACTTTAGTTTATTTGATTCTAATTTGTGAAAAATATTTGTTTTAAATGCTTGAGAAACATAAGGTCATCCCCGGGACAAGGAGAAATGGAAGTAGTCACATTAGCTCCACTTCAACATCATCATTTGCTCAATAAAAGCTTTGCTTGTGTCGACAGAGAAAAGCCCTGCTGAGATTTCAGTGAGAACTCAAACCCATGCTAATGACTGGAACAATCATCTGCAGTCAGATGGTGTTGTCTTTGTCCCCTCTCTGACACTTCTCCCTCTGTCCTCCTCCACTCGGCCCCACCCTTCATCTCAATCCCTCTTTGTGTTCCTTAACCACTCACAGTTTGTACTGTGTGTGTTGAAGAGACCTTCTGTCTGTTTGATAAAGGAGGGGGGCAAACAGAGATGCATCAATACAGTGTGACAAATGACAAGGAAATGCAGAAAAATGAAGAAGAAAAAAAACCTAACTAAAACCAGCTGCAATGTCTTTCAGCCATGTCTAGGTGATGCAAATATTGGATTGTCATAACACATGGCCATATGTCTGGAGGCATCTGCAGTGGATACAAAAAAATGTGTTAATAGAATCCTAATTGCTGCCTGAATTACAATAGCTTCAGTCTGGCAATGTTTATTTTCCAATTTAGGAAGAGTGACATCTTTGCTGTACAAAGGTCAGTAGAAAATTGTTGGGGTGGATGATGGGTGTACAAAGCACAAGACTCTGACACCAAACATCCGTTCTGTGTCCCACGTGTTGGTGAGTTTAGGATAAAAAAAAAAGAAGAACATCCAGGTTGGACTGCCGACGCTCAGGCTAGTAGCCTGCAGCGTCTTAATGCTGACACACAAGTCTGTGTGAGACGCAGCAGACTTTCAACTGACTCCAATGTAAACCCGTCTGCGCCATCATTAGAAGCTCAGAGCAAACGACGCAGTGTTAGCGAAAACTCCTGACTGCGCGAGGTTTAGGGTGGTGGATGGGTCAAAACATTATATTGTTTTTACTGAGGACGTTATGTCACTTGACGCTATGCCTCTGACATGCCCTTGCATCTGTAGTGTAGATTACGTAATAAGCGTACCCATTTCAAGCCAAACCATGATATCTTTCCTGTTGCCTAAGCCGAACCGCCACTGTTTCAGAGCGTTAGCCGGCTAACATTCAGCGTCTAGATGCTACTCAAAAAACATTGCGGTGATGTCTGGACTTCTGCACAAGTTGCAAACTGTGGGCAAGAGAGCTTGTTGTAAAAGTAGTTGGTTAGAATTGGTTATTCAATTAAGGACTGAAACATCAAGTGGTGGCGGCTCGACCAGTAGGCTATTTCGTTAGCATTGCAATAAATTATGTGTCCAGTGTAAATTGTATGGCCCGCAAATTGGTGAAGATTTAGTTAATTAAAGAGCCTTGATTTTCAACAAGCATGATGTCTACTGTACTGCAGTGAATAACACTTCTTCATGTTGTCCCCCAAAGCTCTAAATGAGGACACTCAAGCTAACGCTGCCTGGGGCTCACAAGACAGCAGGCAGATACTCAGAAGTACTGTACATGATGTCCAAAAAAAACCTCTTTCTTTCTGGGCTCATACTGCCAATCTGTATGGTCCAGTGGGTTTAGATACCAGTGGGTGTTTGTATCTGAATGGGGATTCAGACTATTCTCGTGACTACCACTTTTGATACTTCTACACGAATCCACACGTCTCCGTTCCTGTACTCTCCCTTGTCCCATGTCGACTATTCTGGGTCACTTCAGACACAAGCTGCTCGTTATTTTTTCACAACAGAGTGGGAGACAGCGGCCAGTCATGTCCTGTTATCCGTAACACAGGACCGTCACAGCGCCCTGGCACTGCTTTAGACATGGCCGGTCCGGCTGGTCATGGGAAGACAGCTTGTCTCCTGTCGACACAACAGCGGGCTTTGTACAAAAAACATGGATCAGCTATGAGGAACCTATCGCTGTGAATCGGCTCCTGTGTCCACTACATAAGGGATTGATTCAGCATGGGTATTATTTCAACAAAGCCTTTGACAGTGTGGAAGACCCCTGGCTGTGTTGCGGCGGTGGAACACAGACGTACAGATTGAGAGGGGAATACCACTCGGTTTGTACAGCAAAAAGCGGCGGGTCTAAATATATCTGTTTGATTCAGGGCTACAAAGGAGAAGGAGATACACTTCCTCCTTTCTAGCTCTGGCTTGAGTGTGATGGCCGTTCTGTCTTCAGCATGACTGACTACTGAATGTACTCCACTGCAGTGGTGGGAGAAGAAAACATAATGGCAATACCACATTAAAAAGAGCTTTAACTTTGAAGTACGGAAGTGCATTACAACTACAAAGCCACAGCTGCACAGGCCGGCCATATGATGATGATTAACAGTTTGTGTCAGCAGGAAGAAATACATCAGTTGCTTTTATATGTTTTCAAAGTAATGTGCAGTGTCAGCATGCAGATTCTGTATGTGAAGTATGTACTGAAAAATGTAAACTCTTCTCTTCAGCCTGAATGTGAAAGTGATCATACACAGTTGCATACTGAACTCGACATTACTGAGCTGTTTGTCTTTTATATGCATTATTCAATAACCAGTGATCCCAACAGCAATTAACCTTGCTAACTGTTGCTCTGTCTAGAGCAATATGTGGAAGTTCTGCTTTCTGCTATCACCATTGAACACATCCAAAAGCATGTTGTGCCGTTAAAATGTTGAAACCACACTTTAAAATAGTGCAATGGAGCTGTGAATTAGCAACACCTGTTTTCTACTAAAATTTCCCCTTGGGGATTAATAAAGTATATATTCATTCATTCAAATACAACATACAAAAAAAAAAAAAAATTGTAAAAAAAACAAACATGCAACCTCACTTGTTTATGGCAATTACATAAATTAACATGGTAATGAAATGTCAATGTTAAAATGCTGTGGCACCTGCAATGTGGCAAGAAGAACAGCATGGAGAGTGACAACATATGCCAAACACAGTCTGCACACACACTTATGTGCACAGTTGATAAGCTTCTGGATATTCACATAGTGCCAGATGTTTACATATATAGCTAGCTGTTTCATATTTCCGTTCACCCCCAGAACGTTCACAGTGACGGATCTGGCAGAAATGGTAATGTGGCTCCTCTCATGCATCTGTGGTAATGAGATGAGCTGGGATTTGCTACAGTCTGCGGCCTCTTCTGCTGCTGCCATGATCGTTTGTGTCACCAGCTAAGCCTCCCATTGATTAAGGCCGTGAACAAGCCCAGCCAAGCTGCTTCGCTAGCTTCGGCTGGCAGATGTCAATCCTTGTGTGACTATGCATGAGACTGTGTTTTTTTTTGGTCGTCGTCAGTTCTTAATACTGAGGCTTCAGTAATTGTGTAGCAGACATGAAGGGAACAGTCTAAATCAAAGCTTTTTTTAATAGACACTGTCAGATGCATAAATGGTTCTTTTGCAGCATTGGAGGGCTGATTGATAGAACGCAGTAATGATTCAGCCTCTTGCCAGCTCATGAAAGCGTTTAAATTTGCGATGCTAAATGCTGCGTGTCTGCTGGGTCTCTGAGAGAGAGGGGCAGGGCTGGTGTGGCGTTACCGCTCTCCCCCACAAATTTAAACTCTGTTGCCAACCTACATTCAAATCAATTCAATGAATGTGTTTTTGTTGTCAGGGCCCTCCTTTAAAAAGACATCTTGATTTCAGTTAAACTACCTTATTAAAGAGAGATGAATAAAACATGAGCTACGGAGAATGAATGAGTTAAAGAGCTGTCATTCAGTGTTGTCTCTAATCCCTGTGAATCCAGTTTTTTTTGTTCTCCTGCCCTTCACAGCCCACATTCCTCAGCCAGGCCCAATTTGAAACACAAAAGTCTGACCCCTCCTCCACTTAACACTCACACACACACACATCCACTCGTACTGACAAATCTAATCATCACGCTGTTTTGCAGAGTAGTGTAAGGGTGTTAATGAATATTGAGTTCTTCCTTGTCTTGAATGTTAGGTAATAATCTCTGTACATATTGATAGGGGTCTAAACAAAAAACTTAGGCAGTTCATAAATCTTTTTTTTTGTGCAAGAGTGTATTTTACAATGACAGTGAAAAGTGAACAATGGATTATTCTCACTGTAGTTCTTGGTTTTAGTGCCCTTTCTATAGTGCTCAACCCTGCATAGTCTAATAAAACATGCAGAGGAAGACTGTTGCTTTACATGAATTTGTAAATAAATAAATAAAATAGACCATATATATGAGTTAGTAAAAAGGTTGTCTGCAAGTACTTTAAGGTTTACCTTTATGTAATTGCTAATGCAAAATAGCTGCATATGATTATTTTTTTCTCTTAAATATAGTTACAGAGATCTGAATAAAATAAGTAGAGAAATGTAGCACAAAAAGATCCCAAAAAGACTTAATAGTACTGCCCATACAATTTGACTTAAAGCCGCACTAATGCACATATTTATATCATATAACAATGGATCAAATTACTATATGTAGTATAAAAAGGGTCGCTCGCAGTGACATGCCAGAATTATGATGCAAATGCCCTTAGCTCTAGATAGCATTTCAGCATTCTGTTTTGTTTTTACAGTCAACTTCACTCTCATCATCCTTGTTCCAGTCACCTTAAGCACAGTTTTCAGAAGAATGGCCTGCTGGGCACCAAACAGTGAACATTGTGGATCATTTAGCAAGCTTTTTTCTCAGGAGATGGTGGAGACCAAAACAGGGATAAAAGGAGAGTGAAAACTGTCAAATGGTGAATACTAATGGGACTCTGTTTGCTAAGACGTTTGCTGTTAAAACTTTGGTGATAGCATGTCTGTGTTGTCTTTAAAGTTCTCTCCACTACCTACAATTGGCCAAATAAAAAAATCAACGAATGCAGCGTTTAAATATTGAGTATTAAAAAAGTTTCTCGTCGAAAATGGTGATTTGTACATGCATTGTAAGCTATAGTGATATTAATAGAATATATGAAAAAATGGTCGTCAAGCTGACAAAAAAGAAAACAACAATAAAATGTGCACAGTATGATTAGTTTTCCTCACAAATTGAAATTGCAGAACAGCACTCATGTTGAACAGATGATTTTGTCGCTGCAAGACTCCACCAGTCTATCCATGTGTACAGTGATTATATGTGTTATCCAAACATGGTAACTACACGTTAGTCTGTGTGTGATGACATGTGCTCATATTGCCCTCATACATCAAGTGTTTCTCATTTCAGCTTTATATTCACTGAATGAGTTCTAATCACCCAACTCGGCCTGTGAAATTAATAACACATCAAGGTTGGACTGATGAACAAATGTGTGAGCTAATGTTGCGCTGACTGCTGTCAACTAGATATTACTTTTCACAGTTCTTGCAAGGCCATGCAGATCGGATAAAAATGTCCTACTTGTTAACTAATCCCCTAATTGAATGACAGTTTAATGGATGATCTTTTGGTTAATACTCTACATTTCATATCAGGGGCCTCAATTGACCCAAGTGTGTCCGGATGACCTTTCAAAACTGTAATTTTCCGAGAGCTAGAAAGATCTTCCACTATGTATGCCAGCATGAAGAGCATATATATTTGTGATATACTTTATTCAACACTTCACTGAAACTATATGATGTGTTTACAAGAGTGAAGGTTTCCCAGAGAGTACAAACTGAGCCAACAGACATTCTGCTTTTTACACCCAAACCGACTCGAGCCCGACACAGTTAATGGTTTTACTGGGACGTACAGTACAATATTCAACAGTGCGTTCCTAGCGACACTAGTCCTTTATGTTGTGTCCTTTATGAGACACTGGGCTTGCCATGCACTGCAGACACAAAACTGACGCCAGAGGGGAAGTCTAGAGCGTCATAGTTTGAAGCTTCGGGCCATTAAACAAGTGTCTGTATTTTATGAGCTGAGAGTGATAATTTGTTGGTTTATTTATATGATGCCCTGTGAATCATGTCATACGTTGGAATGAGATCTTAATTCATTATTAATAGGTAATTAGTAAGATTTCTAAAAGATGAAAGAAATGTCCTTGTGAAAGGTAACATATGTAAAACTTTGGGCTGAACTTAATAATATCCTTGAGTTTCACACAAAATATTGAACAGAGCTTGAAGAAGCCATTTCACTACAACCACACACTGCTGTGTTAGTGCACGCACTCGTAAGTTTATACAATTAAAGGATTTGTTTTGTCTGATCTTTATCACCTTCACTCAGCCAAATGTTGCTCCGCTAGCTCCACGGCAACTGTCGCTTCTCCGAATCTCCATCTGCTTCATTCCCCGCAGGCTCACTACCTGCTGGAACAAATCAGTCTGCTTAGATAAAGAACTGCCCAACAACACTGTGTTACTTTGTGTCATTGTTTGGTGCTGCATAACTGCTGCCCTACATTGCTTAAGTGTTTTGAAATTGGAGGTAAAAGTGGGTCATAACACAAACAGCGAGCAGAGACGTTGACTGTGGATAATCAAGACAGTAAATTGCTGTGGAAAGCAATTAATTAAACAGTGAGCGTTCTCCTTTTTTAATAATTTGTAATCCATGTGGAAACAAGTTCTACCGATCTAGTGCATGATAGCCACCATCCGGTGTGAAAACAATGTGGCTTTCTTTTGTCGTACCGTCAGCAAGTGTGTGCTTGTGCATGTTTGTACGTCTGAAAATCGAATCGCTAAATGAACACTGGGAGTTACCACAGCTGTGATAAACATGCACAAATATCCCTGATGCAATGCCTTGAATGCGTAAAAAAAAAGAATTTCAGCACTGGAAAAGAGGTGAAAGCAAGTGAAATGCTATAAATCATATTTTTGCAGTCTTAAACTTCACCAATGTTATGACAGTAACTTTCTTTCTTCAAGATCATCTTTTAAATCACATCATATGTGTCATTCGTGGCACAGTTCAAACGGGATCAATCGTTTGTTGTTTCTCGCTGTTGCATACCACACATATTTATCACAGTAGTCGAGGACTTCACCTCGCCGTTGACCTGAATTTCGCCCGGTTTTGCCACCCTTGCCCTGACACACCTCGAGCAATCTATAACAATCAGAATCACTCCTCGACAAGTTGTGATAACCTGAGGAACAGCATTACTGTCAGAGGAAACTATTAAAAACGTTGTCCAATTTGGTTGTGCAATTACTGAAGAAAGATCAGGTGATGGACTAAAACACAAAGCATGACAAACATGGCATGACGTGGCCTTTAGACAGCCACCTGACCATGATCACAGTTCTTATGTGTTGTTGTTGTTGTTTTTAAGGAGAAAAAACTCAATCAGCTGATGAAGATTGTACATCTGCTGTCACCATCTGTTCTCAGTATAAAAAATGAACTGTCAAAAAATAGCACTCCAAGTAGTTTGAATAATTAACTTGGCAAAACCTTTGGCTGCACTTAGCTTAACCATTGGCATGATGGCTGGTAAAGTATATTTACTATGATAAACAAAGTCTGGAAATAACCTTCACTGTCTCTTTCTACATAGAAAATAGTATTATTTTATGGAATTTGTTTCATGTTTTGGTTTTCAGCTCCCTGACACGACCAGGCGTATAGCTTCACCTGGTAATGCGCAGCTTAGAAATGTAAACATTCAAACTAATCTACCTCCCTGCAATCAATACGAAACCCCGAGTGTTAAACTCCCTGTTGTGATGTTCATATTTTTGGTTGTGCGTGATAGCTGCATGTGTAATGAGAGGTGACTGTTTCGCCTCTGTCGGATGATTTCAGTGAGCGTGGTGTATTTCGAAGTCAAGTTGATTTGCTCGGCTGTGATTACGTGCAACCAGACCTTTGCTTTATTACTGTCAGCGTCACAATCTGATATTTTTATGTTCTGCTGCCACCGTAAACAGGCCATCTTGCCAACTCTGCGCGTGTGAACCTTTTACAATGTATTTTATCATATTTACATACGCAAAAAGATATACTTCACCATATATATTTAATTTATGTTAACATCCGAGCAGGAAGTGGTAAAGCGAAGTTCAACCACATGTCCTCAGGAAATAGGCGGTGCAGGAATAGGTCTGATGATGTCTGCGGTTCGTGTCTGTTGCACGTCTCTCTGTCTCTCTCTCTCTCTCTCTCCCATCGTTTCCTGTAATTTCTCCTGGTGATTAATAAAGTCAGTAAATGGAAGCTTGCTGACATCATAATACTTATGAGGCTGGTGGGAGACCAGTTACATGGTTGCTGGTGATGAACACTGCTCTACCAATATAGCTCCTCATTCATTCCAGTGAAAGTTTCCCCACCAAGCATATACAGTATGTAGGGTATACAGGGTCACCTGACACCAGGTTAAAAATATTATTCGGCCGCCCTGCAACCTCGCCCAACAGTGATGCAATGGGGGTCCTCTGGTGCACCTGTCCATCAATGCAGGTGAGAAGTCAAACCACAGGAGATCAGCAAAGACAAAACGATCAAAGGGTGTTAATAAAGTCCTTCTTGTTAGCTTCCTACACCTGAACAGCACTCTAATTATTTACCGATACGCCTCTTCAAGACTCAACTGGTGGTTTTACAGATGTTTCATCAATAATAATTGTGTATGGGAAAGAGTCAGACCAGTGGGCGCCATGTGACCTGAACTTCCAACTGTGGTTGCTAAAATCGCCACACAGCTCAATGCTGGTCCTGGGTGTCCTTAGTTGTACTCTGGTAGAGAAGGCTTGTATAAAGTTTGATCGTTACTCAAAGGTCAGCACGTTGAAGATGCTTCTCTATTGGTCAATGTGCATGAACGATAGAAGCTTGTACACATGTATAGCACTGACCCCTTGCTGGGGTCTTTTGCAAATTACTAAGTGAAAGGTGGTCTGACCACGTGTGAAAACATGCTATGCAGTTAATACTGTTATGATCTGTAATATATTATTATAATTCTGTCACCCTTGTGTCTCTGGTTGATCTTTTGCTAGATTGCCTTTTGTTTTTCTTTATTTTAATTGGATGTTTCTCTGCACAAGATGCATGCATTGATACGTTCTAAATGGGCATTTTAGGTTCCCACATGTGATTATTCTCGGCAATACATGAAGGTTACCAGAAATTATCAGTAAACATATGGCGGAGGAATAAAAAAAAAAGTGTGAATATCTGAAATGAAGGTTTTTCACGCTTCATAGTTCAAAGTGAAATGTTCACTGTGCAGAAATACATGAGCAAGTGCTAAGTGGGCAGATGTGTCTTGTTAACTAAACACTTGTAAAATTTGGGTAATGTTTTTTACTGCTTTTAAATGGACGAGGAGTGCTCTTCACTGACTGGATTGCCGAACTGAAATAGCACACGAGGATCAAGAGGAGCTGATAACTCACCTAATAGAATTTTACGAGCATGAGTTTCACTGGAGAGTTTCAATATTCATAGTTTTCTAACATAAAAAATGTCAGTTTAAAGATACTGAATGTCAGCTATTAGCAGCTTTGTTTCAAAAACATTTCGCTATCAGACTTCAGAGATATGAATCAGTGGAAGCTGCACTGAGCACAGGGAGCCGAGGAGCTTTGTGAAAATGATCCTCTGAAAGAGCAAAGTTTGAAGATGAGCCAGCTGAAGGATGACCAGTGTGTGCCAGCGAGTCTCGTGTCATCAGCATCAATAGCCGATCTGCAGACCTTCAAACATCCCAGCCGGGCGGCTCATGACCTTTCCCCAGGGATCGCCATGGTGACAGTGTGCTGAAGCAGCAAGGCAGACTCCCAGTGCACCGGGAATGTAAAATGTGTGTGATTCTCGACATGTGAGGCATTAGATGCAGCTCTGATATGCAACATTGTTTCTGAAAATGTAACGTCAGATACAATCTATTGTTCTCTTTGTATCAGCTTGTTAATGTGAATGTATGGTTGTATGATATCAATTCCCTTTAAGGCATGTATAGTTGTATTTTCTTAAGATTATTACTACTTCTGGACGTCATGACAGCTCAGCCGATTGAATATTGTCCGGTTGTCTATTTTTGTTAGCTGGCATGGCTTCAGTGATGGAAATATCCGCTGATCGTCTCACCGCTTTGGTCCCGATCTGAAATACCTCAACAACTATTGGATGGACTGCCATCAAATCTGTGCACACATTAATGTTTTCCAGGAGCCCTTTTTACAGACAGTAGAGAGATGACAATGAATAAGGTAAAGAGAGACGCACCAGTCGGATCAGCTCCTAAATCCTAAAGCAATACGCTCGGTCCTTTGGGCCCTAAGAAGGGGACCCTATATTTCACTTTAAATTTGTGCTGTGTGCCATCGTTTTTACTCTTAACCAGTAACAGTGGTATTAACACATCTGAACAATATTTCACAAGTGTTACTGTTTATTTTGATACCAAAGTTATTAAAATAGACATTGTGGTTGCAGATATACACCTTGTTTAGTTTGGGTATCCAACTTTATCCAATTAAAGAAAGATTTGCTCCGTTTTGATCTGAACTATTGTGAAATCGGGTACGAACATTATTGTCTCACACTGGATGGATGGTAAGAAACTATGGGGATCATCTGACTTCATCTATTGATGCCATCAGGTCAATACTTTGACTTTTTCAACAAAAGAAGCCTTAGCTGTCCTGCTGCTGTTTAGTGCACATTAGCAAATGCTAGCATGCTAGCATGCTGAACTTGGGTGGTGAACATAGTCAACATTTCCTGCTAACAATAAGCTAGCATTGCCATTGTGAGCATGCTGCCATGTTGCTTTTGGCTTTTAGTTTCAAACACCACAGAGCCTTTTGTTTATTCTATTGTTATTTGTGTTCCCTATTTCTCCCCCGTGTTTAGTCACTTTCTGTTCCTGCAGTCATCAGGTTTCCTCAGCAGGGGTCAAACAATACCATGTATTGTTTTGAAGGGTTTACTATATATGGATGTGCTTTGAAGTACATGCCCGGACACACAGATGTGTTCAGAGCGACGTGTTGTCATTTTGAGTGAGCCGGTTGAATCACAGACACAGTGACTCAGCTCTGGTGCTTCAGCTGGCTTTAAGAAACACTCGGATGCCTGGTGTGGAGGCTGAACATTGGACTCCTCCTCCGCCTGGACTTGTTTGTTTGTCAGCCCACAATGCACTGGGAAATGGGAGACAGGAGGGGGAGGGGGGGGGTTGTTTAGAAGAACAACAGCAGGGATCCTTCAGCCAAATGGACGTGTTTACTTTGGGATGTTTCCTCATCAGTCACTGTAATGAGAACATGTTAAAGAAGAAAAAGTAGACAGTTTTCCTCAGGGTCCTTTATTCAGCAAACAAATCAAACTGCCTCTATAATCCGACGAGTTTTCCTCTTACTGTGTGGGGACAGAGTGGAGCAGTGCGGTTTGAATATGTCTCTCTATTAAATGATGAATTATCAGATGTAGGCCACATCTGTTAGATTAGAGGGAACTGTGGCCCTGAGAACTCCCGTTGTGATTGTTAGCTGTGATCTTTGCTCTTGTAATATAAAAAAAAGCCACAAGATTATATCAGGACTCATTTGGCTTAACTATACAACATCCAGCTGACTGGGTTTATAGTTAGTTTAAATTTATTTGAAATAACATGGCTAGACTTAGATCATCTCAATACCTTTAACTTTATCTCCTATTGTAATTGAGCAAAAACAAAGCAACCAAAGTAATAGTGGGCAGCCTGTGACAACCTCCCAGAGCACCGGCAACTTCCGTTTTCACTGTGTGAGCGTGAGCCCCCGGAGGAAATGTGTGTATTAATAACTCCTGTTGCTTTATCATTATCACCCCGGTGAAAACAAGAGTGGCAATAGCGTCATGGACGTATAAGCCCTTCAGGATGATTCATTCACACACTAAGTGTGGAAAAAAAGTCAGCGAACAAGGAGTGCGAGGAGAATTTTCTCAGCACTGTTGTTGTGTTTGAGGCCTGTGGGTAAAACAAACCCGTCCAGGAGGACTGCATGTGAGCAGTGCAGCACCACAGGCCCTGGCCCGGCGGTGCTGGCCTTGGTTTTCCAGGACACAGATCTGGTATTTAAAGCGGCACTCGTTCATATTTTATATAACAATAACAATCAAACGACTATTCGTAACGTGAAAGAGGGTTAAAGTAGTGATGAGTTCACAGATAATTATCCCCGGCTCCACAGCCCCCCACAGCTCTGTGCAGTGTTTTAGCATCTTTTTTAGCATCTTTTAGCTTTTTTTTTTTTTAATGGCTGACAAATTTCAGTCTCATTTCCAGCTGCACCACGCAGCTTCTTCTGGAAACTCTGACGAACTAATTCTACGCGACTTGACCATCCCCAACAGACCACAGACAGATACAGGAAGCAAAGTAGCTGATGAACATCCTCGGGGTTAGTGGGCACCAAAATGAAGGGCAGCCATAAACATAACACAATCATAATCATAAATCATAATTACAGCGCACTCGGAAGGGAAGGACATTAACTATGCAAGTATTTGGTACAACAACAAAATAATAGGATGGAAAAGTCAGGGGTTAGAGTTTTCACAATTCATTCATTCCTCTGGGGATCAAGAATGCATGTCCCAGATTTAAAACCAGCCAATATTATTCTAGGTATTTCATTAAAAAACAAAGAAGTAAAAAGGGTATAATGTATGTGTGAACCAAATTTAATGAGTCTATCCCTGTTTATTCTGCACAAGCATTCATACATTGTTTCTGTGCAGAATTTGGTATCCATCTCTTTTATGTTATGATATTTCACAGAATACCGGCTGGTGGTGCTGGGTGGGTATTCTGTGCATACTCATCCAATCATTATAAACAAATATCTTCTGGATCAAAGCGGTGGACTGACCAACAGATCGTCATTGTTAGCACGGGTAGAAAAAAATGGATCGATGAATGGATATTGTGGACAGAATATTACTTTAAGAGGGTCAAAGGGCTTTTCAGCGCTTCCTATAGCAAATTGGCACCAGACAAGCCATGTACGTATAATAAGACAGGGGATCGATAGTGGTCCCAAATAAACATAAATCATCTTCAGATTTCTCTCTCTGGCTCTTAATTAATCAATGTACTTGTGATGGATTATTTCTTAAAGCTGTCCCTTTAAATTTATATTCCAGCTCTCATTATGTGCTTTCTTCTATGTTGTGACCCCCGGGGGTTGATTGTTCTGCTCAATGAATCTTTAACATACTGCCTGCTTTATATGGGGAGCATGTATAACAATTCATGAAATATGTATTTGGCTTAGTTAATTAGACTTCAAATCTGTGTCTGATTTCTTCTAGAGTTTGTGAGCACCATCACTGTAAACATCTTTCACTGCTTTATAGAAGCCAAACCACAAATTGTCATTTATAACGTTAGTTTTTTGTACAATAAAACATTGAGATATAACGTGTTAATTTGTAAGTTTTAGAGATGTTGGTAGGAGAATGCTCGGCTTGCTGTTTCCAGTTTGTGTGCTAAGCTAAGGCAACTGGTTGGCTGTAGTTGTAGTCTTTTAGATATGAAAGTGACATCAATCTTTTCATCTAACTACTGACAAGAAAGGTATTGTAAAGTGCATTACCCAAAATGTCAAACTATTCCTTCAGAAAACTCAATTATATGAGCTAAAACATTTAATGGCCGAGGGTTGCATCAGATATCACACATATTCTTCTGAGGGTCATATCTCAGTCAAGCTACAATATCTTACAGACACAGACTATGGAGAAGTGGAATAGAATATAGCTCAATGCAGAGTAAAAAACAAAACCTTATAACTTCAGATCCTGCAAATTTCAGTTTTATTCACTGTTTATTCACACTCATTATTTGTTTTGTTTTACATTTGTTTAGTTTTACACTACTAATAAAAGTTTTACAGCCGGCTGCAGCTTTATATTTATTTTAATCTTGAACTGCCTGCGAGAAAGGAAATAAGCCTCAAAGGTGGAACTATTCCCATACTATTCTATTCCACCTATGTATTTGGTGTGGCATTAAGCGGTACCTTGCTAATATGAAGCATATTATATAATGTGTCCTCTTCTACATTTCCAATTGAATTGTTCTGACCGGGGATCAGAGGTGCAGGTGGCTCTCTGATGTAATTTGCATGTTCTCTCTGTGTTTGTGTAGGTTTCCTCTGAGTGCTCCCTTTTACTCTCACGATCCAAACACACACAGGTCAGGTCAAGTAGAGACTGTACGTTTCCCACAGGTGTGAATAGACATGGTATTTCCCTGCCTGTCACCCAATGCACTCTGGGAAGGCCTCCTCGAAATACAATCCCTGTCCATTAGTTTACGAGTGAGAGGTAAATTTGTTTTTTTCCCCTTGTTTTTAAATGCCACCATGAAAAAAATCCAACAACAAGTATTTAAAAACTTTGGAAAATGCAACCAGGAGGACGCAGAATGTAAAGAATGTCAGTGTTGGCAGTCGCTCTAATCTTAAGTAAACACGCGGACAGAAACACTGCGTGATATCATTTGGCCGCGGCGTTTGGGATTAAAAGTCGCACCAATAAAAGCCAGTGGATTGAACTGGGGAGTCAGGGAGCGTCTCAGGTCTTTTGGCATGTAGTACCATGCTGAGGCGTGGGGGGAGGGGAAGAGGTGGGGGGGGTGGGGGGAGCCCGACTCTAACTATCTCTGCTCTGCTGAAGCACTCAGTAAAAAGAGGAAGCCGAGGGAACGCAAACAAAGACGCAGCCCAACGGCTCTCTCACCACATCGCCAGGAAACTGGGTTGGGTTTAGCTGGAGGGGGAGGGGAGCCGAGGAGGAGCGGGGGCAGGAGGAGGAAGAGGAGGAAGAGGAGGAGGAGGAGGAGGAAAGGGAGACCAAAACACAGCAGGTGTGCTCCGGCAGCATGTAACGTGTAAGCATGGCTGAGTGCCGAACACGCCGGAGCCGCTGCAGAAACATACAGTGCATTTCCAACAAGGTTACAGTGATGTTGATTTATCGTTCACCTTGCTGAGCAGAGCTGTTCATTCACTCACCCCGAAGCTTTGGCAGAGGCCCTGCACCTAATATCATTTGCTTCCAAAAACTCAACACTCACTCATACAAATGATCTGAATTTGTCAGCGTGACAAATGATTAAACATGGGTCACACAACAATCGGTTCGAGGGGAACGTGGTCCCGCATGCCGCTCTGATAGGATTCACTTCGTCTTTGTTCTCTTTTGCTCTTATTATTCTAGTTTCCATAACATTCGTCAGTCAAGATGTCAGTTCTACCCGGAGGACCGACTGTACAGTTGAGACATTTGGCAGCTAATCTGTGGACCGACTACTGTGCCATTCTGTTGTTTCCGACGGCCATTTATTCTGAAACCCCAATAGTCCAAATAATGTTCAGACAGATTTACATCGCTTTATATGGATGCAAAACTGAAAGTGATCAGTTAAATGTTGGTAAGCTGACCATGTCTACCATTGGGGTCATGTCTTACATTTCTTCTCTGATTTTGGCAGTAGTTTTAGATTAGATACACTCAAATTTAGGCTTTTTAAAATGTTAAAGGTAAACACTTTTATACCAACAAAAAGCATTGTACTCCTGGAAGAGAGGAGAAAGAGTTTAACTAGCATGTTTGGCAACTTCCTGTTTGTTTATTAGTGCGCATTAAGGGGATTTGGCTACAGCCCTGCAGCAAGTCAAAGCTGAACCTGGGAAAAAAAAGTTCCTAGACTGTAATGGATGTCTACAATGGGCAGTTTGGGTAATGACTTTACAGTTGACTTGTTGCTGTCTCTTCTGAATGAGTTGTGCTAACCTAATTTAAGACCGCAACACTCAGTTGTTTCGGAAATTAACTTGCTAAATACAATATAAATGCTTGACAAAGCTATGTAAATAAGACCCAAGCTGCAGTGACTCAGAATTATTCTTCAAAGACAATCTTCACTGTGGGCCAGTTCTCTGTTGTGATGATAGAAAAGACTGGGCTCTGCTATTCTATCACACGACATGTCTAATCATTCGCCATGAAAGTGAAGTTATTTGCAACAACAATGGAGCTGTCACATGGGCCTAGTGCTGCTGCTGCAGAGGTGCCTGTTTCCCCCTTCCTTCCCTCCAGTCCTCACTCCGCTCTCCCTCCACCCCCGCCCACGTGCTCTCGCTCATCTGGATGCTTGTGGGCGGGGCTACTTCAAACACGTGCTTCATGCCACCCTTCCACCACCACCACCACCTCTCTTGCTATCAGCCTATTTTCCTTTGTCCAGCCCATTTTGCTCTGTGTTGTGTGATTTAGTCAAGCCAGGGAGACATGTGATCACTCTGCTGGATACCAAGAACTCCAGGCAGCCAGTGTTTTTGGCGGAGAAGGAAGAGAGGAAACAAGAAAAACAATCTGACACAGGCGGGCCGGCTATCAGGACATTCTGTGCGACCTGAGCACATGCAGGCTCTGCTGACTGCTCTTAACCGAAATGAGTCTCAGATTACATAGTACACTACGTGGTGTACACGATGATAATTCCCTTGACCTTGGAAAGTTGAAGAAGCAACTCACAAACAGTTTAGTTTGCATTTAAAACCATTTTGAAGATTTTCTCAACAATGTAAGATTGTCCATGGGTAAAAAAAAAGACTGTACTGATCACATGACACATAAGGACAAGCCACACCTGTAGTTTGGCCCCAATATTGTTTTATGGCTTAATAGACGTAATAGTCTTTTAGTCACATTTGGAAAGGGCTCTAGGATTGTTGTGAATATGTGCCATTAATGGCGGGTCTGGCGGGACTAAAGATAACACAGCTTAGAAAACTGCTCATACAATCTGCCTCTTAAATGAATTAACTTTTAAATTTTTGCTCAATCTTTAATCAATTCAGAAACTATGGTGTTGTGTTTTGTTCACAACCGCAACAACAATGCGGTAACTCTCGTAAATAATTTGCTAGCGCACTCTGCTCATGTTAGCTCTGAAGGTTTTCACGTAGAAACATAGCGTTTTAGAAACGTATATATATATATATATATTTCAACCTCTCCGGGTAACAAATATCACTATCACACAACGTTTAACACTGATTATCCCAACATCCACAAAAACCAGGCTGAAAATTTGAAATTTGAAAAAACTGAAAAAATGTCATGAGTCTACTGTCTACTGGCCGGTGCTACGTGATGATTGGCCAGCCTGTGTTTGAGTTACTTAGCGAAGGATCAATATACTTTGTATGTTCATATGTTTCAACACATTTCAACACATTTACAACACAAGCTGCTGTCTGCAGTGCGGTTGAATGTGTTACACAAACAGGTGTTTCCATTGTTTTGTCTACTCCATTTATACCCACGAGGGTTGGCTCAATTACCTCTAAAGTGTTGTGTTTTGTTCAGTTAGTTTACGAGAAATCAACATACTTTACTGTTTTATACGAGCAGGAAACGGTGCACTATGTTCCCAGTGTGGCGCTGCCAGTTAAACTCAACTCAGTGACAGTGAACTGTTATGATTTGTCTTCCTGGAGCTGTTTCAACACCGTCCACAATTGATTTAAATGTTTTCATGGCTGTGAGCAGCTTCTCCTTTTCCTTAGTGCATTTAATTGCAGGGGGGAACAGCTCACACACTCCAAATTAATTGATTGATGGATGTATATCATCATATTATTGGTTGACATTAGTTTGTACTAGCTCATGCTAGCTAGCACACGTTATGTTTAGTTTTTCAGGAAGACAAGATGCTGGTGCACAGTTTGCATGACTGCTGATGAGCTCTCAGAAGGTTTATAGGGTATTTGTCATTGCATCTCGACAAATACAAATACGTGCCAATGTTCCCAAAGCTATAACAACGACTTTAGTGGCTATAGATAGATTTCAAAGACACGCACAAGAAGATGTTGATGTTTACATGTTAATGTGCCAGCTGTTGAACTAGAAATGCAAATGAACCTGATTTGATTCAAAAAGGTTGTAGAAGAATGAGTTTCAAGTCAACTCTGGAGTTATGAAAGTTGTTTTTTTCCGTTATGCCAGCTGATATGTAGCTAACTTTAACTCATATGAATATAAATATTAAACACACATATATATATATATATATATATATATATATATATATATATATATAAACACATATTCAGATATCCTCTCAGGCTGATGAGTGAACTGCAGAACAGCTGTATTTTGTTGAACCTTTATCCGTCCAGGGAACTGGTACTTCTCTTCCAGTTACATTCGTCTTCATTGGTGTAGCTCCACATATTGACACTTCAGAGCTGCCCTATATAGCCAGAGATTTCTATTGGAGCAGTAAGGCTAAGTGCCTTGCGGAAGGCCATGTCAAGAGTGTTGTGCACTCTTTTTCCACACACACCTTTTTTCCGTGTAAGTAAGTGTGTCACCAATCTTGTGATCACCTGCTTCTCTACTGCAAAGCATGCCCTTATTCACGCTTCACCATTAATAATGTCTGTCTTCAAAAGGCATTCCCTCATCAAGCATACTTTTTTGTTTTGGCCATGCAGAAATTGAAAAGTAAATCCTAAAAATAAATGTAGTCTTCACAATATCCAGGGATTTCCTTTAAAGGTAACCACCAGGCAGCTGGTTATTCACCTTATCATGACTCTTCTTCTCCACTGCAGTTCAACAGCACGTCACGGGCCTTGAGGGCCGGTTATTATCCCGGCTAAGAGCAGCCAGGCCAAACACAAGTTTCCTAACATGACCGAAGCGAAGAGAGAGAGCGAGAGCAAACAAAATAACAGGGCGGAGAAACAGCATTCCAAGAGTGCTAAGAATAGCAAACTGGACCCTGTGCTCCCTGCACTAAGTTCATAACTACTGTTAGGCAACAGGCGCAGTGAGTCTGAGCATGTTGCCAAAACTTTGCCAGGTCGATGTGTGTGCTGAGCAGAGGACTTTTGTACCTGCAGCTCAAGACCAAGTTCATTTAAAAAGGTGCAGATAAAAGTAGAAGCCAGGTCTGCCTTTTTTATTTAAAATTACAGGACATAACTCCAGAGTTTTGAATCCTGAACTACAGGAAATTACTAATTATTATTTCAATAAATGGAAGAATTGCTTCCACTATATAGTAATCCACACGTAAAACAGTGCTTCTAGCCATTTTGAAAAATTGGACAGCTGCCAGAGGTGAAAGATGAACTAGATAAAAGAGGAAAAGATCTCATGTATACCATCTACATTGATTTATCTTCCACACGGGGAGGGCCATTCATCACGGAAGTGCCTTTTTAGTAGTGTCTGTACTGGCGTTCATTGACTTGCTATCTGGAAAACATCCCTGCACTTTGATTCAAAAACAAAAACAAAGGCGTAAGCTAGGAAAGATAAATTACATAATAGCTTTCAGTGCCTTATGATCGTTGTTGACATCTTACGTGAACAATGCCTCTTCTAATAATATCTGTGCATAGCAGCTACAGTGTGGTTAAGGTACGGTTGTGTAGGCAAAACTTCATTAAGCAATAAAGTTATAATACTTCAATAATCAAACCGTTTATAGTAGTTTTCATTGTTGCGGTGGGAAGACTTCTTTTCCGCACTTTATCAACATTTCTTTTCACAGGCACAGGACTGTATAGATAAGTCACTTTCCTCCCAGCATGTTTAAAAATAGGATTCCGAGGAGTGATGGAACGACACTGAGTGGCGTAGCATGTGACGCGGAGGAGACTGACCACCGCTCAGAGTCGCAGGGACAGAGACATAGTACCGAGTAGTTAGAGCTAACCAGCCATGAAGAGCTAATGCCAGACTCTCCGTCTCTCCTGGAAAGACAAGGAGTCTGGCGGAGCTCTTGACGGTCACTAGAAGCACATTTATAGCCCTTTGAGAGTCACTGTCTGGGAAGCTGTGTTGTAGCTGAACTAGCAGCTCTATGACAAGAGGCTCTCCCACTGTGTAGGTTGTTTATGGCACTTAACGTGGCTGTACTGTAGCCCTAAATATCTAGTTATGCTCTGAATACAGCGCTGAACAGGCCCATGTGTTCTGTTTACTGTCCTTGAGGAGAAATAATAATAATAATTTCTGTCATATTCATTACATGTGCTGTAACTCTGTTACGTTGTTCATTCTGGTCACATGACATATATTGCTTCTGTCCATCCGGGGAGAGGGATCCTCCTCTGTTGCTCTCCCGAAGGTTTCTTCCTTTTTTTTTTCCTGTGAAAGGTTTTTTTTCAATTTTTTGTCGGCTAAATCGGCTAATACAAAAAAGAGAGATTACATGTTTGTAAAAAAAAAAAACACTAAAAGAAGTAGATGCAGATTTCAACTGAGCTCTATTGTCTTTGTTTGTCGCTTCTGGTAGGTTTCCTAGATGATGAAATAGGATAACTGGTGGAAATGTCAGGTCCAATCATGCAGTTATCATATCATCTAATTTGTGGCGAAGGCCATAATCTTCAGATACTAATACTCCATTTAGAACGACACAGGGACAAGGCGTAAACCTGCAGAGTTGTTAAATCAGTCAATGTGTCGTCGCACACCTCAGCCTTCCTGTTCATTATGTTTTTATTAGGGGTGGGACTTTTTAATGTCACTCACATTTAAACATGTAATCAACTATCTTAACCTATCTTATCTTAAAAATAGCAAAAGAAAGAGAGAGAGAAAGTGAATGTGTGGAGAAACTATATTTGCTGTTCATGTAATGTCTTTCTGTGTAATTCTCTGGGTTCGCAATAACATTGTGAAATGGAGTCTGTGTGACAGAAGGTTAACCTGTGACAGTAGTGTCATATAAAGGGTTCTGGCACAAGCTTGACCGATGTTCATCAGACCCGCGTCGTACATTATGTCTGTCTCCTGTGACAACAGCGTCATCGTCATTGTCTGTGCGTCTCTGTAGGAAACAAGTATTTCAATAGAGGACACCATGCAGCAGTGACTCATAGAGCATTAACACAACGCAGTATGAAAAGACAGTCTTGATGGTTGTGTACAAACAGGCACATTGTGCCTCAATTACTCACGCACACTACACTGTAAAAAATGTCCATGGTCACAAGTCATTCAGTCTGTATTGACATGGAAACTGCCAAACTCCCACTTCCTGTTTCTCCTGTTGTGGAAGTATTTAAAACGACAAAATTAAATTGAGTGCAATGGAACTGCAGTGATTAGTGGATTAGGAAATGTGCACACAAAAATTTGAACTTTGACCCACAAATGTGTGCAGTTGACCACATGCTGTTTTGACAGTGCTGGCCATTAAGTGGACGGAGAGCCGGAGAGTTGGCTGAAGCTGTTGGGGCTTATTAGCTGTGTTAAGTCACCAAGTCAGTCACCACGCTGAGAGCCAAACATTTCACAAAGGCGCATTGATTGGCTGGACTGCTTTATACAGATTTTATATTGTAAAGCTGCACAGTCACATTTTTTCATTCCAGTCTGGTCTACAAGAACATGTAGAGCAAACACATCCAGAGGTATGCTCCATTTGTGAATTTGTTGGCATTTCCATGAAAGCATAATCATAAATCATAGTTCTTTTACCAAAACTGTCGGTTTGGCTGAGACAGCATCAGCATTGAAGAGAAGCCGATCCAAAGCCAGACAGATATACGATTGGTATGGGCTCACACTTTGAATCAGTCAATACCTGTAGTTACTTTTAACCAAAGACTTCTTGACTTCTTAGTAGAGACCTAACATAGGTACAAAAACCAAATGTGACATCTCTTCTTCTTACCCTGAGCTGACAGCAAGGTCTGCTGGACCTTGCTGTCAGCTCACATTGCTATCAGATACGGGTTGCGTCCTAGAATAGATTTGAATAGTCATCCAAAAGAATCCGGCAGAAGCAGTGAAGGCCCGCAGTGTCAACAGAGCCACAGGCAGTTATCAGAGCTAAAACTGTACTTTTTCTCAGTTCAATGGAAAATACAAGTGCCATGGGGTTGTTGTCATTCTCAACAGGTTCTCATACCAAAAAGGGACTAAATAGATCACTTTCCAAAATGACCAGCAAGTTCTCATTCACAGGGGCTCAAATACCGACGCTTTGTCCGAGTCCGTATGAGACGGTTTCAAGGCTTTCAAAAAACGACAACGTAAACCCATCCACACAATTATTTGGCTCCGGGAATGTGATGAGGTTGTGTAAAGACCAAAGAACCCACAGTGGGTGGGTGGGATCAAACAAAGACAGGGCTTTCAACCAGGAGACTGGTGTACGAGAATACACAGCATGTTAGAAAGTGACGCCTACGGTCCTGACCAAGCAATATGTGTCGAGTTAGGATCTTGAATTGATTCACATGACTGATCCAGGAGCAGCGCTGATCCGTTAGACCTACTGGTGCATTGTGTTTAGCTGTAAAAGAAGTTTAAGTTCGGTAAAAAACAAGGAAATACCCTTTTTGCTATTTTTATACAAACAGAGAACACAATCTGATGGTGAATGGCTTATCGTAAAGACAGGAAGCTGGGTAACAGTTCGCTGGCTCTGTCCAAAGTTTAAAAAAATACACCACTCACTTGAAAGCTCAATAATCAACCCAACGTAGTGTGTTTGTTTTATCCATACACATAGAAGAAATGGAAAAGGACAGTTTGTGACCTCTGATGTTGCCATCACATGCTTTGCACACTGAAAGATCCACCCTCACCTCAATCATATGAGTTTAACGGTGAGATAACAACATCACACTACTTCCTTTGTCAAGAAAACATAAGCACATGTAATTATAAGCTTTTAAGCAGAGGAAATGCTCAAATGTCATTTGTTTGCCTGCTATTCATCATTTTTGCTACTCTCTTAAAAGCTCTTTCCACCCAAATTACACAAAACATATTTGACAACTTACCTCTAGTGGCATCTTGCTCTGCAAATACTTTTAGAAAACAGATTACTCTGAACAATGTGGTTCAGTGACAGGATGACTGAATGTTATCGTCACATGTTCAGTTGTGGGAACTAACTTATTGAGACTTTTAGAAGTTACTTTGTGTCTGTTTTTTTCATGAGAATGCATCGCCCTGTGTAATCATTGTTTTCCTTTTATCCTACTGCTCATACTTTCCCTAGTCTGAAGTCTTTATCCTACACATTTAAAAAGCTGATTGCACTCCCAGTAATACAATAACATGGCTACGAAGTGCGCTCGGATCGTGTTTTACCTATCACTTAACACCAAATGTTTTCATCGTGCTTCTAGTGACTGTCAAGGTTTACATCGGCATGCAAGAAACGTCTACTTACTCTACTCTGCTAAATGATCTGTATTTGACGCCCAAGGGTGAAAACCACTCTTGTGACATGACTCGAGGCTACTGCATAAAGTTATGCACTGATTTCTTCTAATAATCCTGTTGCTGTGAACAGTTTTCCGAATAACTGCGTTCTATTAAAGCAATAGATCCTATGAAACTGTTGAACGAGTATTCTGAGGATTATTAAGAGCACATGGTTTCTGGGAAAAGAAATTAGCACAAGCCAGATACCATTTACCTCCATTATTGAAGGGAGACAGATCTGCATAGCTAGATATTACAGAAGCAAATGAAACATTTTAAGTTAACAGACTCTTTGCAACATAGAAGAATGAGGCCGCACACATCAAATATAAGTGAAAAGAGTTCAGGTTCTAGAAAATCAAAGTTAATTCACCATAAAGCAACAATAATGAAAATGATGTAACAGTTGTATCCTTTATATCTGATAAAATGACTTGTCAAGATGAAGATTTGTCAGTGTCTCTTCGTCTTGAAGGGGAAGTTGTTTGAGAGAGTAACCACTATTGCACCAGTTTCCTGTTGCAGTTTTTGTGTTCAGTTGCATTGTGTTAATGCCTGTCACATGTCTACAACCGTCTCATATTTATCTACTAAGCAAATAGTTGACAGAATCAGACCTGATCTTGGCAGGCAGGACTGGTAAAGGTTGTCTAATGGAAGTTAGAGGGGGGTGGTTCGTTGTTGGCCAAATGGAGCCGCTGGAGCACAACACAGCTCACACCAAGAGACCCAGGAATCTGAGATCCTCCCCCTCCCATGCACACACAAACATTAGGAGAGAAACGGCACCTCGAGCACACATGCATGAACGCACGTGGTTGCACACACACAAACACAGACTAATAAAACAACATATGCTCCTGTTTCTACTACCTGGAGCAGCAGGTGGAACGCCCCTCCCTACTGACGAGAGCGAGAGGAGGGAACGGAAAGCGAAGGGGAGGCGCCCTTTATTGTTGGACACTCAATGAGGAAGGAAGTGAAAATGACTGATTCCAATGTATTTTAATCGGGTCAAACATATGGCTCATGAATCATGGTTTAAGTGTGTCCCAGGGTGGCCTAAATATTTTATCTCACAGAGCCAAGTATTAGCAATCCAGTCACCATTAAAAAAAACAACTGCATATCAGTACATGACCAAATGTAATTACATGCAATCCAATTGACCCTTCGCTCCACCCGCCACCCGCTGCTACTCCATCAAGCTGTCAGCGCTAGAATTGGAGCCCACACTGTCACTAAATACACTTCCTGCATCAATATGATCTACTTTTGGGAAGTGATTTCAGAGAGAAGCAGAGTTTGAAGTATATATCCTGGGTGCCAAACTGATTCAGCAGTGAAAACAGGTTAAAAGGTAAAAAGATGGAAGCTAAAGCTAAAGATCACAGTGTAAAAGTGAACCACCACATGACTTGGCAGTCTAGACAGAAGACAATGAAATAGAAGAACAACGCTGCACCTGTGAAGTCTTTCTTTGCTGTAAACCTCAAAACAGCAGACATCTAGTATACCTTCATTAGCTAACGTAGCATAGACGTTCTCACACTAGTTACTGTATTGCGACGTACTTTGCTAATGTTGGCTCCACGGGTTTTTACATAGAAACGTAACATCTCCTTCAAACCTGTCTGGGTAACAAGTATCACTATTACACAACGTTGAGCCATGACTTCACAAAACCAGCCTGGAAATGAAGGCAATCTGAAATGATTGCATGAGTCTTTGGAGCAGAGCCCTGTAGTTGTCAGACACCGGTCAGAGCTGGACAATGCCATGCTATGATTGGCTGGTCTGTGTTCCACGGGCGGGAATTAGCAAAAGGTCAATTACATAATCAACTGTCTTGAGCTGTTTCACGTTGTGTATGCTCATAAATCAGAGCAATGGGAGGTTAGGCCATCTTTACCCTCCGTCCCTTATCATTTGAACGTGGCAAAGGATTTGGAGATTATGGTTTGATTCAATTGTTGCGTTTTTCAGCATTTTTTTAAACAGATTCCTTTTCAAAAAAGCATATTGTCGATAATTCACAACATTAATAAAACTGGATTTCCGCCTCCTATCTGTTTCCCACAAACATCTTATGAATATCATATGGTCCAGTGCCCAGTGCATAAACAAATGTGAAAAAACCCATCATTTTCTTATCAGAAATGTCATAAATAATGAATATGACACTCAGCCGGCTCAATGACTTGAGAGGCAGTTTAAGTTGTCTGAGGACACATAGAAACACATTTTACTGTACCTAAGAAGCAATTTATTCCAATGACCTTTTTACAAATCTATTTTGCGGTACTCTCTGACTGGATGAGGGCAAGTGGCAGAGCGGGAGCAGCAGCTCTAGCAGTGGTCTGTTGTGATTACCTCGTGTGTGGCTTTGCCCTTCTGCTGGCAGTAATTGCCTTTTGCAAAAACTGCATTAATCATGTTGTGACAATACATAAAGCCCTTATTGGAAATAAGCATTCAAAGTAGAGACAGTGTGAGGATTCGGGCCGTGGGTCCGGGAAGAACAGGGAGCAAGAAGCAGTGAGTAATACGAAACCTGGAGCCGTACGGTGCTGCGGGGGTAAAACAAGAAAACAAGCGAGAGAGAGAAAGTGAATCAGTGCTGTTGCCTTTGTTCTAGCCGTTGCACATAAACAAATGACATCTAATCCATCCTCCTACATTTGCATATAAGCTGTGGTCATTACATAATGTGGCACGCAGTTCACACGCAATACTATGCTCTTGTTAATATGAGCCGGCATGAGGCAGTGAAGGATTTGTATGTAGAACCACTGAGTCATGATGTGGATGGAGCGCAGCTTATGAGTAATGATCAATAAGGGAGAGTAACGGTCTCATTGATTTACTGTCGGAACACATTTTCTATCTCATTCGGACCAGCAAATAATTCTCAGGCGGGCAGATGAGGTCAAATAGGCAGAGTAGTCTGAAGGGTTGTCACATTATTACACGCAGCCATGTCTGACAGCATTTGACAGCGTTCAGCAGCGCAGTGCAGACATGACTGATGTGTTTTCCTATGGCAACAAGGAAAGGACATTTTACATTACAAGTAGAGGTCCTGCATTTCAAATTTACACTTCAAGGAAACGTTCAACATGTCTTACCACTAACAGCTGGCTGACTTAAGCTCAGCACAAAGATGGGAAACAGGAGGAAACAATGTCTAAAGATGACAAGAATCCACCAGTAACTTCAGAGGCAAATGATCTTGATCATTTTTTTTACGATTCTGTTTTTGTATAGATAAACACAACCGAGATACAACACATTACTGAGTGAGCTTTGGAGGTGCTTGTTTGGCCGGATTTTGATAGCTTTGGGAGGAGCCATGTTAGCTATTTACATGATTTGTTTTTGTTTTTTGTGTCCAGTCTTATTGCTAAGCAAAGCTAACCGTCTGCTGGCTTTATACTAAGCATATATATACGTGGAAATTGTATGATTCTTCTCCTCAGGCAAGAAATAAAATAAGTCTATCTACCCAATTTACATCTATTGTTGAGAGAGGAAATTGACATCACACTAAATATTAAGCTCCAGCCAGCAGCCAGTTAGCTGAGCATAAACACAGGAAATGGAGCTCTAACCAAAAGGTCAAATATTTGCCAATCAGCATCATTTGTGGAGGGGATAATGTTGGTGTATTTCTTGGATGCAATGAGTATATTGGTTGAGTAAAGTCTTCACAGGACATGCCAGTTATGAAATGGTGCTAATTAATGAGCGTGCACGGCAGATTTCTTTGGACCGAGCCAGGTTAGCTGCTTCCCCTTGTTTCCAGTCTTTATCCTAGACTAAACTAATCTCCCAAATTAAAACAATTAAGCTCAGCTCAGCTAAGCAGCTGCTGGCCAGAGCTTCATATTTAGACTAGTCTACAGACAAGAGAGTGAAATCAATCTTCCCATTAAGCAATTAAGAAAATAAGAAAATGTGTATGTAGTAGTTTAATCTATAACAATACATTATATTTTAAAACTGATCATATGCTTTGTATTTAAAATGCTACTCTCAAAAGAAACTGCTAGCGGACGATAAAGGACAATAATTATTCAAGCAAAGATAAGCAAAAAAAGGAGTAAGGTACCTCATAATTGTACTTGAATTTAGTAGTATTTAGTAATGAAAATGCAACTGCTGGAAATCACACAAAATCACACAAAATCATAAATTCAAAGTACAGTTGTATTTGGCCGAATGAACAACAGCCCGACTCGAGAACAACTCCTTGTAAATAAATGGAGGAGGCTGTTGCTCGGATCAAAACACACAGCATACTCCCAAAAGAGAAGAGAAAAAAAACACAATGGTCAAGTGAATCGGCATTAGAAAGAGGCTGGAAGTCTGGCTGACTTCAGGGGCCCAAAAATAGGACACATTCCTCTGCAGCGGAGGGTGTGTGTGTATGTCAACAGGAATACATACCAAGCTCCTGCTGGGGGGGTTTGACTTTCTCCACACAGGGAGGGAGGCCAAAACAAAAGGCCTGGCTGATGTTTGCTTGCTCCGGAGTTGGGTGGAGGTGGTTCCAGTTCCACCGTGCTGCAAAGAACAAGGTGTCATGTTTTTAACACGTGCTTCAGTGGAGTGGACTGGAGCTCTTTCGTTAAATCTCCATATTGTAGTTGTGGCCAATGCACATGAAGTAAGACCAGGTATACGTCATACTGAACAGAAATGTCTACTTTATGGACTCATTCAAGGCATGTTTTACAGTAAACCCATGAGGAGAGCTTTACCTCTAGCTTGACTAAAGCGCTTTTCACACTTGTGTTAAAGTATTAAAGGATTGGCACGCATTCCTTATCCTACATTACCCACAGTGCAACTCTGTCCGCCAACAGTTCGGTCGGAGATTTGTGTGCGTTTTTTAAACTTTAGTCCCAGCTGATGCCGACTCAGGTGACGTCACTTGAGGCAATCTTTCAGACTTCACACAGATCCCACTGGAGACACAAAAGGCTTTCCCCTCAACACCTGGAAACACACTTTGAAGGGTACAAATGCTGGAGTTTCACTTTTAGAGCACTGGATACAGTGTGGCAATTAAGTCTTGCTGCCAGTTTGTTCCAGTGGCCAACTGTGGTACTGTGACCACAAAATCCACTAGACCACCATTATAATGGGCCAGCTGTGGCTTAGGAGGCAGAGCAGCTCGTCCATTAGATTGACATGGAGGAGCCAGAAATCGGACCACCAAAGTGTCCTTGGGCAAGAAACCGAACCCCAAATCACTCCTGTCGAGGCCTTTGATTAGATCCAGACGAGCCAGTTGGCAGGCACCCTGTTTGGTCGCCTCCGCCGTCAGTGTATGAATGTGTGTCAGTGTATGAATGTGTGAATGGTTAAATGTTGAAATAAATGGTGACATAAAGCGCTTTGAGTGGTCCGATGACTCATAAAAGAGACGTCTGTAAAACTGTTAACAAGACATCTGCAAACAAGGTCAATCGTTACTCTTTGATTTCATGATTTAATATGGTTTAATATGTGTCAAACTTTCCCTTTACCTTAGAAAAGCTAAATTGAGATCAAGTAAGGCGGGTGCAACAAAACCCCTGAGTGGATTGAATTGACCAATAGGCATTTTATTGCTTATGAGTAGAATTTCTTATTTTTCTGATAAGGTCTTTTTCTTTATCTTTCAAAAGTTGACATGAAAGCACCATTTGTATGTTGTCTTGCCTTTGAATTTGTACAAATCTGACTGACACATGAACCATAGATATTGGAGCTGCACTTGGTATACATATAAATTGTTGAAAAGTGTACAAATATTTGGATATTTTCATGAGCTGTTGGAAATTGGAATTTCTGCCAAAAAATCCCCCGGACATAACCAGAATCCCTTCTCAATGTTCGGGGTTTCTCCAAAGTTACCATTCTGTCACTTTGAATGTTGAGTTATACTTAGTGGGAATACTGACGCATCATCACATTTTTGGTTTTGGCTCATGCAGTCTTCTAAAAATAACATGTATTCACTCCTAGGGGGTTTTGCCTAATACACTTTGAGAGGAGTGAAATTGTTGCATGTATTGTGTTCACCGGCAATAGTTTTCCCCCCAAGTCCATTCGTTGTTTAATATGGATTCTTTTCAACATTACACTTTCACCCTATGAATGTTCACCCATTCACTTCAATTGCAGCCTACACAAGATGTGCGTGGACTCCTCTGCATGTCTCTGCAGCTAATAACACCCTGTCCTTAGTAGCTTGGCAGGGAGTATCTTTGGATAACCTTAATTCCAGTTTTAGGCTATAACAACTTGTTGGTTGAAGCTGCACTTGTCAATATTATATTTTGGCAATGTATCAAATGACTAAGTATTGTGAAATAAGTCACACATAATTATCACCATGCCCTGCACTTTTGCACAGCTCCATGGAGGGTTTTCTTTCTCTGTCTTTTAGCTCATTGTCAGGTCCCTTATGTTCCAGTCGTTAGTCAGCTCTGATAAACCTGAAGTTGAAGCCAGACACTGTTAGCTGCTGGGATTACTTTTGTGTGAGTCTATATTTTACTTTTTAAGGAAATCCAGTATACCTTTAACCAAGCGCTTGGAGGTGTTCAATCAACACACTTTAGTTGCCAAAGGCAGATACTGTAAGGAATATGTAATACGTTGACAGCTATGGATACATGAATATTGTGTGACTTTATAGATACTGTTATAACAAATGTTCATGTTGATGAACTGATGCAACTTTGTAGTGTGCATATTCTACCACATATAGTCACTCCCTTTCCAAATGTGCTAGTGCAAATGAGTGGTTTATATTCATATATGTTTGGAGACACGGTCCGTCAGGTTTATGACATTTTGATATAAAGACATTATTGAATAAATGACAAATGATTATCATAGGCCTTTATTTATGATATACACCCACAGAGCGCCGCACAAATACATGTTCCAGTGTGATGCAGCTCATTAAAATATGATGTCATCAGTATAGCAGAGGTGATCCCTACACATTCAAAGCTTTTTTAAAGAGAGTATGGATCATTTGGGATTGGAGCATATAGAGACAGTGCAATCTCTCCAGGGCAGAGAGCGCGCGCGGCTGCGCGGAGCTCTGCTGCTCCGGCGGATCAGTGGAGGTAGTTAGTGGATGTTTCTTTGCACAGTGATTAAGGGGGAGGACCAATGGCAACAAAGAAGACGGAGAGGACGGTAGCTCCTCCTCTCGCTATCTCTCTCCCTCTCTCTCCCTCTCCCTCTCTCAGTGCTTTATAGATGCATATAATCCCTGAGTTGACCCAGAAAACAAACTCCTCTGACTGCCGAGACGCCGCAGAGTTCGTATCCGCCGCAGGGCTGCATGTAGCCGGAGCATCAGCTGGAGAAACAAAACCCCCGGCACCGATCCAACTTCTCCGTACGGATTCGACATTAATACATCGGGGTAGGTGTCGTGTTCTGTTGCTTCACTAAACAGGTAGAGAGACGCAGCACTTTCACCCGTTTTTTTTGTGCGGCTGCTTGCTGCCTGCCTTCATGCTGCTTCTCCGTGATAGAAACACGCTGGCCGGCTCTGCTTATCCCATTTCACCGCGTCACTTTGCGTCCTCGTGCGGCGTTATTGCCTATTATTATGTTAGTGGCGGCTTTATGGCTTCGAATGTCAAATAGCGCACATGCACAGTCCCCGAGGATAAAAAAGAAGAAGAAGAGGTTTCGTGCTTGTGTAATAATGTCAGCAATTATTATCCTCCCTCAGACTATCTGCTTGCAAAGTGTCATTTAACTGAATGGTATCTGCAAAGAGGCTCGTCAGATGGGGTTTAATTAGGTAACACAAGAGCAGAATCTTAAGGAGGATGTGAGGCTATTGGTGGGGAAAGTGTTTTGTTTTATCAGCACTAAAAGAATTGAATGGCTACAAGCAGCCAGGGGCACCACCAGAGTTCATTTTTTGGGGGATTTAAAAAGCCTGAAATGTCTTTTGTTTTCACACAGAAGCAGACATCCATGGCATTGCTCGCTGTGGATGTCTTTTTTTTTTCTTTTTTTTTTTAATAATCATCCTATTTAGTGGATACAATAGTGGCATCAATTTTATAAGCCAATCACGTTGACAGCAAATTACAGCTTCAGCGTGAGCAGGATCTGTTTGTCAATCTGTAGGTAATCTTAATTGGAGATCTTTTGTAATGACTATGGGAAGACGGAGGTAGTGTGTGCTGTGTGTGTTGAGAGGTGTGTGTGTGGTCTGGAGGAGCATTCCTCTGCGTCCTTTTGGCTGCAAGGGTATTGCTGCCCTCCCTCGTTGGTTGGATACCCAGTGGTAACTCACTGATGGTATCATGTTGGAGGTTTGAGATGGTTTTTTTTTTTTTTTTTTTTTACAGGCACTGTTTCGATGTGACTGGAAGTGGTTCAAATACAGATAGAGAAACTGGGGAGGAGGGTGATGAGTTTCAGCAGAAAGAAGTGCTTGTTCTCATAAGAACTGTGGTTTATTTGATGGCTTTTTTTAAAAGGGCAGCGATTTAGTGTTGCACTTCTGTAAAATTGGCTGGACTCACAAGAGTCGAAATGGAAGCAGAGACTGAGAGATCCTGAATTGTATTCTCGAGAATGGGTCAAAATCTAAAAAACACCAGATTCTACACTTCCTATAATGCAACTGAATTCTTTTGTTAGACCCACCTGCTTCCTAAATGTTCACATACTTTTACACCTAAAGTTTGTATAAAGACTTTTTCCGCACACAAAAACCCCAAAAAGTCTCAAGCCCAAACAGAGACAACCTTAACGGCATCATCAGGGAATTTTTAGTTTCAGTACGATATGTACAGTGTCTATCTAGTTATTAGAACGTGCACAAAAAGGTTACTTTGAGTAGATGATAGCTGGTTGGAGTAACAACTGTCCTGTAGATGGCTAGCCGGCTATCTGGATCTTAACAGTTGCATCTATGAGAGGGTCAAATTTGAAAAGGCCTTTTATGGAAGTGGATGGAACAGTGTGCAGATTCTACTCAGTTCAGTTTGCCTCTACCTGCTGGGTAGCTAATGCTAGTAAGCGCTCTGCAAATATCAGGCTAAGGCTCTGTCAAGTAACACAAATAACAGAAGCAGATGGATTAGTTTTTTAAAGTGGATTCTCTACTTGGTTCAAGCTATTTGTATGTTAAATATGTATGGCAAAGAAAGCCTTGCAGGTGCCGCAGGGCTTTATTATTCTGCTCAACTGTCTTATACACAAAGTCCTAAGACAAATGTTTAAATCGTGTTTGAGGCTGTCTTTTGGAGGAAGAAAAGAGAAATAAAACTATTCTAATAGCGAATTGTCCCAACCTACCTGCTTGCCCAGACCTACTCCAAGGTTATCTTGTTAAATTTTGAGTAAGCTCTTTCCAGAGCCACAAAAGATGTGTACGGGCTGAGAAGCACTCTTCCTGAACTCCAAGTGTGAAGTGGTGGATTGCCCTTTTTCATTTCTGGTGTATTTTAAGTTGTGTCATGTGTTGTATTAAATAATCTAATTGGATGTGTTCAAAAATCTGTTTTTCAGGGCAATAGAAGCCATGGCTGAACACATGATGATGCCCATGACCCACAGCTTCAGGATGGGCATGAATGGACCTCCGCAGCACAACGGCCAGCCGGGCATGCGCACTCTGCCCAACGGCCAGGTGATGCACTACAGCAGGAACCCTCAGAACAACATGGAGGCCGTCATGAGACAGCGGCAGAGCATGGTGGGACCCGGCGGGATGGTCAGCCCCTTGAGCGGAGCTCCCATGGCCAACCACCACCACCAGATGATGTCTGGGAACATGATGTACAATGGCCAGGGTCCGCAGCAGCATCAGCAGCACCACCATCACATGCATCCCCAGCAGCAGCAGCAGCAGCAGCAGCAGCAGCAGCAGCAACAACAACAGCAGCAGCAACAGCAGCAACAGCAGCAACAGCAGCAGCAGCAGCAGCAGCAGCAGGTTGGACACCCGCAGCAGTACATCCCTGGTAACCTCACCTCCCAGCAGCTCATGGCCAGCATGCACCTGCAGAAACTCAACACTCAGTATCATGGACACCCGCTGGCCAACGGCCACCACATGCCCAATGGCGCTCAGTACCGGGTGGGTCCGGCCCAGCTATCGGGCATGCAGCACATCGGCGGCCCTTTGGGACTAAACGGCATGGACATGGATCTGATTGACGAGGAGGTTCTGACTTCGCTGGTGCTGGAGTTTGGGTTGGACCGCGTTCAGGAGCTGCCCGAGCTCTTCCTGGGACAGAACGAGTTCGACTTCATATCAGACTTTGTGTGCAAACAGCAGCCGAGCACGGTGAGCTGTTGAGCGAAGCGCCCGGAAGCTGGTCGGGTTTTGTTTGGACTGGACGCCCCCAAAGAATGACTGAGCGGTCACAGTAGCACAGCGAGAGGAGACAATCTCTCTGTTTCGGTTTGGGTGTTTCTGTGTCTGTGTATTTGACAGGGACTAGTGCGCCTTCACACTGACCTGCCTGCGAGTTGATGAGGAATTGTAAAGAGAGAAAACGCAGCGAACGCACCAGGTTGCTTTCCTTTTGAGCCGGTGCCAGAAAGATCTGTCGTCTTTGGCCAAATTGAGGCATCCTGATGCAGCGGGCTCTGTCTGTACCCATCTGGCCCTCAGCACACGTACCTGCATTGCCAAGGCTTTGGGATCATTGTAAACTTAACACACACAACGGGGGAAGGCCTGAAAAGACTATCCATCTGGGTCCGCTAGATTCGGTGGCATCACCTAATGTATTTTATCTCTGATGACACCTTCAAAAAGTAGCAGACGTTTTACAAATTTATAAAAGCTAGTCCTCTGAATTTGTTAATATAACGATGAAGGGATTAAGAACAGATATCTTTTTTTTCTGACACACATATTGAAGGCTGGCTCTTCAAAACTGAGTTCCGACGAAAAGAAGAGCACCTTTCCTCGACGAGCAAGAGAGTGAGGTTGTGCAGCATTCCTGGGTGACGGGAAGCAGATTATCTCGGATTAGTTGGGTGAAATGTGCTACATTGATTATTTAGCTTTCAGTGTCATTTACCTGACTCCGATTTAATCTGCAATCATTAAATGTATCACATCTGTTCCCCGCTAATTAACTGTGATTGAATCATTGGCAAAGTAGCGCATTGCTTCGAGTGTCTGCTTCAACAAAGCATTTATCTTCATAGAACGGCCTGGAAGTCTCGTCTGCTCGAAGACATTTACATGCTCATCGCAAGCAACGTTTGGGTTACAGCTTCGTATAATTGCATGCAACTGTTGGGGAGGAAGAAACATGTCAGGATATGAGAAACGCCATTACTGCGGCCTGTTGCAATATCCAAGAAAAGCCACAAAAAAAACAAAAAAAAAGTAGCCATCAGAGCGTGAAGGTGTTGGTCAGAGGTGGGATTTTTTCTTTTTCTTTTTCTAAAACAGGATTGGTTTAAAAAAAAAAAAAAAAAGAGCGGGATTGCAGAATTTGCATCTGTGTGTTGTTTGTGTACGTCTGTGTGTGGTCAGTGCAGTGAGGCATTTAAAACCCATTGAATGGCGTTCTCCTCTCTAAACACATGGCCCTGTGTGCTGAAGGCGATTGGAGGCTGCGCGGGGAAAAGAGGGGAGAGAGATTCTGATGAGTGGACACAATGTGTGGACACAGCACTCCCCGGCAGCACTTAGTTTAATCATTATTTAAATCTGCTACCTGTGGCATTGATTTCATTCGGCAGGAAGAGCGAGTGGGGAGCACAGAGCGTGCAAAGTTGTTGTTTTTGCCATAGATTAGCTTACTCCGCTGCTTTTCTACTGATTACATATAAATTACATGTTCTCACACGCTTGTCTTAATTGAGGTCGGCTTGCACATTCTCCAATGACTCAATAATTATAAAACGAACATATTCTGTGGCGCTTTTTTTTTTTCTTCTTTTTTGCGCAGTTGGTAATTAGGTTTTTGTCAAGGTTGCTGCTCTGCCGCTGCAGGCGGGTTGAGGGAGAACTTCCTGCGCTCGTAATGCTATTTGTGGAGCTGTCAGAGGGGTCAGGGCTGCGCTAGTGCACTGTGTTAATCTGTTCCAATACAACTGTGCTGCTGTCCCTGTCTCTCTGGAGATGTGCCATCTCCGAGCTCTTGAGTCAAACAATGGGCATTGAAACGCTGCTGTAAAGGCAGAGAAGTGCCAGCGAGTTCACGCACTGTTTCACTTTCTGCCTGACAAAATTTTGGCCAGACCAATTTACAAGCTCACAAGTTGAAATGGAAATACTTCTGGCCTTAGCGAGACAGTGGCCTCTGATTCCTGCTCTATCAATAAGCGCAGCCTTCTTGTGTATTGTATCTTTGTACTGTAGACTAGAGGTGAAGTTGATCTAGACACATTTAAGGTACTTTCAAAAAAAACATTGTCAGATGTAAATGTAAATCAGTGGCTGATTTTCGATGTGTTGACAAGAGATTATACCCTACATTTTTACAAATGAGTGTGTAGATATAGTATGAGAATACCAATGTTTTTTGGGTGCAGGGCCTGAAGCTTTAAGACCAAGTACACTGCATGTTAAAGCAAGCGTGAGGGATGCCACCCCTTTCAAACAAAGCAGCTGAGAATGTACAGTACAACACATTGTGGGAACTTGTCTTAAGATGGTAGATAAACGTGTGAGATTGTACTCCTTGTTCCAAATTACACATCATTCATTTGGGTAAACCCCCTCCCCTCCCACTTCCCCAAAGCTTTTGTAATGTTATTGATTCTATTTTAAGAAAATGTATTTATTTTCAAATAAAATATTTATTTAAAGAAATGTTTTTCAGTGTATGTCAGTGATTCCACCGTTGGCCGTCATGAAGATAACATTATAGTGATGTTGCTATATATCGAGCTGTTACTTGTACTAGGCTTTGAGATGCTGTTTTATTCTCTTGTTGTTGTTCTCTTGTTATTCACTTCTCCACCCACAAGAAGTGATGAGCTAACACAAGAGACAAGTACAAACTACACATCCTAAACAGAAGTGAGTCAGCACAAAGCTTGACCCACCGAGATGTTGTTTTTTAAAGAAAAAATGTCCACATAAAAAGCCAAAAACGTTTGAAAGGGACATTGGTGAAGTGGTGTGCTGATTGGTAACAAATACAAGTGTCTGTATCCCCTTTTTCACTATAATGTGATGAAACAGATGTGCATCTGTGAACTGTCTGGCTTTAGGAAGCCTGTTTAAAAAAAATCTGTTCCAAGAAGCGCACTGACCGATGTAATCCATCACTTGAAATGACATGTGTTTTTCTTCTTCTTAGTCCTTTATAGTGCTGTCTTTTTCCACTTCTCTCCAGCTATAATCGGCACATCTCCAGCGAGAAGTTTTGTTTCACCAAGAGAAGAACATTTCTGTGGGGATTTAAGGGGGAAAAAAGTAACTAATTAAAATTCCAATTAGCTGTGCAGTAAAGTCATAATAAGAAGACCTGAAATACTTATGCTGCTCTACATGACGTGATTCAAGGCAGGGTTTTGTCCTTGAGCTTCTTAATGAATTATTTGGAAACTGAGTATCTGAATATGCAGGAGAGCAAACCTCCATCAGAACAGTGGCAAGGCCGTGTACTATCTAGCATGGTCGCGAAAATTAGAATATTTGTGTATCTGCCTTGTGTTTAGGATCCACTCCAAAATGTAATGGGGTTTTCCCCGGCCCATGTTACGTCCTTCCACCCAGTTTCATGGAAATTAGGCCGGTAGATTTCCATAATCCCCAAGTAACCCCATGCCAAAAGACTGTGCACCCGCATCAAAACTAGCGGACGTTTCAATGCACTGCTTTTTAAAGTACAAAAGTTTAAAAGAAACCATTATTATAGCGCCTAAATGATCAAAAACGAGACCAAGATTAACTCCACAGGTGCTCCTCAGGGTCACTAAGTCACAAATAACTGAATACTATAGACACAGATTTCACACACACACACACACACACACACAAAAGAAAAAAATGAAAAATGATGGTGAATGTAAAATTTAAATAAAATATTGGAAGAAGAAATGTGAATAGAAAAAGAAAAACAGAAATAAGGAAGAAAAAAAAGGATACACATTGGAAAAAGAACTCACAGTGAATTCAAATAAAACACATTTTTCTAATTCTGTATCAGCGTGCTTTTCATCTAAGTGTGTTTTCTATGTGCTACTATGATATCTCAAACACCTGTTTCCTGCTGGGAGGGAAATGCACCACTTACTGTAGCAACACTTGTGAGTTCAGTACACATTGCAGTTATGCAGCATACTATGATAAAAAGGTAGGCAAAAAAAGCAAATGAACACATAAAAGGAGAGGGAATAGCAGGAACAGCCATTCCTTTTGCAAAACAGCGTGTGGAGTTCTCGAGTCTGCTCAGGAGAAAATGCTGCTCTGTCAGCATTTATAACTGCGAGAAATGGTCGAATGCAGTGAGGTTGCAATATTTCACATCACAAACTGAAAGTTCGGGTTGGCTCTGTCTTCACCATGGGTTTCTTTGATAAAGACAGAGGCCTGATGGGAATGTGTTGAGCATGACAAAACAGCGGTCCGGGAATGATTATCATTACATCGTTGCTGTGCTGTACAAGGAAGAACAAGTGATTCCTCCTGTACGATGTGATACAGCCTCACGCAGCACATAGATTACACCGGTGTCATCTTGTTACTGCTATGGTCTGTAAGAGCTCCACAAATCTGTACAACCTTATTAAGTTTGAGCGCTTGCCCAGGAGAAGCTTATCTCCTCTAAATACAAACAGGAAACTGTATCATTGAGCCACTTCCTAAAGCTAGGCGGGGAGGTTGATTTCCACTCTCAGAATAGCCTCTTCTGGCTGTAAGCATACCAGAGCCTGCTGGGTCTCAAATGGTCGCTGAAAGGCCCACTCAGAGCAGCCTATTACATCAAGAGCACAGTCAAGGGTGACTTTTTTCACCAATTATTAGTGAAAGAATGATTGAAATATCTTAAATATCTTTGAAGGTACAACTAAAATTGATGAGTCAAAGGCCCGTCCTTCAATTTGCATGCGGATGAAATACATGCTCGACCCTTTTCAGCTCGGTATCATTAAATTGCATAACCTTGGACTGTATGAGCTAAAGTTGAGCATTTAATGGAACAGCACATTATCCTATCTAGCTCTTCTTCTCAAAGCTCTGACATCTGGCTGCCGATCTCCTCTCTGCCTCCTTAACATGGCTGGAGGAAGTGGTCTGTGTGAAAAGATCAACGGAGTGTAATTCTGAATGTTTGGAGGTTTAGAGGCGGCTTCAAGATGTATTGTGTCAAGCTCATTCAAAGAATGCCAGAGATAGAAAGTATAGAAAAAAGACCAGTTTGAGGGCTCCAGCAAAAAAAAAAAAAGGGAAAAAAAGGCTGACAACACACTGCAATTGTAAATATCTGCACCACATAATCAAAACAAATGACATATAACGTGTTCGTTAGTGACCTTTAGTGTTGCTGGAAGATAGATTTTGTTTGGCCAGCCTCATGAGAGGAGAGATGTGAATCGACTTCAATGAGGTATATCATTGTTACTTTGAAATGTTAATGTGAAAGAAAACTGTGCTCACACTAACTTATTGTGTAAACCGCTCAACCATTCATTTATTGTAGCAGACCCATTAATGGCAATACTGAGTTTTCTGTAGCACATCAATGGTGCCTGTATTAAAAGCAGAATTTCATTTGGAGAGAGAGGATGAATATATCCGAAGCTGTCTACGTGGAAATTAATTATTCTGCTGGGCTTCCATCCCACATTGTGATTTGACAAGACACGTGCACATTTATATAAGAATGACGTGTCTTGTAGCTGTATTCAAAATCTAAAATGGCATTGGCTTGTGTTTGAAAATCTATGATTGAATCTTGAGTTTACAATGGCAGTAATTGCATGAATTATCAATGCAATTTGAATTATCGTACTGTACCTATGCTGTGGTTGTAGGCTGCTCGACAGCCGTATGGGACAGCAGCTGGTGTAACAGTGTAAGAGGCAGGCATTGCGTTACGGTGGGGAATTCATAAAAAAACAATACCACATTTGAATGTGATTCATCAGCTGGTAGTTTTGGATGTGTGAAATAGTGAGAAATGACGTAATGAGACCAGACTCTCAACGTCAATCTTGCCACACTGTTCACCATGATGTGAAACCGGTGAAGAGTCGCACCTCGCTGTGTACACTACACATGTGAATGTGACATTCCCAGACTGTGTTTGGTGAAATATCACTGTCTCTTTGTCTTCTGATCAAACTGGTTCATTTCAAGCAGTGTTGAACTGCTTCGCATGTTAAAACCATCTCTTAGCCCCAATCTCTTTTTTAATTTTGTTATATCTGCCAGTAAAGTATAATCCAGGGAAACTGCCAAGTCCACCTGGTGGGACAGCAGGGTGCCACATCTGCTCTAACATGGTAATACTTTAAAGTACAGATGACAGCAGGGCACTCAGACCCACAACACACCAGGCTGTAATGGCCGGGGACAGCACAGTCTGTCTTTATAAATGCTTTTTTTAATTTTGAATGTGAGAATAGGTTTTGTAAGTCATCGAAGTGAGACTGTTCTAGGGATTACGTCACATGGATAATTCACAACTGTGAGTTACACAATAGTTAGTCTAACATTTGCAGCAATGACAAGCACACAGTTTCAAGCCCAGACCTGTCCAGAGTTACTGTGTCTTGTTCGGTCGGCATGAAACAAGAACGCAACAACATACAACTCAAGTATTAACAATTTGTATGTTATGCTCTATTCCCACAGGTACCTTTAAATTCGAAACAATTGTGAAGGTTGTTTGTGATCTTAATCCTGTGCAGATCTGCCATGTCAATAATTTGTGAAGTGAAGATTCCAGCGCAAATTACCAAAAGGTCATGAATATTTTGTGTGGCTCATTATCTCGCTGCACACAGCATGCACCAGAACAAGAGGTTTCTGTGATTACATAAACATGAATAGACCTACAGAATGTTATTCATGATATTAAGTATAAATATCATATGGAAACATATTTTGTATCATAAGCCGTTGTTCAGCAATGCTCAGAAAAAATAGCTTTTTGTAATTATACTACTACCACAGTGGTACAGTGAATAACTATATTATATATATATATATATATATACTTTACCATGTAATAATTAAAATGGTTTGATATATATTGGTGTCATATTGTCTGTAGCATTACTAAAATCTCTGATGATCACTGACTGGCAACCTGTGTTGTAAATGCTGAAGTGCTGGGGGGATGGATAACGCCACTGATGAAACAAGGTCACACAATATGTTAATCCCAATCACATAACACTGTGCCTCCGTTCACAACCACCAGGACTTTAGCTCCTGAACACAGCTTTCTGCGGATTAATGACAGCTCACAGTCGCATCTTTAAGAGCTGTGTAGTGACACAAGTTGAAAATGAAATCCAAGATGTAAGTGTTCGTAAAGGACGGTACGATTTCAAGAATACCAGCGAGTGAACCTCGCCCTTTCCCAAGCTCCGATGTCATCAGCTGCACGTCTTCCTGTAAACAGTTTTGACTGTCAGGTAGATCGTCATTCGCTCTCCTCGCCCTGAAGCAACAGTGACGCATGCGAGCGCTCGCACCAGTGCTTACCACCTCTTCGCTTACGTCTGGTTTTCACTGCAGTTCTACGGCTGAGTCTCCCTGCCTTGCCTGAAAACTTGGCCTCGATATCATTACCTTGCAATCTTGCTCATCAGGTGACTCACCTCAGTATTTTTGTGAAGACGGTGCTTCATTGTTGAACACAAAAGAAAAGTGATGATGCACAAGTAGACAAAGAGGTGCAACCAGGTCACTCAGTGTCAAGCCACATGAGAAAGTGTTCCTGTCTTTGTTGTCTTTAATTGCACCGTGGAGACTTGAAACCCTAAAATCTTTTTTTTTAGCCCCGATATGTAAGTCAGTCCCTCAGTTAGTTGATCTATTTGTTCATCCTGGAATCTGGAGCTAGGCATAAAATATCCACAATCACTGGCTAAATTGATACCTAGTGTTATGAGTTTCTTGATTGTTTTGATGTCTTGTGATTTTTCATATTTTGCTACTTTGGTCCAAGTTGTAATTACTGCCCTTGATGTGGATATTTATAAAAAAAATGTTTTTTTGTGTCGCATTATCGACCAAAACTTCCATTTCATTTTGCAACCTTGTGTTGTTGAATGACAATAGCCTTGATTTCCTGTACCATATTTCATGGTTATACAATTATGAATGCTTATTTGGAACATAGTGACCTACCAACATTGTCTTGTTACAAAAAACCTCATTCCATAAAATCAAAAGACAACTTTTCTTCTCACACTGATGCTTTCAAGGGCTAAAACGTTTTCAATTAGAAGACCTACACCTTCTCTAGTGCCGCCCCCAGGAGAAACTTTACATTGATGGCGCTTCTTGTGCGAAATTGCTATGGGCGCCAATATACACTCCTAATTAAATTTAATTTGCCATGTTTCCAAAGGCTGTGACTGAAGTATGTCCACAGCAGAAGAACATACATTATTATTCCTCTCTTTCTTTGATTACTCAGTGCCTGTGCAGGTGCAGCCGTGACTCAGACTCAAACATATTTGCATGTTTCTGTACACATCGATAACACCTGAAGGTGCAGTCTGATAATTGAACTAGAACTAGAACAAATACCGTCACACCAGTGAATCTACATAATGATTTTTAGATGTAAATACATTTTAACACAATATATCCTTGTGGGGGATGGATTATTTTCTCCTCAAATTGATTTGTCTTGGTGTCATCATCCCATTTACCCAAACAACGTGAGCGTCGTGAGAACAAACAAGACGTGAACTGGAAACGCACAGTCTATGTGTGCCCGAGGCCGTGCATACAACACTTAGCTAATCACGTGACGCTGTAAACCAGTTGGAGGTGGTGAAACATTGAGGGTTGAAGAACTACTCTTTGTGTAAATTCAAGTTCACACAAAGTAGCAATTGACGCTGGATGTGGGACTGCTTTTTGGTCATAAAACCAAACATTTTGTCTGCATTTAGGAAGAAACCTATTTGGATTTTGTTGTAATATTCTGCCACACTTTCAGCATGTTGTATGTTCTCTTCAATGTGCGCTGGAATTAACATTACATACTTGAGAAAGTGCTAGAACCCATATCAAAACAACAATGACGGCAATTCTCGGATTAATAAGTGTCTCCCTGGGGAACACGCCGCCTACATTGTGCTCCTCATCGACTTAAAAGAGATTCAACACGTTATTGCTTTATTTGATCAAGAATTATGAAAAATGCTAATCAACAAGCAGTAAATAAAATCAACGTTTTCTTTCTTCAAATGGTTTGTGCCTGGAAACACGGGATTTCCAAGTGATTCCCAAAGGTTGACAGCCTTGTGCCATTCATTACCATGAATACACCATGCTGAGATACAGACACACCATTCAGAGATAAGGCTTCTTTATTTACCGGTTGTTCCCCAGACGCAGAAGTCCGAGCAGATGTGGTGAAATGAATATCTTGGCATGACTGAAAAGTGAAGCCGGATGATCCTGGTTTATGACAAATTATGTATTATTTCTCAAGTTTTGACCATTGTCTTAATTGACTATAATACAATTTTGTCAGCAATTAATGAGATCTGAGTTCAGAAAGGTTGTAAACAAGATGAAAGTTTACCCAGAATACCTGAAACCACTTTAGTGCACCCGTATAATGTTGGTCATAATCTGTAATTGCAAAGGAAACTACACTAGGTACAGTAGAACCAGGAAATTGGTTAATGTTACAGCTGGAGAAAGAGTCTCACTGTTTGCAACATGATCTCATCCCTACTCTTCATATCTTGCAGTTTGGACAGGCGGCCTTTTGTGTTTTATCTCGACGCTGAGGGTTAACGGTGTGTAGCGAACGAGGTATTATACCACTTGGTTAACGTTTGTGAACGGTTTAGGGTTTATCTTAAAATGTGTATGCTTAATAACATAATGTAAGATACAGACATAACGGGATGTTTCACAGTGCTGTAGCGTCATCTCTCAATCTATCAAGTTTTGCTTTCATACAGGACATTTGGAAGCTATTTGCTATGAGCATCTAATACTGAGGTGGATGGGTTTGAGAGCTGTGTGCATCTCACACGGATGCTAAAGGGTTCCTTGTGCGTCAATAGAGACGCTGAGGGCCACCGTTCAAGTGTCGCTATATAAGTGAGACCAGGCTGCTGTTTACCTTCATGTTTTCTTCCTATAAGTTTGACCAACCAGTCTGATCCATGCCTAGTCTGGCCTTTTTATGTGTCCACATTTCCACATGTCCAGTTGGTTAACTAATAAAATGTTAACGTAAGGGATAGGAATGAGAACCAATATTTCAAAAATAATTCAAGTTGTAATGAATGAAGCTAAGTAGGGTGACTGCTGGATGATGTCTCCCAGAAAAAAACTAATCTGTGTTGCAGTGATTGGGAAATTCCTTACTCAAACATAGGAAAATGTTTTGCACGAGAACCTATAAACCACACACATTTCTTGATGATGTGCGTCATTGAAGTCATTTTAAAGCTGCTATTTCATTATTTAATCATGAAAGACGGTGAAAGATGCTTCAATGCTAGGTTACTTAGCCCATCTAATATATGGAGGCTGCAGTTTGTTCACCCCAAATTTCATTTATTTTCCCATATTGCCTAAAATATCTATTACAAGGAACTGGAAATTAACAAAAAAACAAAGATTCAGAATATCCCCTTTGATAGGATTATAAGAAAGACGATAAGAACATATTTCCTCTGTGTATGGGTCACATAATGGTGGTGGTTTGTACCAAGTGAGTAAAAACAGGAATTGTGGATTGAAACTGATACCTGAACATTTGGAATAAAAGCCAGGAGAAGAGCAGTATTTCCGTCTCTCTGTCAATGTGTCTTTAGTCCTTCAGCTTGCACATGATCAACATGCAGAATGGTGTCAGACAATGACTGCAGCAGCAAGCTGCAATTGTCCTCAATAACAGGTCATCAACTGTGGACTGGGCTGATCTGGTTGAAACAAGACGGTCCGGGTGCTTGGAGAAATGGGATTTATGCTTGTTGATGCGTGTCAACACAGATCACAGTGTTATCCACACGGCTACAAACTAAAAGGTGATGTTAATGCTATTACAATACATGTCTGTTCATAGTATTAATATTATAGCATTCAATTGTTTTTGGTTACATTTGCTGAATTGAACAAGTTGCTGTTTACTATCTTACATTTACTTTAAATATTGTGTTTCCTTTTCCAGCCATCCATGTATGTATATGGAATTGAACTCCAATTATGACTGAATTGTAATTAATGCATTTATGGTGCAATTCAGCTACATTAAAAACATGTTCTTGCCTACTGAATTTCTTCTAACTCATAAAATAGATGAAAAGTCACAGGATGGTCAAAGTTCTTACAGTTCATCCTCTTGGGACCATGAATGTCTGTATCGAGGCATTTTGAGTTCTTGAGCTATTTCAGTGGTGGGTGGACATCCAGCCAATATTGCCAGCCTTATAGAGGCAGGCCATTAACATGGCAAATAAAAAGAATGGTCAAAATTGAAGCAGCAGCCTCCTGACTAATGGACCCCGTATGGGTTAAGCTCCAAAAACACTGATAGGTTAACTACATCCAGGTGGCAACTTCCGCTTCTGAAAAGTGAAGCCAAGGCGGCGGTGCCTTGAACTCTCATTCTTTCGAATAGCAAGCAGGGTGCTGATAGAACAAAGACAAAACACAGAGTCCAAGGGTTTTAATATCCACAGTATTTCTTATCGTTCCATACCCACGTCATTGGTTTCACAACATGATTTCATAACAAGTGACCAAAATGTATACAATATTTTCAGCTTGAATTATCAATGAAGAGGCATGGAGGTCTCAGCTCTTTGTGCAGCACCGTACAATGAAGGGTGTGTGAATGAGTAGCCAGCAGTTGGAAAATGTCCATAATGGCTTTATTTTACACACAAGATCACCTCATGAACTTGAGCAGTGCAGAAACTTTAAAAGGTCACTATAATGATCACATTTAAAGTCTTGAGAGAGCACATGCAAACTAAGTTTTATTTAAAATGTCAATCCGATGAGTGCTTTATTAAGGATTAATTATGGATTCCTACACCTTGTATGAACAGTGTAATGTGAATAAAGAATAGTACATTCAGACTGCAGAATAAACTGTATTTATAATGTTTGTCCTCCAGTAGTATGTGGCAATGGAGAAGCCCTGTCTGCTCTACGAGCCTTGAACACGGAAGCTTTTTCACACACATAGTTAAACAAGTCAATATTTGACTTGGTGAGGCTTCTGCAGACTGGGCTTAAAGGTCTAAGTTGTCTAAAGCCATAGTGGTAATTCATTACCTAAGATTCTATCAGTATTCAATGTTGAAAATGTTTCTTCATTAATTTTCATATACTCGCATGGTATTACAACGTTATCACACCATGCTGCATGGGAATCCAAGTTAAAATGGTCACATGACTGATTTGACTATATAAATAGTGTTAATCTCTGCCACTTTCCAGGATGTCCTCCGCTTGCCTAACATTATTCTGTATTAACCCTTACAGTACGTGTTTTAATGTGATCCAGTCTCTTAAAATGAATGTGGCCACAAACCAAGTTTGACAGTATAGCAGCTGCATTACTAAAGGAAAAGTAGCCACTTGGTTATATTTCTTGTGAGAATAAAACTTCTTTTTAAACGCAGTTTAAAAAGCAAAAGGAAATAACAAAGACAGGTGTTTTAATTGCTGGGTGCAGATGACTTGTTCACTGGCAACTGAAGTGATCTGGAACGTTAAACTGATGTTTATTCAAGCCAACAACCCTTTTTGTTTGTTTGTTTGGCGCAGCACATCCTACTATGAAAGGATGGTTTATTAGGAGTTTGAACAAGCGTGTGTGAATCACCAGAATACTGAGGATCCTGTGTTTCCAGTGCTCAGTCAGACAGGGACATTTTTGGCGAGCACCACCAACTGGAGGAGCGCCAAATAATTGATTCGAGGCACACAATCTGCTTTTAAAAGCTCTCAGTGATGAACAATGTCTGCATTTCATAGTCAAATACAAAAACTACACCCTGAAAATACAATGAAAGTGAGGATGTAAATGTTTCCTCCTGGAATGAGCTGGAAACATTGACCACATTGAATTGTGAGCGTGACCTGCTGAGCCATAAATTAGAATTTAACAATAATTTATTACACGTGCATACAAATGTAATAGTGCAAAGCCTTAGGCGATTGGACTCCATCCTGAAGAAGCATACTAGAGAGGTAGTGATGCTGAAGTCAGATAAGGTTGAATCCCCCTGTAGTCCAGACACTGGTGATGGTGATGATGATGAAGGGAGTTGATGCGATCCGATGGTGAATGAGGAGCATGACTGTGATGCTGACTGGAGGTGACCGGGGTGGAGGAGAGTCGCATCCGATTGTGCTGCAACGACAACTGACAGCAGCAGAGAGGAGAACATTCTTCAAGTTTGACAGCAACGATGTGATTGGCTTCAGGAAACTGTGCAGGACCTGGTTGGCTAATTTAATGTGAACGCCCACAATCAGATGATCACAAGGAGAGAGAGACTGAGAGATTTTGAATGAAAAAGGTATAAAGAGAGACTTCCTCACTGAACTTCTGCGTAAGCTTCAATCCCAGGTAAACCACACCTTTGTTTGAGACATCAGTATTTTGTGAACAAATCCACTCTCACATCCTGTAGGACATTTTACAAAATATTAAAGCAAACAATCATGTTATTTTTAAAAAGGTGCAGTATGTAACATTTAGTGACATCTAGCAGTGAGGTTGCAGACTGCAACCAACCAGCCTATGAATGGGTTTTTATTTAATCTTCACATGCAACAGCGTTTTACCCTTCATCATCTACTACTCTATCCATCCATCTATCTTTCATAATCAAATGTAACTACATGAGTGACTGTGAGATAGTGGGAACAGCTCTGCATCACGTACTGTTCTGTCCGTTCTGTCCGGAGATTTGGAAACAAAACGCACATTGTACAAACCAACGTTGGGCCTTTGTGCTTTTAGAAAAGCACAAAGATGCATAGTTTGCGGTTATCAGTGTTCAAAACGCCGTTGTCAAGATGCTCCTCTTCACTCTTAAGTGGATCGCTCTCAGAGAAGCAACCGAGGAGTGTTGCCAAACAGCGAAAGAAAGAAACGCAAACTTGTCGTTTGAGCCTCCCTATTGCTTCATTTCATCTTCAGCCAGAAATCACCACGGTTCACCGGGCAGAGTTTGGACCAGGGCCATCTCCTTGGTTTCCTAGATTTGCATGGCTGTCCAGACGTCAGCAACCCCCCTCTTCACCCCTCCAACAGCTCCTAAATGCGTCAGCAGTCCTTCCTCCCCTTCTCCTCCTCCTCCTCATCTTATCCACGCTGCCTCCCTGCAACACCTCAGCCAGGCTCCCACAGCACACTGTGTCCTTGAAGACTCACTAACTACAGGCGCCCCTCCCCCACCCATGCTCTCTCTCTCTTCTCATTCACTGTGTTTACATGTGCGTTAATGTAACCGCTATAATCTGATTAATACATGACTATGAGTATTGCCTCTAAACACCTAAACCACAGGTTATCCCTGCTCAAATAGGATTGATCTGGATGATGAGGAGATGAGGATTACTTGTCAATCTTTCAAACGTCTGGCATTTGCATACCTCACGTCTGATGTTTCTATAACAGCACAACGGTTAGCAGCGGTGGGCAATCATTAGCAGGCTTGGGGAGCAACGCAATACATGCAACGTTACGTAGTTAGAAAAAAAAAAGGTGACTGTGTTCATTACGGATAGAGCAAAAAAAAGAGTGATTACCAGTACATTTAGGGAAAATTGGGATAATTAGCAGATTACAATTTCAATTTAAAGAACAGTAAGCTAAAATGGTTCGTAGCAAATGGGCTTAAAATTTCTGCTCCAACAATTTGCATTCAGGTTCATTTCATTTGCTTCATACGGGTGCTGCTGCTGCTGCTCTGAGTTAAAATCTGCCAACACTAATGTGCCAACGAATTAAAACCCTTGGATGATGACAGCACCTTCACCAGCTGGAAGGCAGACCTACGCAAGGTTTCAGCATTTTTATTTTGTCTTTATTTGCAAAAAATAAACACAATATGACAATTTTCCTTTGATTATGATACTTGGATTTGGTTACTGACTTCATCTTTTAACAGGTAATTTGTTAGTTGTGGGCAGGTGTTGGATGCATTGATACAGAAGGATCAGATCCACCTGTAACATTTATGTTTGCTAACATTAGCCATGATAAGATACTGGTCATGCCAGACCAAGAGAGGGTTGCAGCAAACCCCCTGAGTGTATGAAACTGAGCATAAATGTGTTTCATTGCTTTTTAATTAAACTTTTTTTTAAATGTGTTTCTACATTATGTCTTAACTTTATGTCTAACCGTAGTAAAAAATAGGACCAAAACAAGAAAAGGCTGCTGAAACACTTAAAGTGTCACAATGAAGGAAATTATTAACAGACTAATATTGATATTATTGACTAATATTGCAGAAATGGAAGCCACAAAGAGGTGTGCTGAAATAGTGTGGCCAATGGATATATTTTTTTAAAGACTCACTTGGTCTGTGGCATAAACAAAAAAACAAGAAAAAAGAGCAACAGCAGCAGACAGGTTCTGGGAGTTGCTATACAAAATCATTTAAACACGTTCTGTACTTAAAGAGCTTATTTTCTGCAATAATTCAAAACAAAATGAATAAAACAAGACCAAGCTCTATGATATTTGTAACACTAAGAACTGCATTCTTGCAATGTTGTATGAGCGGCTGATCACAGGCTGGTGCAGGAGAACTGATCTAATTAGTGATGCTATGTAAATACTGGTCCATGTTCGTCAGACTGCTGAGGAAAGTCTACTTTCCTTCCAGCTCTTGACAGTCCTTCGCATTGTAGTGTGCTGTAAAGCTGCTCAGACATTTGAAAAGATATAGGCGCAAGGTCATGACAAGCGGCAAATGTCAAGCACATTGTAACCCATTCTCATTTCTGGCGAAGACAGGAAGTTAAAGGACAAAACAACGGCGTCTGAGCACTTCCTAGTTGCTGAAATGCATGAGGTCAGCAGAGGACGAACCATCATCAAACCATCGTGTCTGTTTTGGGGTTTGGTATTTTATCTTTTGCCTTTCCACCTATTGATCTATCACTTCCTGTGAGGCTGCGCTCACTATATGGTCTCACAAAACCAACCAGTTTGTCAGCTGCTGGTCAAAGTGGATAGATCAGTTGAAACATAACATTCAATATGTGGCAAAAGTCTTGCATCCAATTGTTTTGGTACATGCAATTGAAATAAAAAACACTGATACCGTTTGATGCTTCAACAAGTGATAGGCACATTATGCTCTCAAATGACTCTTGATTTCTTTTCTTCGCTTTGGTGGTTGTGGACAGAGCTTATCTTTTAGCTCAGGAAGAGACCAAGTTTGTTTAAATGTGAGATGCTTTTTGGAGGAAACAACATGCTGGATTTTAACAACACATATGGAAACAGCTGCAACGCTATCAACGGTATTCACGAACTGTGTGGTGGATTAAAGTGAATACCCAATATATTCACTGTCACGACACACCCCATGTAGTCTCGACAATCATGTTACAGCTTTAACATCATGTCCTTAATTATGTACGTTGGGCAGGTAGCATTTATGTGTGTGGACGTGCACAACTATTGCTCTGAAGGAATGCTGGTTGTCATCATGCGAATGTGTGAAAGGTGGGGTTGGTAATCTTCTGCAAAAACATTCTTGTTATATTTGTTGAAATTCTTATTACATCCCGGCTGCAATACATGGATCAAATGCTTTGACAAAAAAATACAAAAAAAACATTTGATGGTGGCTGTAGCAGGACTGTAATAAGCCCGTCCAATCATTTGGCCCTAATGCAATGTATTGGACAGGCTCCATGCCTGTTTACTGCCTGTCTAAGTGTCTTCTGCCTGCTCACTCAATGCTCGTCACCAGAATCTTCCACAAGCTGCTAACTTGACAGCTGTGATTACCACTAATAGCCATGTTTGCTGTTCCTAGTAATCATTTGGGGGAGTGACTAAAGAGGGTTTGTTAGATTTAGCAGCGCTGGATCTAGCGCTGATAGCTACCTTTTGGCAACACTGGGCTGGGTTTTTTTGTTTGGATAATTTAACTAGTTTCTCAAGATTAGCAACCCTAGCTTTAAAGCAGGGAGAAATGTTTAAATTCTGGGTTGGACTGACCTTTGGAGCCTGCAACTTTGTTTACCTTGTCTTTGTGGAGAACTGGTCAACCGACTTATTCACTTGCAAGGGAAAAATGGATTTGGTGTCGCTTGCTTTCTGGATGGATGGATTGAATGTAGTCAACTGATTGAATTGAATTGAACTAACTACACGGATAGTTTTTCGTTAAACCTATACCACTGTTTTGAGGCAAACCATCTTCTATTTCTCTAGCAATCTACATGACTATGTAATTCGTACTGGAACTGATCGGCTTTTTTACTTGTGCCAAACATGGACAACAACACACTTAAAGAACAAATTGCAGTTTGATCCAACAGTTCCGTTAGCAAACATCTTGGAGATCTGGTTCCTGCTATTCCCCTGCCATGCGCTCTCCCCCGTGCACCCTTTGTGCAAAGAAAGGCCCTTTATTGATACAGCTTTTAAAAAAGAAAAGAAAAGACTTGTCAAATGTGATGTGAGGCAGTCAATCCCCCTGTCTCCACACCAACAACCTCAGCTGAGAAGCCTGATTGTCTCAGGAGCTCTGTTCTGTAAACTGGCATAGAAGCCAGGCAACCAGGCGGCCAGCGCCGGGGCATGAATAAAAAAATAAAAAAATAAATGAAAATACGGAAGACAGGAAAAAAAGAGCATCCCTGTGAGAACGTCTGGCTAAAAATACATCCTGTCTTTGCCTCTCCAAGGTCATTCTGTCATTTTGATTTGATTGGAACACAGCGGCTACAGCCCTCTTCCTCCTGAGCCTCACTAACAAGCGTGGCATTACTCTGCTATAGCGATTGCTCAAACGTCTTCTGAAGCAGTTATTATGCCCTTACATTAATTTGGTCATAATGCCTGTCATCTGTTGACCAGGTAAACTGGAGGACAACTGCCATAGTAAATAATTAGCAGAATACTGAATACTTTATCCTCTTTTTGATCTAATCAACTGTACATCTGTGCGTTCAATTAGGAACAGACATCACTCTTGTTCGAGTACAGCTGATGCACTGACTGCAGCCTCTATTCCTGTTTTAGTCTGATGAACATCTGTTTCTTGAGGACAGAATTGCAAAGGAACTAACAAATGCTTGTTTACACTGGTGGCTGCTTGCCTTTTGGTGATCATCAGCTGCAGGTCATAGTCTACCGAGAGTTTTATTGAACGCATCACCTTGTAAATATATGAGGGGTTTGCTCTGCTGACTCACTGTTGCCATAGGAGAATGTCTCTAACATTTAAAATCTATGACGCTTCTGTGTACATATTAGTCGAGAAGAATGGCTGCACACGCAGAGAAATAAGCTTCCAAAATATATATATATATTTTTTTAAACAGAAACGCAAGCCGGTATTGAATCGATGCGTCCAACATCTGCTGGACCCATGTGACCGTGAGACGGTAGTGGATGGCATGTGCAGCAGCACAGTGAGTCAGACGCACCAGTGTATAGAAAACGGGGGTTTCTCAGATATTTCCCAGAGCCATGATACACATGTTGACTCAGGCGTATAAATTCATGCCGCTGGTGTGAAGGAACAGAAATCGGAAGAAAAAAAGAGACAAGCCAGGTTATTCACACGTGACAAGTACAAAACAGGTAAGGCTTTGGAAGAGAGTATTGCCCAACACTAAACATACTATATGTGGAGATATTCCCTTGCTTTATGCACATGTGGCGTGACTCAAACACGTGTACACACACGTTTGTCACAAATGGAGTGTGTGTCTCTGACTTCATGAGGAAGATTTCTCGGTTAATCAATTACTACCTAAGTACTCTTGAACAAGATCCCGTGTAAATAATCTTGGGAAGCCTTTTTTACATTCGCTACAGCTACTGTGAGGCAACACCAAAGGCAGTCATTTCCCTTTTCTTTGTCTCCTCTAACCACGTGAAAGCTCCATTCAGATAGTACATGTGAATCTACGTATTTCATTCGTGCATTTACAATTCCTCCTCCATGATGACACCCAGGCCACAAGAACAACAAAACCCAAATGTGACGCTCGCCGTGTGGGCAGGCTGGGGAGGAGGGAAGCAAAGTTTCTGCATGGTAAGAAGACTTAGTCAGCCACCCCCGTGCAGCTTAGCTGGCTGATCGACACTAACTCACAGCTGCTGCTGCTGATGCTGCTCGAGCTAAGTCAACTGCACAAATACAACATGTGAGATAAGAAGTGGAAGAAAAACAAATCCTCCACAGATATTTGTCGCAGGGCTGAACGACGAAAAAAAAGACCGGATATGTGACATGAAACTCAAATCAGAAAGAGGAAGTTGGGTGGTTTGAAAAAGTGAAACAAGGTCTCACATCTCTGAATGTAAAAATGTTTGCTAAATAAACCCTGTAATAATCTGATGCAGAGGGGGGTTTGACCTTCAGAACTGAGACTAAAGAAACAAACCAAAAAATATAATTGCAAGAGACATATAACCAACAATAAAATACAACTATCCAGCTTTTGTCCAACAATGTTTCCCACATTTTCAGCCTAAAGTTTCTCTCTTTATTATCATAATCCCTCTATTTGTTGCGATACATTCAATCTGTTTATTCAAGAGGATCTGGAGGATATTTTTGGCAAATACCATTTTATGCAGGCACTTTGTTGAATTGACCCCCGCCCTGAATGGAGAGTACTCGTACATGTTCTGAATGGATGTGTGCTGTAGATAAATGGACAGGCAGGGACCCTGGCAGAAGAACACAGAGTAGGCAGATTCATGGCCAGACAGTAGAAATCTGTCAGCCTCCTGGCAACGTGAGAGGACACCTGGAGGTAATGCAAGCAGCCCTCCCCAAACTGCACCTCTCGCTTTCTCCTTCTTTCTCTTCATCTCTCTGTCCCATCCCCCTCCCACCCCCTCCTCGTGACTCATCACCAGAACCTTAATCACCAATGAGTGGGCACTGCCTTCTCTTCCACGAGGCAGAGGTAAAAACTGTGCTGATCCTCTGCTGCCCCCTGCTGGACGCCGTGACACATTGCTTTGAGACCCACATGGCCAAGAGGTTTGGTTTTCAGAATGACAGTCTGAATGCATGCACTTGTGGGCACTCCACCCATTTTACATGTTAAAGTCAATTTACTAGTCACGTACTATTTGGCCTGTCTTGGGGCTCCGGGAAAGCTCTGTTCAGTCTGAAAAAGTAACTCTGATGACATGGGCATTCATCAGGCAAGGAGGGGCTGACTAAAAGCGCAACAGGTGCATTGTGGGAAGTGTAGTCAGTGTTTTTGCCACTTTTGGGGGAAATGTTTGGATATATCTTGGCGCATGCAAATTTCCCCAACTTTTTGGAAATATAATTTCAGGAGAGCTCGTTTAAGGCGTCATATTAATATTTTTTTTATAAATAAAACTATATTAAATGTGAATAAAAATAAAAAAAATAAAAATTTTGCTGCGGTAGGTCAGTTGGCCTTATTTTTTAGCTAGTGTTGGTGTTTTACTCTATGTTTTAGGCCCTGGGAGACCCTGACGCCTTTGCTTCCATTTTAGTTGGTTAATTGTCAATAAATGCTACGCATTTCACCCCCCTTATTGCTTTTTTTGTTCCACCTCTGGCAAGGTTTTATGTAGATAAAATGTAACAGCTGGATTTTTCAATACCTGTGCTACCACAAAGGATCATTTTAAAGTGAAATTATACATATCATGACATGAGGATTAATCGGCTCTCGATTTGTTTTGGTCTTCGCAATGTCTCGGCTAAATATGTGAGCTGGCATCTAAGTCTGGGATGTATTTGAACTTACACTTCTGCCTAACGCAACTTCTGCCACGTGTAGAAGGAGCTGCCATTTCCCCAAAGGTCAGACTTTTAATTATTGGAGGAGGAACCGCGCCGCAGCCCGGACGGCATGATCCGTGACCAGTCAATGGCCATCGAGTCCAGAGGGTAGATGCCACACCTCCTGAACCCAGCCACCACTACTCTTCGACCCTTCACCTTCTGGTAGGAGTCTCTTAGGACCCTTAGAAACCAAGAAGGAGTGGCTCACTGCCAACAGATCCCCTGTAACACCAGAGAAATCTGCCTTCAAGGGTCTGAAGAAACTTGCATCCAAAGGCTGAAGGATGCGAGACGTATGTGGTGGCAGGCACAGGAGACTGCCCCCCTTCCTCTTGGTAATGTGGTCCCTGGGCCTGCTGGTCCCCCGGGGCACGATGACCTTTCTCCTTGGAGTCCAGCTGAAACCCTGTCTTGTCGCAGTTGTAGACCTGACGGGGTTTCTCCCTTAACCCGTGCTCCTCCAGGGTGGTGGTGAGGATCCTAAAATACTCTTCTATTGACCGCCTCTTGGCGCAGGATGCCCTCCCACGGTTAATAATGTCTGGGGTCCGGGCAGTCAGGCGGGGTGGTGCTGCTCCCGGAAGTTGATCCACCATGTCTGGCCAAGCCCGGTCTTGGGGGCTGCCTGATGGCGGTGATTGCATATGGCCAGAGCGTGGGCCAGGACCTGAGGCTTCGTCAGTGGAAACCCATGACTGGCAGAGTACAAGAGGTACTCCACCAGGGAATCCTCATCTGCAGGGGTGAGGAATGTCTTCTGACCAGGCCCACAGTCAGAGGACACCCATCCACTGACTCAGTCACCCAGGCTGGTCTTCGGGACCCCAAACTCCTGGGCTGCCTGCCAAACAGTGAGCCTTCCTGCTTATACTTCCAGCACGGCCTGCGCCATTGGGCCTCCTGGGTCCACTTCCTCGTCTTCCTCTCCCTCTTCCTCATTTGCCAGATGCTTGGCATCTGTAAATACATTTATTTTGGCACAGTCAGAAATTAAATTGGTTTTAAATGTCTTAATAATGTTGATGAATTTTATGTATAGACATATCTGTTTACCTTAAAACTATTGCAGATTAACAATTTATATATCCATCTTTTTTTTTCTTGATCCTCCTGTAAAGGAAAAAACTCTCACACAGACACATGTTACCTACCTTTCTTTTCTTTCAAGTCTTTTGCTTATTCTTTTCTGCTAATTCTATTCTCTTTGCTATCTTTCTTTTCTGCCTCTATCTTTTCAGGCAGGGACATAAATCACACAGAGGAGAAATTTACTCAACAATATTACATTTTGATGAACCTTATAATCTAGCACTGCATTATATTGGAGGTGTATCTACACAAACAATATTTCTAATCAGAGCCACTGCTGACTTTCAACAAATGTACAGTCTCACACTCAAACACACACATCAACATTATTTGCATCTTGTATTAGTAAGATCATTGTGCATGAAAATACTTTATGTAGCCTGGCTTATGAAAAACATTTGATTATGTGTGCCTTTATGTTTCAGATCTACAAACGGCTACCTACCTTATAGTGCTCCGATTGTTTGTTTTTCCCGCTGCCGCAACTTTTTTTTCAGACATCAAACATGTTTGTCTGCCCCCCTCCCTTCCTCCTCGACTACAGATCACGTCACACATTATGGTATATTTTCATTGACGAGACAAAGTAGTGCAAAGCTAGCGTTAAAATACTCTCATGCTAACTCATATTAGCAGTAAAGATCGTCGCCCGAGCGTTCTTACTGCTTTCTCTCATCAAAGTCACTTTCCTATAGTATTTAGATATGTAAATATATATTCATGAAATTGATATGTATATACATTTTATTTGTATGAAGTAATACTACTTACACTTTTCTGGCGATCGGCGAAGAAATTGCCGGCAAAAAGACCGGAAACTGCTTCACGTCGGATACATCCGGAAAAGGCTAATGGGAGCTAATGGCGTCTGAGATATGCGCTTGTGACGCTACATATAAGAGAGGACAAGTGGAGATTTTATCCAACTTGTAATTTAATTTTTTTTTTAATTATATAGGGGAGAGACGCAATCACATTGAGTTCAGCTAAGGCCAATTAAGCCTGTTCCCACCACTCCCCTACTCTTTGCCTGCTGCAGCTGAGCCCAACAACGCCCCACCACCACACATGTATTTTTTTCATAATAAAGCCAAGAAGGATTTCTCACCTGTCTTTGATGGAGATAGTCAAGGTCCTCTGCATACTCCCATACCGTACACCTCCCCCTTGTTGGCTCGGAGAAGGCACAGCACCTTTTGTTCTCCAGGCTTTGTCACTGGCAGGATGCGCAGGCTGTTATTTTGGGGAAAGAGAAGAGGCTAAAAAGTTACGTAATGGAGTCTACCTGCAGGCGGGTCTCGTCCTTTTTATGTCCCATGATTGTGCCACAAACCACTCAGCCGTACCTGGAAACGTATTGGTGGAAAACCATGGTCAGATAACAACCTGAGTCCTTGTTATGTATACATTATTTCCTTACCTCCACCTTTCTTAAACTCGAGGTGTCGTGTCTCGTTGCCAATGTAAGCTCCATAATTGAGCTCCTGGCAGCTGGCGATGTCCTGTTGGCTGACCGACTGGTGTCAGAGGGGCTTTTTTTGATGATGCTTCACACCATGACATATCCCCTACACAGTCCCCGACATTAAATGTTTTTGACTTTCGTGCCGGTATAAATAACTTGAAAATCTATGAATTTTCCAGGTCAACGTGCTAGTTTTTGAACACTGTAAGTTGTCTGGAAGCTTATTGTGTGTGATTTAGCATTAGATGCAGTGTGAGACGATAATAAGGGGGCGTCAGTGTGGGCTAAATAGATGAATGAACATGCGGAGGCTTGATAAATCATTAAGTCAAGGTTGATCAAAACAATGATCAATCAAAGCCGTGAGGCATAGCAGAGGAGCAATGCTGCCACTACGCTGATGATGACAAAGCTTACGATTGTTTGCAAATGTACAGCAGTGAACCGAGCATCTTACCTTTCACTGCTCCACTGCTGAAAGTCAACCTGAGCAAGTGTCTAAACTGTAAATGACAAGGACCGTACATACCTCGTGTTTTATTGTTTATAAAATGTTTATTTTGACATCTGTGATTGGCATTTTATACCTGTCTTAAGAAGACCATGACCATGAATGCTGTTCACCTCCCTGCCTGAGGGGGGTGCTGTTATATTGTTTTCCACGCTTTTCTCTGTTTTGTTCAACCTTGTCTTCTCCTGTTTACTGGTAGGGAGATGGGTAAGATACCTGTACTTTCTTTTGTTTCTTTCTTTGACTAGAGAAGCGAGCTTACTTTCGAAGATTGTTTTGTTTGTTGTTTTGGGCTAAGCTCACCTTGATGATTATTTGCTACCAATTTCAAAGTCCACAAATTGTGGACTGTATCACCGCAGAATTGGTCCTTATTGGGGAGGTGGGGAGAAGGGAAGGCCCGTCGTTATGCTGCGCTCAGGTTTCCCCTAGACCGGGTGTAACAACCTCCCCAATAACCCCCAAACATAAGTCATGTCACTATGTAATAATGATAATACTATTACTAATATTAATACGCATTTCTTTATCTGTAATTGACATTTCACCACATGAATATGTAAATACAGTACTTGGTTAAATATTGAAGTCTACAGTGATTTTGAAATATTTAATTAATATTAGGGCTGAAAACTTGCGATTAATAATTGGAATTGTTGCCCAGCACTAATTAATATATAAAAAAGAAACCATGATCGTGGCCCGTTAACCAAAATGCTTACTATCCCTAAACCTAACAACATTTTGGACCAGGTGAGATGACTACCTCTCCATGACTGAAATATAGTGCTTCCTAAACAAATTCAACTTTGCCAGAAAACCCAATAGGAAGGAATTCTCCTTAAAAGGTAATTGCAAAAACAAACTACTTTGTTGTACAGAGTTCAAAATACTCTAATCTAGTTTTAGTCCTATTATTACAGTTGCTAGATAGTTTAATTGATGCATATTCCAAATATTTGTGTTTGAATGTGTGTATTCCTGGATGAGAATACTAATATAGGCAAAATATGATGATACATTTAGTGGAAGGAGAGGGGGTCAAAACGTTTTGCCTCATTCATTAAAGTTCATCTCTTTTTTTTTTTTTTCAAATAGTGGAATATTTCCACTGACTGAGGAAGTGAAGCAGAACACTGAGCACAAACACAAACTGTCACACTTTACCTGCACTGGTACTCATTTAACATTATAAAGCATCATAAAAGCAGTATGAGCCCGTTGCAAGTGCACGATAATTACTATAATCAGAGCGTAATATCTTAAACATTATAGAGCTCTAGTTTATTTAATGAGTTGCTGTGAAATGACCACTTGAGGTCAGTGTTGTTCTAAGTTAAGAGCCATGGTCAGCCCCGGTTGTATCATGTCCTGAATCTCAGGTCAACGAATGCGAACACATCCATTGACCTCAGTGAGGCCATAATGCTGCTTCAGCATCAGAGGAGCCAGGACTGAGATGACGATATGACGCCGAGTGTAAGCAGTGACAATCTGATGGCGTCGGAAACAAAGGCCGTCTGAAGCATGGAGCAATGTCTAGTTAATAGTTTCCATGCAACTGAAATACAATGGGGAAATATGTCTTTCAGTAAACCAGCAGTAACTCTAACATAAACATGAAACTGGATTTTTGAAATGGAAAGAAAACAGATGAAACACTACAGCAGAGAGCTGCTGGAGGGCACGAATGAATCACACCAAATGGTTTCATGTCAGTTTTGTGTATTCAAGTAAATGGGATTTCAAGCCAAATCCTACAGATGCGAAGAACGGTTTTGTTTTTGGAGCCGAGTACAGTGGACGTGAATAAGAGCTGCGATTACACCACATTTCATCCTCTAATTGGGATGTTTCCTATGAAATCGTTGGTAAGATGGTCCAATTTTCATTAGAACCTTCCAGAGGAAGACTTCTGACACACATTGGCTAACTATTTTAGAAACAGAATTTCAGAAATTAACGGGTCGCCATGTTGAGAGCCGTAGAGAGGCAATCTAAAGGCTCCCTTTACAGATCTCCTCTGCTGCGCTTCAGTACAAGGGACAGTGCAGCGATGACAACACTCGTACCCTCCACACGCGATAAGCAGCACTGTCCATGGTTCTGAAACGTTTCGATAAACAATGCATGTGATTGGTAAACGTCAAATTGCATCGCAGCAGTCAGTGGGAAGGCTCAATATCATTTTGCTCAATTAAAGCACACATTTTTACATATGAACTGATCCAATTCAGGCTTTTATTCATGAAAATATTATATAACAGACTCCAAGACTTGCCCCCTCCTAATTTTTGCAGCTTATCTTTGTGCAAATACACACAGTTTGATCCATTCCTGACACCTTTGCTCCCGTGTAGTCTTACTACAGTCCTATACACGCCGCTTCAACGTTTGGAGAAATGCCATGCATGGTTACGGATGCCAAAAGATCTCACTTGACAAATGCTCTTCAGGGGAGGGATTTCGGGAATAGTATCTTAATTGTTTAGTCTATAACATCAGATGAATAGAGAACAATGCCCATCCCAGTTTCCCGAAGCCCAGGGTTAATATTCTGTCGAACGATTAATCGTTTCCGCACTACATCTGTTCCCAACAATAGCGGCCTGTAATTACGGCATGAGCAGGATCAAAGCTGGGTGTTTTGGACATAAATAGCCACTTCACATTGAATGTGAGGAGTGGCTGTGAGGTCTTGAGACTCGGGTTGGTGACTTGGCTGATTCGGTATGCCCCCCCGGGAGAGAGAGAGAGAGAGTCATTGACCCGTGGCTAGTCTTCCTCCAACGACGGCGCACCTCACATATTATCACCCAAGTGAGTCATCAACAGCACGTCAACATCGCTGAGGTTCTTCATGCCAATCTTCCTATTGCTTTTTTAATCCCTCAGCGTGCCTTGTTTGAGCAATTGCCTCCCCCTTCTTTTTCTCTCTCACTCTTTTGCTTTACTCCCCCTTCAACACACACGCCATCCTCCCCTGTATGCTTCCATCACATTCTGCTGAAATATTTGGAGGTCTGCCAACAGTGTTACACTGCTGCCATGTGTGAATGTGGCAATTGTGTGTGTGTGTGTGTGTGTGTAGGCCTGCATGAGCGTGCACAAGCAAGTGTGTGCGGATGCAAGATGTGTGTGTATGTTCACCCACTGCAGCGTGTTTTGTGAACATGCAAATTCAATTGACGACTGAAGGGAAGAATCACGAAAAAGAGTGTGTGCGTGCGTGTGTGTGTGTGTGTGTGTGTGTGTGTGTGTGTGTGTGTGTTTCAGGACAAATGGATGAATGGGCAACTGGCTTCACTGCTTTTAGGGCCTCGTTTGTGTGTGTGTGTCTGTGTGTGTGTGTGAGAGAGTGAATGAATGTGTAGCAAAGAGTGAACGAATGTGAGAAAAAGAGGTATTGGATGGGTGTTGTCTTACAAGCAACAACAGCACATTGCAGAAAGAGGCATTTTCAACCAATTTATTAATCCTTTTAGGCAATGTTCCCTGTTCAGAAATGCAAATTGAATCAATCTGAGTCTGACTTTTAAGACTTTCAAGTGGGATTTAATTAGAAGCCGAGGCGCACAGTTTTAATGAGAGAGGGGGTGGAGAGAGAAGGAGAGACAGAGCGGGAGAAAACGGGGGAGAAGGAGGGGAGGGGGTGTTTTAATGCTACTCCTGCAGGATCGGGGTGAAGGACACATAAACCCAGCGCTGACGGCTTTTCTTAAAAGAAGAAATTCCACACTTCCATCTGTCCATCCGTCCCCGCCGCCCTTCACCTTTGACTCGGCTGTTTACGCCCAGGGAGGGGTTGGTGCTCGAGGTCTGTTTGGTGACACTAAACAAGCCGATCCACTCCAAACACACACATCGCCCGCAGCGGAAAAATCACCCCACTTCCCCTGCCGGTGGTTTGGCTTTTTTTTTTTTTTTTTTTTTTTCGTGGAATCTCCATCTCTGAATCCTTTGTCCTTTTGTGTTGCTGTTATTTACTCCAATGCCATTTCTGTTTCCTCCTCCTCCTCCTGCTTCTATTCCTCGCTGAGATTCTCGAACCCTCCTCATCATCCTCCCATCATTTTCCGAGCCCTAAGCTGACTGAGCCTCCCAAAGCCATCAGGTCTGATTGTCTGATCTCGAGGCATCGAGTCCGCCGGCTGAAATGAAAAATGAGGATTCCTCTCAGCCTCTATTTTTTATTCTGTTTTCATTCTCTCTTTCATTCGTCTCTCATCGGTCTCCCCCTTTTTTCTTTTCCCACCTCTCTTTCCCACTCTCTATCACGCCTCTCTCTCTCTCTCTCTCACACACACACACACACACACACACCTCTCAGTTGGCTCTTTCACTCATATTTCTTCACCCTTTGTGGCCCTCCGCTCGCCTGCCAATCTCACCCCATTCCTCCTCTTGTTTCCGTTCATTTCTGCCCTCCGTCCTCTGCTGGTTTGACTGGCAGCTGCACTGGCACGGGAATTGAAGCAGATTCGGATTCTGATATGTGAAGGGAGCTGGGAAGGAGCAGTATTAGGTGAGGTTTTAGATTAAAGCCCTCAAGTTACAGCAAACATTGCGTACAAACCGGGGACCAAGGGAACACATATACCAATAAATACAAGCGAAGAAGTACAGGAAAAAGGGGATTAAATTACACTTCAACTACTTTTTAAATCATCTTTACAATAAACCTTAATACACTATGTAACTACAGTTTGAAGAGGGTGAACATGGGGCCGTTTTATTTTGCTCGCTGCATACTACACTGTAATCACAGTGAAAAGGGTGATCAATAGACCATTCATTCTTATGTAACTACATTAGTACTGCTTTTGTCTTTTTTAAATACAATGCAATTACCCAAAGTCATTTTTTTGTAAGTATATCATTTTAAACTAAGTGATAATCATTTGATTTTATCAACACTGTTCCTGCCGTGTTGCCTTGCCAGAAATACTATTAATGTGCCCTGTATTAATTAAATAGATATTCAGTAATTTAAAAAACAATACTTGTGTTCAACAGAGACTTAACTTGCACTATTACTGCATTTAATTTCTTAAACTGCACAGCAACTTTTATTCTATTTTTAGCTTTTTGACTGTTTTTTTAATGTTTTAAAATGAATGTTCTTAATTGTTTTTAAATCTTGTTTTCTTCTGCATTATGTTTTGATGCTTTTAATGGTTTTATGTGAAGCACTTTGTATCGCCTTGTTGTTGAAATGTGCTCTACAAATAAACTTGCCTTTCCTTACACTAAGTTGCTTAAGTTGTTATTCACTAACCTTTCACCTTCTTGCCTTGTACTCACCTAGACCCAATAAGTATACTGATAATTAGACAATCAATTGGGGGATGAAAGCTAAAGCCTTAACGATCATTGCTTTGTTTGCTGTGAACCTTTTTAATACAGTGGTCAGTGGAGTTCTTTAAAAAGACTCTTCTCTAATACCATTGCTTCCCTTCAGCTTACTTTTGTTGATAAGATGCGGTGCCTTTCACTTTCCTGCGACCTTGCAACCGATAATATACAGCCCAAGGATCATCATAATGCCCGAGAAAATCAGTAATGCTTTATGGTAATGTTATTATTTTCTCGGCAGCAAGTAGTGTAGCAAATTTATTTCTGATCCCTTCTAAATATCAATTGAAACATCCACAAACTAAATCCTAACCTGATCCCCCCCCCCCCCCCCATGTGTTTAGTTGTCCTCTTATATTGAGCTAAAACTCTTTGAGAAATGGCAGAAAATATGACTCCCCCTGGGTGGAAAGAGCTCCGCAGCTTTGATTTTACTGAGCAAAGACTCGGGGAGAACAGCGATCAATCACATTTGCGACGTGGCTCGTAACAAACTTCTGAAGGGAACAGAGGATGTGGTGATTAACTTACAAGGTGGCACGGGACACGCTGTGGTGGGAAGAGTTAAGAGTCACTTGTCCCCCACAAGCACAGCACAACAATCTGTAAACACAGCGCTGACAAAGGCCGACTGAGTTGTCACCTTTATAAAGTTGTTGCAGCTATTATGTCAGCAAACAGTTGCTTACCTTGTTGTTTACACATGGAGCAGACATGGAGCAACATTAGCATTCCTCTGGAGTCGTGCTCTGCCAAGCCTGATAAAGTTATAGTGTAGTAGTAATAGTTAAGTTAAGTGATAGTCCCTCTCCTTACCTCTGGTTTGGTCTCCTCCAACCACCGAGCGAAATGTATTTGGCTCCTTGGTTTCTGAGGGCTAAACGGTATGATCTAGCTAGTTGCAATGCAACCCTTTCCTGCTGGGTAGTGTACAGTGGTTTTATGATTTTTTTTGGATTTTTTTGCTAAAAGCTTTGCAGCTGGAAATGAGGTTTATGAAAGCAAAGTTTGCAGTTAATACATCCAAAACTAAGAGCGAAAAGTGGCTAAAAAGTTCAGTGGCTGAGTTTCAGAGGACACAAGCAATGTTCTCCTAGATCAGTGGTTCTCAAATGAGGGAACTAGTACCCCTGGGGTACTTGTATATATTTAAAATTAGCATCAATTCAAAAATCCTTTAAAAATAGTTATTTAATAAATATTCAATAATATAAGTGTAAGTTTTTAAACTGAATTGTGTATATTCTATATTAAATCAGACACTGATGGCACAGCGCTGTGTATTACATTGTTTTTTTCAACCAAAAATACTTAGTCGGGGTGTATTTGGCTGAAAATAATTCCACGTGGGTACATCACTGTCCTAGATGAGAGTCCAATGTTTGACCCATCCATCCACCCGACCTCCTATCTTTGTGGACTTTAATTCAACTTATTTGTGAAACATCAAATGTAATCTGGGAGAAATATGTTCCCTAGAAATGTAATTGCCAATGCTGCTTCGTTGTACGGCAACATATTTTTTTAGGCGACCAGGCAGTCACCTTTAATTGATTAAACCTTTGCTCTAACATCTAACATGATGTCATGAATATGACCTGACTGAGAGCAATTTCAGGCTGAGAGGAGGTTGACAGCCAAGCCAAAATGTTGTCTGGGGCCCCAGAAAGCATTGCTCCTGTCCAGGGTTGGAGGCGAGGTGAGGCGGGGGTGAGGCTGCCAGGTGTCAATGTGGTAGATGAGCTGGTGGTGTGTAAGGCGCGAGGTGATGGAGTGTGTGAGGTCCGGTCTATCGCTGTCATTAATAACCCAGACAGGCCTGCCAGCACCTTGGAGCCCCCGCTCCCATACATAACCCCTCAGAGCAGCCGCCAGGGCCCCTACATTGGCCCCTGAGGACGCACACATACACACATACACACAGTGGCAAACTAGTCTGCCTACTCTTGTTGACATGATAGAGAGGAGACATGCGTACTGGCGAGAATAGCGCTACACTGGGAGTGGAAAAAATGCCTCAGCAGAAAATACAAGAAGTTACGGTGCTCAGATATGTGACGTTCGTACATATTTCTCCTTCCCATCACCGGGTCCATTCACCCGAGACAGACAAAAGAATACAAAATGTGAGGGAGACGGCAGAAGTGGCTGCTCTTGTCTTTGTCACAAAGCAACACTTCTTCACCGTTTGCGCACCCATGGCGAGAGTAACTCTTACAAATCAAGACGCAACACATACACCGCGCCAGACGTCAAATTGGCATTTGTCTCGCCTCTCGGTCTGTTGACAGTTAAATCTTATTTCACGGATCTGCTTTAAGCGGCGGAATGCTTGAACACTATTCAGGTCCAGGCTGAACTCGGATGACCCAGCCTTTGGAGTTTTAAAACCCCTTTTCCAGGGGGGGGGGGGGGGGAGTAAAGATACGGCAGAGAAGAAGATGGACATTCAGTTGGAAGAGGGGAGGGAGAGCTTCTTCATGGTTCCACGGGCAAATATACCCAGATACACTTACTTTTACCTCGATATCAGAGTCGCTCCCCTTTTACTTCCCTGCCTTTGAACATTGCCGAGCTGTCCTCCAATGTACCGACAGGCAAGGGAAGAAAAATATTAATGAGATGGCAAATAATGGAGAAAGAGAAAGAGTGAAGGTGGAGTAGAAGACAGGAGGGCAACACAGGACTCGCCATAGGAGTGTGTGCTTGTGGCAGGAGGGAAAGGCTCCTCTCCGACGGAGATGGGGAGATATAGATGGATAGGAGAGGAGAGAGGAAGAGGCTTTAATGAATTAATGACTGTTCTCACAACTAGATTCCTCCTCTCTCTCTCCGGCTCAGACGCAGCCGATGAAATAATAAATAAACACATGAATAAGTGAAGAGGCCTGGATGAGACGGCATTCCGGAGGGGGAGAAGAAGATGGGAGGGAGGGGGGAGGGGGAGTGATGGGCGGTTGAGGGGGGAAAGAGGGGCGGTAAGGCGGATAGGCACGCGGTGAGCCTCTCTGGTGATTTGCTCCAACATCAAGCAGCTGGAGGTTACTGAAAAATTTAGCAATGTGCAGGGAGCTGGTGAATGCTAATAGCACAAACTGACTGCCCCCCCCCCCGCCCCCCCCACACACACACACACACACACAAACACACACACACACACACACACACATTCCTCCACCGTCCGCCCCGCCTGCACCCACTCACTTCGGTGCACTCCGACCACCTTCAGTCTCTGGTGACCTTGCTCGGCGGCGCGATCGAGCGGCCACCAGCATGCTAACGAGACGCCCGGCTTTGGGTTTTGCAGGGTTGCCAGACGCTGCGGGGCGCGAAGAGGGCAAGTAGGGGCATCAAGTGACATGTTTGCATGGCCGGGGCCCGGAGAGAGATGGGCAGGGTGCCACTCATCCGGGCCAATGAGGTCTATCAGATTAAATTAGGGAGACAAGATGGCAGTTAATGAGGAGTTTTGGACTCAAAGCCAACTTCCAAAAACACAAAACTAATAATCATCCAGTTTAAGAAGTCCACAGTAGATTTAGTAAAAACGGTTAAAGTCAAAACTTTCCAAAGTTGTTTTAATATTTGATTTCTCCCATTTGGTAAATTCCCATTGTGAAAATGTTGAGCTTTCTGTAAGGTTACTGTTGAACTTGGCCACCTCCCGCTGTTTGACATCCATCAAATGGTTGCTGGGTAATGACTCGTGGCAAATCAGGATCAAAACCAGTGCGGCTGTTAAAAAGGTCTCAGCTAACACCTCATTTAAGAATAAGAAAAGAGAACAGGTCATAATTCTGTCTTTCTCCCAATCACTGGCAGCGGTTTATTCATTTCTTCAAGAATTCCTATAGAATGGCCGTTTACCTGCCAGCGCCAGTATTAGCACTTCAGCACCGTGACCTGAGTGCAACCTCACTGTATCACAGAGAACCAAAATGGTTATTAATTTGTACGCTCAATATAAACCATAGTGGCCTAAGAATACATGTATTAAATCCATCGCATTATCAAAGCCAGTGAGAAGAGTTTAAAAGAAGTTTGGAGCATTTCAAACGATCCTAAATGTGTTTTTGAAGCTCAGTTATAAATGTATGGAGAACTTGCTCCTATAGGGAAAGTATTTCAAAGCTTGCCAAAGACCCATTTTTGGTAAGAGTGTAGGATTATTGAAGGTAAGCAACCGTTTCAAAGTACGAATGTGTTCTGGCCAGTAAGCTTTCATTAGAAGTGAACAGCCGTTGACCCTTTTGTGAGAGTTGTGTCCGTTTCAGAGAACCCTCTGCTGTGTGAGTCACAGTCATTTTCCCTACAAGGCCGTTTAAAAATGAAGGCTTGAATTTCAGCAATTGCAGGTTTTTGTGTGTGACTTTTATGAGTTAGAGCGAAAGAATGATCAGGGGATTTTCTTTTCTTTTCTTAATTTCTCCTAATTTGACACTAATCTGTGATTTATAGCACACGTTCAGTCCATTGTGCACATAACTGGAGAAACAGAGACACACTGCTGTAGCTATGCGCTGTAACTAAAGAAGCTCTGTTTCAGGTTTCACAAAGGCCAAGGGTGAGGAAATACTCCCACTCGTAGGAAACACTGAATTCACCAAAAGACGGATTTAAGAGCGAGATATTCTATTTTTAAAGGCTGGTGAGACGCTCTGACCAAAATGTCCTCGTCCCCAGCTCTGGTCCTGCTCACCCTCCGGCCCGGATGGCCCCCTGGTCTCAGTCCCCCAGCCCGGGATGCTGACAGACTGGATGGGAGGCTCGGGGCGCCGCCGAGGAGCCCTGGTGACATGATTTACGGGCAGAGCTGCCGGGGTTGCTGGGCGACGTCTCGCTGCGGTCCCCCGCCACTATAATCGGAGCTTCTCGTCCGGCTCCGAGGAGTCTGCCCAGGCTCACATCACCTCCTCCCCTCCTCTTACTCCTCCTCACCCCCTCCCCTCTCCTGCCAGTCCAACTCAACAATGCTCTCCCTCCCACTTCCCTTCTTCTTCCCCTGCACCACTAAGGCGCTGCGAGGGAAGGCGGAGAGGCGTGCAACAATAGTAGCAGTGTGACGAGGGCCACTCCTTTGAGGTGAAGACACTTAAATGCACACGTACACACACACAGACAAACATGCAGACATGTGAACACAGACACATCTACGCATGCAGAAACATTAAACAAAGAGCAACAGCAACACAATGGCGCTGCGTTGTCTTGCCTTCCACTGCGGTGTGGATTTATTGGCTTCTATGTGGCGTGCTGATCCATCCCTCTTGTAAAAACGCATTGTCTGAGCTCCACAGAGCAGCAGCACCAGTGTTCTGGCTCTCCATGTCTGAGCCTCAGCACCTCCAGTGCTTTCCCATCCACCCACTTTAACCAGCGGAGAGCGCTGGGAGTCACTTGGGGCCCGGCTGGCTGGCTAAGGTCGCTCCACGGTGCTGGCTGCGAGCGAGGTCATCTGTCCAGTACACTGCGAGTCTCTGTGGAGAGAGACGGAGAGGGATGCAAAGGGGCTATTCAGGAGAAATAGAGGATAAGGAATACTCTGTCTCAAAGTTGCACTGGGCAAGGTTTTCCTGTAAAAACATAATTAACTTTCTCCTAAGTTCCCATGTAGGTTGGCAGAACTGCAGACACAGATGGGTTGCTACACATGCTAACGGTATTTAGCCTCAAGTGAATTAAGAGACTTGTGTCTTTTAGTTTCAGAGAAATACTTCTTTATAGATTTTGGGAAATACTTTTATTCACTTACTTGTCGAAACTTAAATGTTTGTGGGTTTAATATGGAGTCAGGGAGCGTTTAGCTTAGTTTAGCGTTGCGTCTTGCCGGGCGATGAGCCAAGACGCTGCAAAGAAGTGCAGGTTGGACGAGAACTACACCCTTATGACTCTAAAAGTCTACTGTTTCCAGCAAAACTGCTACACCATATGTTGTTTCCAGCCGTGAGCGGGACGCGCAAGAAAGCTGCTCGCGCCTCATTCTCCTCAGTTAGCGAGGAGAAAGAAATACTCTGCAAATTTCAGACGTCCTGGAAAGACGAATTTCTGTTTCTTTCAGAAAGCTTTAAAGGAAACGCTCATGCATTTTGTTGCTATGCTCCCTCAAGGAGTGAGCTACAGGCTACAAAGCGTTGCACTTTTAACTACAATAAGCGTGTGTAGATGGCCGCAGAGGGCAGTGCCGTGCACAGACTCTTAAGGGGCAAAATGTATCAGTCAAAGAAATCAATCGATGACTGAAAACTGATGAATATTATGCCAGAGATTCACAAAAATGTACACCAAAGAGGCAGATTCATCTGTATTCTTTCCTTAGAATCAAAAGTGAAATTCCACACAAATTATATTGTAATTCCATCCTCTAAAAGTCACCAGAATGCAGGGAACAAAGTCTCTGAAACTAAAATTGAGACCCCCGCTTTCCTTTCTAAATCCTCTCTGCATTTAATGTCTCGAGATTTGATTTCACTGTTCCAGTTATCCATATGAGAAATCAGTGTTTGTCCATAATCCTTGTCTTTTCAAGAAGAATTGCATTTTAAGAAGCATTTATTGTGAACCAGTGTTTTAGTCACTATGGGGCTCTAAACCTCTACTAGTGGAGGGAGAATCCTACAGGTGTGTCAGCTCCAGACGGGCCTCGAAATACATCAAGGAGGCCCGAAGTGAAAAGATAAGTAAAAGCATTCAAAATGCCAATATCCATAACACGATATATCACTGTGCATTTTATATTCAACACCAGTCGAAAAGAGACTGGCAGTTCTGCCATATTTTAATGAGACCAGGGCCGGTATTGGCGAAGCCATATATCTCTCGGGCCCCGGTTATGGCGTCCATTCATCAGACGGCCCGCATTTTCTCCAGCTGCGCCCGTGAGGCAGCCGGAGAGGCCGGCAGCGCTGTGATCTGCCATGCACACACACACACACACACACACACACACACACACACACACACACACACACACACACACACACACACACACACACACACACAAAACGCTAGGCACAGGAATGGGAAGGGAAAGACAAGCGAGGAGCTGTGTCAGAGCTGTCTGCGCTTAGGCCTTCAACAACACAGAGCTCTGATGGAACCAGGCCGACTGCCGCTGCTGACGAAGGTGTGTGTGTGTGTGTGTGTGTGTGTGTGTGTGTGTGTGTGTGTGTGTGTGTGTGTGTGTGTGTGTATGGATGCAGAGAAAGAGATTTTAAAAAGTTTTGATAGAAGGTTTGTCACCATAGAGCCTCTCATCACATTTCAAAGGCGAACAGACGCTGCTCAGAGAATCTAAACCCACTTTCTGTGCTTTTTCTGAGCTTTATCAAACTAGAAAGAAACCCCCAACTACCCCTTTTACTCTGGTCCTCTTTATCATCAATCATTTCTTTCTCTGTCTCTCTCTCTCTCTCTCACACACACATACTTAAACTGTGTTGGGAGCCCAAAGTGTTGAGGTAATGACTTACACATGTCCCTATTAAGGATCTGGCACATGGTGGGGAACTTTCCCACCCGTCCATAATTGATATTAATCCCTGCTCTTTGGAGTGGCTCGGGGGAATGGTCGGAGGAGACGTTAATGCACATACTGACAATGGCACAGTCCTAGACCTTGGAGGGGAAAAAGAAAGCCCTTTGGAAAAAAAATAATGTAATAAATGGGATTAATCCCTGCCTGACAAAGAGTGGATGATGAAAAAATTGGCAGAAAAAAAAGAAACAAAATTATATATATACCAAAGAGAATGGAAAATTCCTAAAGCTGTGAATGGAAAAGTAGATTTTAATTACAATTTGCAGCACTTTTATAAGAAGCAGAAGCTGTTTGTTTTTTGTTGTCATGAAGTAAAGTAGAATATAAACATTTCACCGCATCTATGAATGTATTTATTAATAAAATAAACAAATTTCATAGAAAACGTAACATGAGACAAGTTGTCCACTTCATTTTAGAAAGCACCATGGGAAATGTGTGAAGGGTGACACAATTTATTGGAGAACTAAAAAAATACAGATATTCATTACCAAGCATTTACTATAATAATAAAGTGGATGTGGAAGATAGAACAATGCAATCATTAAAACATGAGAACTAAGACATTTGAACTGAGCAACCTTAAAGGATTGTTCCACCCAAATGGTAAAAACACATATTTCCTGACTGATCTGTGGTGGTATCTAGCCATGCAGATCCTGTTGGTGTTATTTGCCCAAGAAGTATTTGTCTCTGAGATTTCCTCCACCTCAAAATCAGACTGAATTGGCATTTGGTTTCACTGGCATCATGTTTGTGCTGATGATATTTGGAAGAGGGATATTTTGTTTTGTTTTAACTATCGCAATCATTAGAAAATCACGTAATGACTTTCCATTGACTCGTTTTTGACTATTGTCAAAATCTGATATTTTTGTGATATATATATCATGCATTTTAAGCTTTTTGCGTAATTTAAAGCTGTTTTCATTCCCAACTTTGTCACATACTGACGCATGGTTGCAGTTTTAAACATTTGGTTAAAGTTGTGAATTCAAACAAAACTCCTTGGTTAGGTTTCAGAAATGATACATACGTACATGCGTTAAGTGTTTGACTAAGTTGTTTGTAATTACTCTGCAGAATGACACATATTACAAACATTTTTGATTTGTTCGTGTAGACAGGATTTTAGAGTTACTGCCGTCTTGAATAATAACATACCAGTAACCTTTTTTTTCAACTAGCCACCAAATAAACTAAAGTCAGGATATTTGAACCGTTCTCTAACAAGACTAATGCACTCACTAAAGAGTTCAACACAGGAATTACAGCAGTATTCCTTGAAGACGACACTTTTTATACCCGTATTGATATCCTCATAATAAAACTGCATGATTCAAATTCCATGAAAAACCTCAAATTATTACAACACACACAAAAACTATGATTAACTGAAATCCAATGATTGCTTCTGTAAGCATGCTCCCTCCACTCGTTTCTCCAGAACCTTTTTAAGACCTCTTTATTCCTCTTATGAACAGACAATGTTTCATTGTCAATGTTTTATTATGAACAGACAATGTTTCATTGTCAATGTTTTATTATGAATAGACAATGTTTCATTGTCAATTGACTCTGAATGGTAGTAAAATGGAGCAGAACTAATCTGATGGACAGGCTTGTGCATCAAATGGGTTTCACATTCAAACAGCACTCTCCAACTATGCCGCCTGATCTGGCTTTATAGTTCTTATCAGATGAAGAAAGCATATGTATATATCCATATATACATGCATACATATTACCTGTCACACGCGGTAAATCAAACAATGTTATCTTTGGACATTATCTTCCGCATGACCTCTGTGACCTCAACAGCAGCAGCGTCCGGAAGACAGACTGGTAACCGTGGGGGAGAAAGCACACAGCAGCCATTACTGAAAGGAGAGAAACAGCTAATTCTTGTGACAGGGTTTATTTCAGACGCTGGGGAAGTTTCATCGGCAGAAAAAAAGTTCCCCTCGTTGCTTACAGAGCGCTGATGATGCTGAGGCTGCCCGAGGGCTCGGCCCGAGTTCCCAGCTGGGTGTAGAACACACCCTGGGGTCTGCCTGAGTGGACACCCATCTGCCCTTGCTGCCTGCCTGAGGAGTGGGGGAGGGATGGATGGAGCAGAGGGAAGGTCTCACACAGAGGTCATCAATGACCTTAAAGTGGTAATCCTCTAAGAGGGATGAAAAGAAAAGTCAGACTTACTTATCATCACTTCTTTATGCATGACTTGACACTGCAGATTAGATCAGTTTCACTAAACTAATTTACTATGTTTCCAGTTAGGATTAATATCGTCGGGTCTGTGCTGTCAAATGACTTTATTTAAAAGCAGCCAGCGTATATATATATATATATATATATATATATATATATATATATATATATATATATATATGTACGATACAAATATCTAGAAGGCAGGAAACATGGAAGTTAAATATATTCTGAGGAATGACCCCACAGTCAATTCCCAAATCACAGATCAATGTGGTATTTGTTCGTCGTCTAATTACACTGAATTCGCTGTTAGTCCTGTTCACAATTCTTTATAGGAAACGGCAAGAAAAAAAATTGAGATTGAGAGGGATTCATTTTCAACGAGTTTATACATTGTTTTTGTTTACAAAAAATTCTGCCTTTTTAAGAATAGTTCATGTTAGGAAATATGTTTCTACACTTTCATGACATGAATTAAATGAGAATATTGATATTAAGTCTCGTGTTCACATGCTGCATATAAAGCTAGAGCAAGGAGACGGTTAGCTTAGCTTCTTAAGTAAAACAAGAAGAAGAAAAAAAGAAGCATTTACTCAATTTGACTAGTTAAGATGTTTAATCTCACTTGTTTAATCCCACAAACTGAGTGGATTTTGGCCCTATAAGCAGAGCTCTAGCAGAGGTTTGCATAAATTCACAAGCAGCTTTATTGGACAAATGTGTGGGGAGAGTTGGTCCGGGGTTCGCGGTGGAGCTGTCTGACTCTCGGCGAGGCAGGCGGAGAACGGACCTGAGGCTCAGGGAAATACAGAGTTCAAGCAAACACACGGATATAACCGACACGGACTAGAAACGGGCCGCAGCGTTAGTACTACGCCGTCAAACTGAACAATACGCCGAAGGCTTGGAGCGTAGAGCCGGGGTACACTGCAGCATCTGGAGTGGACGGGTCACAGGTGTGCAGGTGGATTGGCAGCAGGAGTGATATGAAGTGCCACGCCCAGACCAACACACACACACACACACACACACACACACACACACACACACACACACACACACACACACACACACAGAAAACCAACAAGGGACCAAGCGATAAACACAAGGAAGCGGTAAACAACAGAGAACAATGAGAGAGAGGCACAGCCGAGCCGTGACACACACACACAAATGTAACATTGACTATTTGTGGGTTCACTGGACTGTCACTCTTTTAAGAAAGCACACTTGCCAAAATATTGTACGCTACATTTAAACAGACAAGTTTGAAATACCGGATATGAGCTGTCATCCGTCATGAACATCAATACACGTCTTATCTCTCTCTTTAAAATCATTGCACTCTCAGTGTCACTTTCATGTGGAAGCAAAGCAGCCACAGAAACACATCTGGACATGAAACTGATGTGCTGTATATACGACTCAAATATACGCACTCTGATTAACACATATTGGATCATTTAAGATTTTATAAACAATATACAACCCATGTATATAGAGAGGTATTACATTGTGTGGGTCAAATGCGATTTGATTATCAGGGGAACAGCAATTTATGGTTGCCTTTTAGATAGATAGATAGATAGATAGATAGATAGATAGATAGATAGATAGATAGATAGATACTTTATTAATGTGTTTGTGGCAACAGCAAGCAAAGTTACATAGGAGACATAGAAATATTAAGTACTCAATATATACAATACAATAAATGAGCAGAGTGTATTAAATGTAAGACAATTAAATAATAAAGAAAGTGCACAAATGCAAAGTATATACACAGTGTATATGAAGTATACAGTGAAATAGAAGTATGTACAGTGACTAACTAAACGACAAAAGCGGTGCTTTATTTTAACTGAACATATAAAACTGAAACGCTTAAATGAACATTTTATTTGCCTAACCCTCCCCATACTTTTTCCATAGTTCATTTGCCATAATCACACATGTGTCCTAACCTAAACCATGCTGCGGTTGCCATGTGCAAATATCACAGAAAGCAAGATTTTTTTTAAACATTGGTTGTATTTTTTTTTTCTTTTTCAGATTGATCCAGTGTTAATATTCTTGTCTGAGGATCGCCACACACACACACACACACACACACACACACACACACACACACACACACTTGGCACAATCGTAGGAAGATGAGCCCTTCAGTGTAATCAACACTGGCAGTGTGTGTCATAGCGATTGTAGCAGGCTTTTGGTTTCTTTTATTCCATCAGTTTGCTCTTAACAATGTGTGCAACACAACCCACATGTTTTGAAGTCAAACTATCCTCCCAAGTCCAAGTTTTGTCACGGCCCTCGGCTTCTCAATGGACAACCTTTAGTTCGGAATAAAATGCAACGGGCAGTCAAGTAACTCCAATGTAAACCCAATATTCTGACAGTACGTTGCGCTTTGGGACCCCCAGATCTCCGATGGTCTGGTTTCATGAGACTGGTGGGAGGAGTTTGCTCCAAGCATAACCCAGCCTTCAGAGTGCTGGCCAAAGATATTTTTCTGGTGTAGAATGTCAACTGAAACAAAACAATGCAGCATGTTAACAAGTTGCCAGCAAGTAATGATTCATAATGAGGTAAATAAAGAGTTTGGTTTGTCAGTGCAAACAGAGGAACTGCAGTAAGCTGCAGCAGCCGTTCAGAGAACCTAATGTGCCAAATGTAATTGTAATTCTTTATGGTGTTTTCTACCTGAATATCCAACTGCTAAATGCCACTAAGCATCCAGGAAACAGCAGCAGCAACATGAATGAATGACATTTCTTTTTCAGAATTATCCTCATTTGCATTCTTGTTTTTTATCCCCGTACCCGTCTCCACACTGGAGAAACGTCTGGTTGAACCCTCTATAATTTCACATTAAAAGCCTTTTACACACTGGGGGCATTTTTTGTTTTTCATGTGATTCACTCACATGTCAATATACGTTTTTGTTTAACTGTCATGAGTACCAAGAGCGCGAATATTTCATGGGAAAAAAAAGCCGGAACTAGGTTGATTTTTCTGAGTTATCACACTGTGAATGAAGGCTTCAACAGATCACGCTGTGCTGAACGAACATTTTCCATACATTCATTTATATTGTACAACAACATGTAAGCTCCCTGGTCCAGACTGCAGACTCAATTACTCCTTTCAACCTTGGCAAAGGCAGCGAATACCATATCCACTCACAATCTTACCTTACAATAAAAGCCTTTACAGTACACTGCAACTCTTTACAACCAGGCGCTGCTCTGGGTCAATAGGATCCTGGTAGTTGCGTTTTGCATTTACATGTTTGTTTTTTTTGTCACGCCCCTGGTGTGTTATGACCTTAAGGGATAGGCGGCTGTAGCTTATGGGGAGAGTGGTCGTCCTGAAACCACAAGGTAGCCGGTTCGATCCCCATAATTTGCATGTCGAAGTGTCCTTGAGCAAGACACTGAACCCCTGGGTGCTTCATGAGACTGCCCACTGCTCCTTAACTACTAAGCATGTTTTTTTTCTTTAAACTGATCACAATTGTATCGGGCAGCTCTACACCCAGGATGCAGCGACGATGCTCGTGCAAAATAGATAGCGGAAGCTGAGGAGAATCCCATCTGAAAGGCGGCCAATGGCAGATTTATACACACATTCTACTTCCTGTGGGTCAGAAAGCATTCCCACTAAATTACAGTCATCGTGTTCATCCATTCTGACACAATATAGCGACTCAGGCAGCTTTTTCACAGTTCTCTTAAGCTACCACAGCGGGTGCTTTCGTGGAGGTCCAGTGGAGAATTGACTGCACTCATCTAATAGCTGAATACATAACAGGTTGTCAAGAAAGACAGATTTACCTGCACAGGTTGAGAAACAAACCACCGGTTAGGGAGACGGCAAGGAGAGGAAGTGCAGTTGCAAACTTGTTAAAGGTTCCACGAACTTCAGACGTTTCCTCTGACATGGGGGTGAGTCGATAATGACCGGATTTCCGTGTGAGGATGAACATTTCTTTCAGTCTTGAGGTTTTTCATCATTCTGTACCGTTTGGCCTTGAAGATGGGTCCACTGCTGTGAGCCCTGCTGTTTGTCCCCACGCTGATTGGACTTTTACAACGACACCCTGACCGCGCGGTGGCCCGCTAGAATCTCAGAGTTAAGTCTCAAATCCCACACACACACACACACACACACGCACAGACAAACACACACACACTTTCCACCATGCTGATGAGGGGAAATGTATTAATGCATGTAAATGTGTGTGTGTTTGTGTGGACGTTGTGTTCATGATGAATTAGTTTCCTTTTTTTGTTTGAAAATGGTATCTGGGATAGTTTAAACTCACCTGATCTACGTTTAGGCACATTTTCTTGCTGATGTGAATTCTAATGATAAAAAGTCAGTTTACACAATGTTAAGCAATATCGCTCTGACATGAAACTTCTTTAAAAAAACAAGCAACAATTAAAATATAATGATTGCTGCTAATGTCCATCGATGAAGTTACATTTAATGACTTATTTTGAACCCAATTATTATGTTTTTTTAACCCTAATTTATGTACTATTTTGATCTCAACCATGGTGTTTTTGTTTGAATTCACAACCGGTATTGTTATCATTGTCAGTGCGTTTGGATCAAGCCACAAGGGCCATACCGACTGTCACTTTTTACATTCAAAGCTTCTATTGAGGTTATTGAATGGAGCTTTGAATGTAGTAGCGGAGGGAGGCCCCGTTGTGTGTGTGTGTGTGAGTGAGGCCAATGACAGAGAAAATGTTGTTTTTGAAAGGCTAAACACCAACAAAACCAGACTGAAGCAGAGTATTTTGTTGGATAAAAACATATTGTGAATTTTAGAAATGATTACACGTCATGTTATTCAAAAACTTTTGACTTTTGGGCTGAGACAATTACAGAGACGAGGACCTGCTGTGTGTTTTTTTTCTTTTCTTTTCTTTTCTTGAGAATTAAAATACAGAAACGGCTTAAAAAGTATGTATTTTAAACAACATGATCTTGTGCAAAGCCACTCCTCGTGTCACGACACACACATGAAGCATTCCGTGTGTCCCTTCACACCACGTCGTCAACATGAAGCGGTTGCATTTAGACAACACAACTACGGTAATGTCCAAATTTAGGTTGAGGCAACAAAAACACACTGGTTAGGAAAAAACGTCACAAACGTAACTTCAACATCCGTCAGCAACACTTTAAGCAGGTTTCAGACTCACCAGTGTCCAGTGTTATTCATATGCCATTTGATGTAAGTCTGATTTATAAAAGCCATGAAAAGAAAAGATAAACAGTCACCTACCGTGCGGTCACTTTTCATGTCGACCCCCACAAAGCAGTCATATTCTTTGTATCCACAGAGGCCACTAAAAACACTGCAGCCATTTACCTACCGTAAAAGTCGGGTTACAAGCCGCTACTACCTTTGGTCAGCGTCCCCGTTAGCTCCCCGCTATAGCCAGCTAGCGCTCCATATAGCACTCCGCTAGCTCCCCCGACAACCACCGAAGGTAGTGGGACCAGCCCCGGCTCGAAACCCGACTCGGGCAGAAGAAACGCGGGCAGAAGAAACGCGGCCAGCAGCGGCAGCAGCGGCCAGTAGCAGCAGTGCTACTGCTAGCTTGCTACAGCGGGGACACCCACCGCAGGTAGGAGCGGCTTGTAACCCGACTTTTACGGTAAACAGGCAAATATGAACACTGCAACGTTACAAAATGAGACAATTAAAACCAAAATAAGATCAAAACATAAACAAGAATTGAACTAAATTGATCAGGTGTAGCCGAGCCGGAATTATAACCTTCCTCCTAGTCCACATGGACCTAATCAAACGCATCAAGGGACATCACTGCAGAGGCCTTGGACAGACGACTTCTCGTGGCCATTTTAGTTTTGTTCTGGAGTCTGAATCCAAGGCCTTAGTTATTCAAAAGGATGACTGGCCGTCAGATTTTTACAGATGGATTTTTTTGTTTTTTTTCCCCGACAGTGGATGTGGGAGTAGCGCGGCCAGGTAGGTGGTCCGGTATTGTTGGAAAGTCTACATTGAAGGTAGAACATTTTCAAGAAAAGAGTTTTGATTAAAACACACAAAGGACAGTTCCTGGCCTGGAAAGTATTTCAGTCCCACTCCAATCACAAGTGCTTTCCTCCAACGTTTTCATTCTCTTCTCTCCAGCTGAAGCCGTTACAGGTTCTTGATACCCGGGTTGAGACTGACCCAAGCTGTCGGGACCTCCCAAGGGTTGGCCCGCCGTGTCAGGACCACCAATCAGGGGCTAACAACTCAGAGGTCCTGGAGGCAGAGTACAAAATCTAAACCCCTTCACTGAGGTGAGAACTGCTGTCTCCGGCATCACCTCCAATTCACTCGATCTTCAGAGGTAGTCTGGGAAGAGAATAAGTGCTCGGAAGCTTTATATAATTGTACATTTAATATTCTGTGTTTTATCTAAAAACTAATATACGAAAAATTCAATGTTGAAATATGTTGAAATCCTCTTTCACAATTTTCCTGTGAATTCTTCTTCTGAAGCCTGTTTAAATGATTTGCTTTTCTCTAATCAACATGTTAGTGTTTATTATAAACTGTCTACACAAGAAAAAAACAAAACATGTGTTGTTTGTTCACACGCCTGACAAGGACCCCCTAGTCACTGTGTGAATTACGACTCTACTCTGTGGGGAATAAAGGCAGAACTTGTGGGACATTGTTATGGAGCTGGAAACCCTCTTAGGGAGGAGGTTGGGACGGATGAATGGGTGAACAAAGCAGGTTTGTTCCTATTTCCTACCAATAGTCAATCTTGATATATATTTTTACGTCGACTTTAATCTTTTCCCGACCTTAAGAAAGTGGTTTTAATCAACATTATACATTAACAGTGGATAAAATGACGACGTGTGATGTGAGAGGTGATGATCGAAGTAAAAGACACACAGCTGATTTTCCGTGAAGAAGCTCCAATAAACCGAGTGCTCACAAACAGCTCACTAGCGACTAGCTAAGTGGAGTATTGAGCAGCTTTAGAGGCAGACATTTGTGAATATCGGACACTTGGGCATCTGATGTGAGACTCACGACTCTAAATGAATGCTATGCTAACGTTCCTCTTGCAGCTATTATGTTTGACAATACATTGGTCATATAAACCACCTTTTGGCTAATAAATAAATTGGTGGAAGTTTAAAGCTGATTCAATCAGTTTTTTGTTGCACATTTGCTGTTATGAAGTATATCTATTGTGTTAGCAAACAACTGCCTTTACACATCCAGCAGACAGGGAGGATGGTTAGCATTCATTGTGTCTGGAAAACAGCTGAATGTAAGGTCACTCTCCTCTCTTTTGTTTTGTTCTACTGCAGAAGATTTTTAACTCTTTAGGTGTTAAATGCTCCTCTATGATCACCTGTTTCTTTGTTTCGTTTTTATTAATTTTGGTGGTCTAGTTTTCTATATTATTTATTTTAACTTATTCTGTCTTATATGTCCAATGATTGTTCTGCTAAAGCATTTTAGAAGCATATAATTAAAGTGTGATATCATTCGACACAACATTTGTTGAGAATGCTCTCTCTTTGTTTCAATGGGGCTCCCAACCCCCCTGTTATATTATGTGTCTGGCTTTTGCCCTCCGTTGTGATAATTAAAACTACACAATCAAATTGGCTCTTTGTTCTGAGGAGTTTCACACCCTTATATATATATATATATATATATATATATGTATGTGATAGTTGCCCACGGACTGCCATTCCTCCTCCCCCTCCCACCTGTAGTGTTTCCAACTTGGCACCTCCTCCTCCAGAAGTATCTTGGCTCGTATTCCTGAGTCCTTTTCCAAGCCCAACGCCTGCTTCCTCATTCACTGATCACTAATCAGAGCTCACGTCCCTGCTGCTCTACAGTTAACCTCTAGGCACTTGGGAGATGCTCCTCCACCTCTTCTGCATATGGCCATTGTGGATTTTGGGCGGCAGCCAGGGTGCCCTCTCGCGCCTGCCCACCCGCCAAACATTGGCCCCGAACTGAGGCACAAAGGCATTTGTATGCCAGTCATGTTTAGAGGGGCCGCTGGCTCTTTAAGACTGTGGGAAAGAGGGCATTTCTGCACTGAAACTGCCCCGTTTTCACACATTCCTGAGGAGGGCATATTGAGCTCATTATCATATTTAACTACAATGGCTCTTTGTGCAGGATATGGGATTTGGAAAGGTGCCAAATATCCTCCGGTGCATGTGTAGCTGCACATGTGTGATTCTGTCTACATATTATTTGTGTGTAAACTGAAACATAATGAATATATTCAGTAAAATGGTAACAAACGTGAATAATAGGCTCATTTGAAAGCACAGTTCTATTGTTGCCATCAGAAAAACAACACAAAATATATATTCTATTTCTTTCATATCACAACATTAAACTATGTTGTACACAAATCTATATTTTTTTGCACCATATATTGTCCATGTACTGATTACAGCAAAATGATGATGGTCATAATAAATAATTCTGATCAAAGGGAGTAAGAAACCACTAATTTCGCCATTAGTTACATCTTATAAATCATGTATAAGGTTATCTCTTTGTCCCACAAACACATGCAAGCCAACAATGTGTTAGTCTGTCTCTCAATACCGTCTGACTTCTTTGACTGTGGCTCTCAGCCCAAAACCCATTTGTTTCTATTTAAGATGGATGAAGATGAATCTTCATTAAAAAAAATAAAAATCAGGTCACAAATAAATATAGTTTCCCCTGAAGCAGCTGCTCACTGTATATTTTAGCAAAAGTTACTCAACAGTAGAAAATAGTGCATTTGTTGGGGACTATTTTCAGCAGGAGACACGAAAAGAAAGAGGAAAAAACTTCCGAGCATAGAATAAATGCAATACAAATGGTCACACTTTGTCTACTCAGTGGCTTAATAAACAAGGCCAGTGCATTCTGGGTCTTGTAGGCCGTTGACCTTTTTAGCCAAAGGGAAAACCACAGCCCCTTTTCTCTGATCATGTAGCACCAATGTCAACAATATTTGCACCTTTCTACTACATAACCAATCTAGTTTATATGAAAAGGCTTAAAAACACTTCTTTCAGAGAACCTTGAAAGTATTGAACTTCTGTATTTTTAAAATCATTAGCAATGCCTTTGTTGGCAACCCTGGTGTGATTGCAGGTGTAATGTGGTATGTTTGAGTCAATGAGTGTGTGTTGTAGTTGTAGTGAAGATAGTAGGGAGGGGTTGGAGAGTGTGTATTGTGTTACACAGCAACACATTAGCAGTCAGCCACGCTGAAAGTGGCGCGCTCATTTCCTACCAGGATGCTCCCAGCAGCCACACTGATCGAAGCCGACATCAACAGCATTCCCCCAGCTTCCCTCCCCTTAACATACACAGATGCAAACACACACACACACTCACACACTCCAGCAGTTAGAACAAAACCATTTTTGCCTGACAAAAAGGGAGACAGCAGCAAAATCAATTGCGATCCTCTATCTCCGGCGACGCCAGTGAAACACAGAGCCGGAGAGGAGAAATTATTGCAACAGCTGCAGCGCGAGGCCGTCATGTTTCACTATATATTCCCACTCGCAGACTAAAAATATAGACCCCCCACCCTGAACGCATCACCCTACGTCTAGACCCACGTCTCTGACTCGTCCTCGCCGCATGTGGCCAAACAGAAAGGGAGGGCGATTCTTCCTCTATCGGGAAAAAAGGTTAAAAGGGGCTGTCTTTCATCAGCTCATCATCCACAACGCCTGCATAATTTATGGGCTTGTTACTGTAATCAAAAATTCTTCTTTATTTTTTTTGTTTTTGAAAGAGGGTGGGGGTAGAGTAGATGCACTGTGGAGGCAGTGCTCTCCCGCACAAACTTTTTTCCGCGAACCCGGGCCTTTTCATGTGAAATGAGATACTGCTATGATGTCCCTCGGGTAAGAAGGCACACACAACACATACACAAAGTTGTGGGGAAAGAACTCTGTGTACACATGCAGCACAATATCTCAAACTTCCCTCTACTCTGCTCATGAATGTTAATGGGGCCATAATGTACAGACAGATTCACACACTATAAACCAAGGGAAGCTTGCGATGTGTTTGGTTTACAGGCTATTGTTGGCTTAGTGATCATGAGGTCATATCTTGGTTTATTGCCTATTTTTATGAATCCAACAACCAGTTCTTGCATCATATAAAGTGATGGATGTGAGAAATTAATGAACAAATATATACCAAAAAACAATATTTAGGCCATCAACCATTCTTAACCATTCTCTGAACGCAACCCTGGTAAACTGGCTCTCACTACAGTAGTAATATATATTGGGTGATAATTTCCCTATAAAAAACATTTTTTTCTGACATGACTGACATTTTTAATTCTAAAATGTCCAACTGAGTTCCATTCATTTCATTGTATTTCGTATTATAGGATTTCTTTACTTGGCTTTCTAAAGAACACGTTATGAAGCCTACAATTAACTTAAAATCATGCTGTTCTTTTATTGAATAATATAAATTAGAAAAATAAAACCAATGGTCTTACTTCAAATTCCAGTCTCTATGATCATTTCACAGTTGAAGCCCCACACTAGCTCTGGCAGAACAATGAGGCCATGCATGCTATCAAGGGATTATTATCAGCCAACTCCTGCAATCAGCAATCACGTCTAAACAAGTTGCCAAGGCGGTGTCTAAAAGTTGACAATCTCACTCTTGCTCGCCCATGCTGCTGCTCATGCTGCTTATTCCCATCTGCTACATGCTGCCGATATTGTTGAGGATCATTGTTCTGGTTCCTTATTAATCGTACACACGATGGCATCCTGCCATGTGGATTGCAGTTTAGCTTCAGTTGCATGTGTTTGGAGGGTGTGTTCCTTGTAAGAGGAACACAAAGCTAGCATTATTGATTGTTTATTGGGAGTCTGGATAGTTCTGTTGTATGAAGCTGTCTTCATATTTTTTTGGGAGATCCACAAAAGCCCTGAGTATTTATCTTGAACCTAATGTGAGTGTAGGAGCCGCTGCACCTGGAAAATGTTTATTTTTTATCAAATGGTTATAACAGAAAAAAAGACATTTATTGTATATGGTATTATGCAGCAACCGCATGCCTTTGCAACACATTACAGTGATGTGATTATACAAATGTGATTACAATTTGAAATTCAATACTTAAAGTCCAGTGATGCTCTGTTAAGCTTGATTTTCCTTTACGCCTCCCAGAGGATCCAGAGCGTCAAAGTGACATCTCCCCATCAGACACGGCCCTCCGCGGGGTTTCCATGTAGCAGATCCTCACCTGTCTGTGCACATCCAGCATCTTCTAGCGACGCAGATGGGCAGAGGAAATCGTAAACTTCGAGATTGGCAGTTTGCGGCGAGGAGAACACGCGTGACAATGCAATGAATTATTTAAGTTACACTGTAAAGGTCCAGAAAAAGGAATGTGAAATGAGTTGTTCTCACTCCCGATCCGTCAAATCGGCAGCGTGGTCGGTCGCTTCACCCTGTGACGCTCTACAAACCCCTCGAGGGCCAACTGTGTGTCAATCCATGCTTCTAACGTGCTTACGCTGTCCTTAAATAATACATGTCAGTATTCACAGGAAACAAAAAGATCATTTTGGGGTTGAAATGAAAAAATATTAGTCTGTCGGATGTGTACGCAGCATTATGTAACGTTACGTAACTCGACTTTGCTTTCCCACAAAACACTACACCGTTTTCTTGAGGGACATTTCTGTGCAGAAAAAATATATAAAGTGCACAAAATATATACTATGTTAAAAAAGTACACGGCATTACAATAAAATAAAATGTGATTACAAGCCTCTGAACATCTATCTGTATCTATACATTTGGACATTTTAAACATCAAAATAAAATTGTAATCAATGATTGGGAAATAATTTACTAAAAATATATTTTCTCATTATAATAGAACTGGTCATCTGTGAGTTTTATTATTAGCAGGGTTTTATGGATTTACAACATGTTAAAGCTTTAAATGAATTCCAAACACATTTGGGATTACAGTTTCAACCTTCAACACATGTTGCCTTCTTTTCAAAATAAGAGTGCACAGTGATCATTTATCTCACGATTATAAATAATACAAATACCAACAAAAAAAGAGCAGAATACGAACTTCAGACATCCACTTAGCAGAGCCGCAACTGTTGCTCTTCACAAACAGCAATCTCTGCTCCAACTTGACTTTCCCGTTCTGGCTGAGGAAACAGAAGGAGTGCTTCATGTTAAACCCGCCGTCTAAAGACACAGTCGCTGCAGCTGCCTGATCCTCCTCCAGAGGACGGAAGTCTTCTGTGCAGCGCTGAGTCGTCACGTCGGTCCCACCAACATCCCCTGCAGTGGCGGAGAAGGGTGGGAACTCTCCATCACTGCAGCTGGAATGCTGTGTGGTGCATGTGAATGTGCTGCACGGAGACACGGACGTGGGTGGGAATGTTGGTGCGCTGTGTTTACTGTGCGTGTAGAGGCTGCCTAACGAGTGACGAACACGCAGCCATCTCACACTATCGAAATCTTGAACCGCAGCCGCCTTAAAAATACTGTCCCGGCAGTCCCTGCCGGCGGGAAAGGGGAAGCCGTTGACCACAGAAACCTGCGATTATATGTGATTCAACTCTCGTTCATCAACCTCATCAAACACCCTGATAATGCAGACTCCTTTCCAAGCAGCTGACCTGAGAAGCCGGACGATGAGTCTCCAGTCTGGCTAAACACATTCCTCATCCGCCACTACAGGCTCTCCACCCTGTGGGCAGGAGGCTCCAAGGCCATTCGTGCTCTTCCTCTGTACTTCTGGTGACTCAGACAATGACATGCAACAAGATATCATAAACTTACTGATTTTGGGGGGGAAATCTGGTTGTTGGAGCTGCAAATAGTAGGATACAGTGAGAGAAATATGATGCCGCTGCATGTTCAATGGGATTGAAAGTCCCCAAACTTTGAAACCTGTGAAAAACATCCGCATGTGTGTATTAAACTTGACCTCGTCTCAGGAACTTTTCTCTGACGTTTGCACTATGTATATTCCACCCTGTCTCCTCCAGAATGATGTCCCCATACAACCAAACTAATTCAATTCAATTCAGTTAATTTTGTGTAGCCCAAAATTAAAAATTTGCCTTGGAGGCTTTTATAATACGACATCCCTGTCCCGGGACCTCACATTCGATGAGGAAAAACTCCCCAAAAAAACAGGAAAAAAAAACTTTCACAGGGAAAAAAGGAAGAAACCTTTAGGAGAGCAACAGAGGAGGATCCCTCTCCCCGGATGGACAGAGATGGACAGTTTAAAACACCTGGTTTAACTTATGTATGATTTGTCAACAATACTTGTTTTGGAAAAGAACACCATGGTTTGGCTTAAAATAAGTATGATATGACGTAAATCTTAACAAGTTAGCGTAGATTTGAGGTTTCCCACGAGACACAAACAGCATTCCTTTATTACATCCATCCCACAAAATCCTCCCTGTGTGGACGTCTGCGGACTATCATTAGAAATGTGTTCGTGATCTGTCAAAAAACAAAGTAATCCTGGACCTTCAAAGCCGATTGACGGTGCATTTACATGTATGAGAATCTCTCAGTGACCAGGTTGAGATTAAGAAACAGTAAAACAGCAGCGCTCTGCTGTACTTCCTTTTTCAGTTCTCCAAGCCTCACAGAACCGTGAGCTCACATCCTGGTCGACAGGTCTTTGGATCCAAACCCAGGACACCCCGACACCTCCAAGTCCCCAGAGATCCAAGAGGCAGTCGGTGGTGCCGCGCTGGAGTCAGGCTTTCTGTGAGTCGGGTAGTTTGAGGCAATTCGATTTTAAAACAACTTAATTTATAATGTCAACACAATTTAATGTCTTAAAACTAGACTTTGACAAAGAGGCCCTCTGCAAGACAGGACCAGAAGGCAATAACTCCTCAGAGCCGACAACTACATCTCTTTTATGATCCCTACGTGAGAGGAAAAATAGCTATTTCTGTAATGGCACCCAGTCTTGGGAAATGCACTGTAAAAAAATCTCTCATATATTATAAAATTGGCTATTATTTTTTAAATAAGTTAGATATGAAATCTCATATAACTTTGACTTAAGTTGGGATATCCTTGTTCTCGCTGAAGACCTTTGAGTTGTGCACAATGCGATGTGCATAAATGTGATCAAAGTTTGATTTACGACTGCTGAAATTGCCTCATCACAGTATTCCCAAAACATCCGTCCTCTCACAGAACATCATTTCCTGGCGACTCCCAACAGGTCAACAGACCAAGAGTTGTTTTTTTTTTGCCCGGTTAAGAGTGGCTTCCAACTCTGAGATGCTTGCTAAATACATGGCCCGCATTTCTCCTTAGAGAAAAGCTTCCTCCTCCTGTTTGAGAAGCAAAATGCGGATACTAATACCAACAATAGCTCCAATGCAATTAAGTTTCTCCAAGCTGCATTAAAGAGAAATTCAAATAGAAGTCAGCAGGAAAAGAGAGAACAGCAGAAAAACAAACCATACATATCGGCTGATGCCTTCTGGGCCATTCAGAACTGACGTATTAATGATATAGCCAACCATACGCTGGAGTTTGTGGATAAAATACCCCTATGGAGGAGTATTTCTGTCACTGTGATGCCTTCTTCCTCGCTTGTCCTCCTGAAAACAGGTGCCGTCAGCAACGAATGGTAGAAACTTCAGAGGGAAGAGAGACTGAGGGGAGATAAAGAGAGTGAAGAGGCCTTTGAGTAACAGCTCATTTTTTATTTGGCAACACTTCAAATGTAGCCCGTTTACCACGTCTAGACGAGACAGCTTTCAAAGTCAGGGTATAGTACTGTTTTTTTTTTATTATTTTACTCAAGTATATAAAAGCTATTTACTGTAACAGCAGAAGACAGACATCTCTTTTACTTTTCCTACCACAGACGCTCTACTGCTCCTCTACGTTGCAGATGAGTTTGTCAGATGCCTCCGTCCAACCTCCCTTTCTCTCGGTCTAACCCGCCTCCTCTCTCTTCTCGTAGTCTGTTTGAAGCCGTGAGAGGAGTGAGACAATCTGATCCTGTTTGATGGATAATTTGAAAAACTCAGTGTGCGAGATCAGGGCTGAGACGATGTTCGTTTCTGGTGGCTGGGCTTCAGACGGCAGGTCGTACAAAGGGACTCGTTCTCTCTCTGTGGCCTTTTAAATTCGTCAGTCAGCGTGTTGAGACCGCTTATGTACTCTAACTACCGCCACAAGCTTTTCATGTGGCTCTTCATGCTGTTTCGCTGTTGAGAAATCACATATTAAATCACGGCGTGCGCAGGAAAGACTTTCTACTTCAAATATGTGTGGTTTTACGTCAGGTGTATCTTAAGCATCTGTCTGTTTTCCTGCTTGATAACTGCAAGGCGAACGCAATTTCAACAAATAATTAATAACAGAGAGTCATTATTTCTTATTGATATGATGGAGTTTTGCCGAGTGTTAGAATTCACTTATAATTTATCGAGAACTGATTCCACAGAAGCATTTGATCAGATTCAACAAATGTATGCTGTCGAGAGATGAAGCGTCCCATCGTGTTTAAAGGCTTGCATTGTATTATTAATTCTGCAGGAAAAAGAGAAAAATGTCAGAAGAAAAACGTTAAATTGAAAGATGTTAAATATGGAAAAGGGAAATATAGGAATTACTGGTATTCTCCCCCCAAAATAGCAATATAGACTTCACTATTTAACAACATAAAAGAATATATTTTGCTTATTAAAAAGTATACAGTAGATACAATCCATTTAAACAAACTAAAAACAAGAATAATGTAAAAAAAATATACATATATTGTTGTTAATGTGGCACAAGAATCTGACATATGTGTTCCTCTATACATAAAATAAATATATGATTAAAAAAGTCAAAATAAAAAGTGTATTAAGCATTGCACCTGTAACATTTTAGAATTCACGATAGAACGTTGTTTTTTTTTAAAGATAAAAATCCATGCATCGTGTTAAAACCTGGTTCCTACACTACAAAGCGCTTACTAAAGGGAAGTTTGTAAAAGCTTCGGTTACTTTGCATCATAAAACGGAACGTTTGGGAAACAATGATCTCTCGATCGTGCCCATTGATGCTTTGTGTGATGCGCCTGAACGAAGGAATGTTTTGTGAGCACTGAACAGTCTGATGACTTTACTTTTGAACTTAACATTGCTGCACCACCTCACGGCCAAACGAAGACGTCTGACGACCCCAATGATATATAGCGTGGATGAAGATATTTTGCGAAACGAAGGAAATAAAAATATTTCATGAAAAAAATGTGTATATATATATATATATATATATATATATATATATATATATATATATATATATATATATATATATATATATATATATATACACAAGTGTGGACAGGGCCATAATTGATCCGACTTCACACAGCTCCCCCTGGAGACCAAAAAAATACTTAACACATCATCTTTAAGAGCCATACTGACATCAAATAGGAACACATGTATATACAAATGTATGAAACTCACACTAAAGAAATGATAAAATAATGATAATGCATAATAATACTTGAATACAGTTAACTCTTTTAAAGCCACTATGTGTAAAATTCCAATTTTCAACGTTGGTGCCTCCCAGTGGTCGTATCTAAAAACACGAGCAGGCGGATATAAACATCGTAACCCTCCTTTCGTGGACCTGACCACAGGACACCAAGAGACAGGCGGAAGGAAACACACAGACTGTACCAACTTTCATATTTCAACTAAAAATAGAAAAGAAAACTACAAAAACAGATTCCATAAAAAAATAAAAATGGAATGACTCTGCAATCAGTTCAGGGGCTTTATGAGAATGTGTGAAACAAATTAGTCGCCTCGTCTCTTACGGAGAAGAATCCAGAGTTTCATGGCATTTTCAGCCCCTTCATGGCGACCTTGAGTTTTGCCCTTGAAATGGCTGAGTATCCTGCCTCAGAGTCTCAGACAGCCAAGTCAAGTACAGGCTTGAAGTCCATCACCATTCTGTATTACACTTCCATTAAGTTGGGGGACTTGTGAGAGACATATTAAATGGTGATCAAAATCTGTTTGCTTCAATTAAAAAATATTGTCTCCATCGCTAAGATAACCCTGATGACCTTACCATGATGTCATCATCCTTTAGCCAAACACGGAGAAGCAGGTTAGCAGCGGCGTACAGCAGATATGACGATCATCTGCTCACTCTCTAAATCACTGAAAATAAGAGCCCGGGCTGCACCGTCTCAAGGCGAAATTACAGCTAGTAAAACGTTGCCACACGGAGTGGTGGAGTGGAACTATGTTTTCCAGCCGCAGGGTGTCCTTCTCCGCCTCGCTGGTGGGATCCCGGGCTCTCTGATGACGGGGTGCGACTGTGGCTTCTGGGGAGTGTCTGGAATGGGTGCCATCTCCAATGCGGTGCTCCACAGAGGTCTGATGATGGGAAGCGAGGGGACATGTCATCGTCTCCAACCGGCCATTGGGAGGAGGAGGAGGAGGAGGAGGAAGATGGAAAGTGGGTGAAAATAGAGGGTGCATGGGAATGGCTTATTCTCTCCTCCACCGCCCAGCAGCTCTGGCATATCACCAACGTTATGGCGGTAATTGATTCTCTCTGTGCCATTAGTCTCTGAGACAAAGATGCGCCAACGAGAGGGGGTGCTGTCACTTAGAGGCTGGCATGGCGCCCAGCCGCACACTCTCACCAACACACAAATAGATACATGCAAAGATATACTTGATTTAGCGGCGCACGCGCGCACACACACACACATTTCGTTTCTCACACAGATGCAAAGCACCATTGGTATAATGTCAGCTGTCAAGGTCTGTGGAAGCAAGAGCACTGCTCATTTGCAAATAAGCCAAACATCAACGGGATGCAGCTCAAACGCGGTTAATGCAGAAATATGGAAACACGGACAAAATCAAAGGGAATACAAATGACTGCTGATGGGATTTGACATTCTTCTCTTATACTTGTGTTATGTTTGTGAGGTTACTGGGGTCGGGGCAGAGTAGCATTCCTCCAGGACACACACACACACACACACTTGAATATAAAAAGAGAGCTCCCCAGACAAAGAGCAGAGCATGTCTTTATCTCATTAAAGTTAACGAGAGGCTGCTGTCTTCTGCCGTAATCTGATCCCGAAGCCCTCGCTGTGGGCATCGGGCCTCACCGGCAGCACATTGGCGCTCATCCCCGTCACAACACTGAGTACAAAGAAAAGCGATGTATAAAATTAAAATAGTATTATTATTATTATCCCTAAACCCGTTGCTGCAGACGCTCACCGGCACCGTAGCGCCTTTTGGACGCCACAACGGTACATTTTCCTCACCGTCGCAACGGCCATTACAAGAAATCCTCACCGTCCCCACGTCATCTTCACTGTGGAAAAACATGAATGCCAAATGTTGTACGCCGTCACCATGGCAATTGTCTTTTGTCATCCTCTCTGATGTTGTTTCTTATCACCATGGCCACGGCAGCAGTACCTGCTTTACTCCGAGGAAAATGGGTGGAACAAAAGCGGTTAAAACCTAAAAAAACAAACACAAACACACACACACACACACACACACACACACACACACACACACTCACTAAGGAGTACATGCATTGAATGCCAATTAACCAAATGAAGGATAAGCTAGCGGAGACAATAGCCCCTCACAGTCAGTTACGAGCTAATTAAAGAACATATAGCATACAATCTAAGATCACTCTAAGATCAGTTTGCCCGCGGGCGCTGCGAGCTGTTTGATAAGCGTTCTTCTACATCTCCAAAGTGAGCTCTGCATGTAGGGACTGAGGTAGAAGAAGGGCTATAAAGTGGTGGCAGCCCTCCATCACATCCAGTCGAGTCGAAGCAGCCCCGTCTGACTCCTCCTCTCGCCTCTCAAGGCCTGCTACTACTTGGATGCTCATTTGGAGTCTGTAATTAATTGGAGCCTCTATTTCTTTTTTTTCTTCATCTATTTTTGTTTGGCTGTTGACCGACGTGTGGTCCTCTCACGCGCTCGTCTTCAGGTCGACGTGGCTCCCTAATTAAGACTCCAGAGGATGGCTAATTGCTCTTGCGTGCCTCTCGGCGGAGCAAGGGAGCCTTCTCCCGGCGCTGCCCAGAAAGAGCGCCCGAGCTCTGAATTAAAGGGGCTTATGTAAGCTTGCGGTGAAACTATTAAACACCAACCAACTTTTCCTTGTGAGGAACTGCCACTTCATTTAATGGGCCTCATTAAAAGTGCACATCACAGAGATGCGAGGCGCTCTCTCCAGCTTCACACGACAATGGGATAATGGTTCCTCCTCGACGCTGTCAAAGCCTAATCCTAAATATTGAACAGTGCTATTGCTCCCGCAGAACGATCCAAAATGGACAGCAGCGTTCTTAAAAGGAAGGATTCACATCATTTGTCTTTTTTGACAAGGGGCAGAGAGGAGCAAGTGAAGGAATAGATGGCGCTGAACAGCTCGGTGTTGTTTATTGGGAGAGGTAAATGGAGAAATCTGGAGCTGAATGAGAATAGATCCTGGATCAAGCTGAAATATTGTTTTCATTGCAGTCCTTAAAATGTTTAAATAAGCCCCGTCTGACGGGGCGAGATCAAATACATGTTGGCATTGTTTATCAGGAGACTGGCATGGTTGAGATCTGATTAAATGTCACGCAGTAAATCCTCACATCTATCAAAAGATACACATCTGTCCATCTTAATACTCCTTTACCTTTAAAAAAAACTACGTAATCCTGTTTTCTTTGCATCCTTTTGGTTTGGTTTCGCGGCCGCACTTAACCGTGTTGGTTCGGCCTCGCTGCTTTTATTAACCTCGCTTCCACCACACATTCAACAAACAGAGTTAGCAACGACGTGGAGCATTTAGCAGCTAAATAGCCAGATACTTACCTCAAGAGTTGATGAGGGTATGTAGTCTGTATCTGCTGTATTTGTAAACAGCTACCTGATTTACAGCTTTATAATGTGATAATACATCAAGGTTGTGTTAACAGCTTATTCTGCTGCCCACTAGTGACCAAAAAAGTAATAATTGCACCTTTAAAACAAGGTAATGTAATGTTTGTGGTAAAGTGCCCTCTGAGTCGATGATGAATTCTATAACGCAGTGTGTGCAGAGAAGAGAAGCATTATAAAGTCAGTCAAACTGACTCAGTCATGTCAGTTGTACAGCAGTTTCTATCTAATGGTTGCAAACATTTGCCAATTTGAACTACTGATCATACCAGAGGAAGCAGGCAACACACTCTTGAATGTATTGGATTGGCTACGGGTTTATTTGATGATATCATTTGAAAGGCAGTCCTTGAAAAGGCCAGTGTGCAGGTTCTGGTTGGCATTGCCACTAACTGGATACCCCTCACTCCGCTCACTACCTCCCTCTCCACTACTGCGGTAACATCAGCCGGCAGAGTGCAAACCTGTGGTTAGTCGTTCGCCTTGTTCAGAGGAAGCCCAGACCATAATAATACCGTTATAGGAGCAACGGAAGTCAGGCGGCGGAACCAGAGTTCTGTACTCTGCGGCTCACGGTACTGCGGTTGCACAAGAATATGGTGGCCTTCAGCTAACATGAAAATGTTTGGTTTGTGTGTTTGGGGCTACTGTAGAAACATGGTTGCGCAACAAGCAGGACTCCATGAAGATGCCCCTTCTACCTGTGTAGATATGAAGGGCTCATTCTAGGCAAAAACACAATGATTCTTTCTTTTAGGTGATTATAACATATGAATCTAGCATTCCATTTATGCTGAATGCTACACGGTGGGCTTTAAATGCCCCTCTTTTACAGTATTATTTTACCCTGTAACCGCCCATTGACCGTAATTCAAAAGAACATGAGCTCCCACAAACTCTTTCATATGTATTTGTTTAAAAATCTGCAAAGAGAGTCCAAAGAAAGACAACGACAATTAGAAGAGAGAGTATGCATTATATAGGAGAGAGAAAATGAGGAAACACAGCAGCAACAATTACTTAAGAGACACAATTAAGGCATGAGTACAAAAAAGACCACTACCACAATGGACCTCTCAGCAGATATATACCCTTGAAACATTCCTCCACTTCAAACACATAACTTGTGCCTCTCGTAGAAAGAAAAAAAAAGCTCCAAGACAAGAAAGAGATGGCAAAAAAAAACAAAAAACAAATCAGGAAGAAGCTGGAAATGAGTCCAACTCATGCATAACTTCAAACACTCCATCTTCAAAGTTGCATAACATTAAAAACCAAGCCCACTCTGAGTCCTCGACATCAAAAAACCAGCCAGCATCGAGGGGACACTGTCGAGCCTGCTGAGCCTTGCCCTCGCTCTGAGGCACAACATGCACCCACCCTCCTCTTTGTCTTCATCCTTTTCTTTCCATCACTTGCCATTGTCCTTGGGGTATTTGTTATCGTAGAGGAATACAGCATCATGGGTAAGAGGAGGGCCAGGTGGAACATAGTGACTTCCCAAAGAGCAAGCATATCAGGGTTATCAATCATGGTTATATCCGGACCGTGGTTGCGCCTCTTGACATGACCCTGCTGACCCCCACTGCCACCATCATTTGTATTATTATTAGTCACATTACTATTACCGATACCATTACTGCTTTTATTGTCCATATTATTCTACTATATCCACTGCTGCTGTTATTATTAGTCGTAATTCTTCCATCATTATTCTGCTTACTACTCTCATTATATGAATAATTAATGTCATATGCATTGAATGTGTTGCAACTCTGGTATGTTGTTCCCTCTGTACACATGACATCTATCGCACTTCTGTCAATCTTGGGATTGAATCCGATGTGAGAGTCCTGGGACTGACGATGTCTTATGTGTACAGATTGTAAAGCACAATTTGTGATTTTGGGCCATACAAATTGAATTCTTCCCACTAGATTACCTCTTATATCATGCATGCATACATCTATGTGTGTATGAAAACCTCTATTGTCAGTGATGAAGAGTGTAAGGCAGTGATTCCCAACCCTTTTGGTCTGACGTAGATGAAATCAGGTAAGCCTTTAGTGGACGCCTCGTACCGTGTGTTCATTTGAACAGATTGTTTAAGCATGCTGTATACACTGCGAGTGTACATATATGCATATGCTGTACATATCCACCCACTGCATTTACATATAGGAGCCCATCTATTATTTATTCCAGCTATTCTATTTATTTTGCACAGTTGTATTGTTCTGGGTTACATCAATAGTTCGACATGTACGCACATACATAACTGTTTATGCTTGTTATGTGTCATATGTCCGCTTTGTTGTCCTTCTTTTTACCTCTATATCTTTTTATATCCGTTCTTGAACTGCAGTGCAAGTTTACTGAGGGCAACGGAAAGTACAGAGTCAAGTCTCTAATTTATGCAGGCCTACACATACATGGCCAATAAAGCTTATTCTATTGACCTTTACTCATCTATTTCAAGCAGTCATCCATTAGTTTGAGCTAACATTTAGTCTCCATGCATTCTCAATCGTAATGCTTACCGTTCAGGTGCTACAGTTTGCTCAATAGCTTAGTACAATTTTTTTTTTTGTTTACCCTTCCAACTACCCTCTAAAGACTGCAGATGTACCTCTTGTGAAACGCTGGGTCCCACCCCCATATCATTAGTGTGGGTGCTGTCGGGTGCTGTCGTTTGTAACCGATCTGCAACTCAGAGCAACAAAGTTTCTCTGAACAGGAGAAGAAGAAGAAAAAACTCAGTTTCCAGCGCTGGGAAGCTATAGGATCAGGTGTGAGGCGACAACACCAGATTGCAATCAGCAGGAACAAAGTGTGATCAGGTTGTCTTTGAGGAGACGAATGTATAGGAGGCCACGTGAATAGACAACACACCGAGGGTGTAAAAACACATCGGTTCCTTTAAGTCTTCGCTTGGCTTTTACCCTTCTTTGTCACTTTCAAATGCTCCTGACAAATTCTCCAATATACTGATAAACACATACAAAATCCCGCCCACGCCTTTAAACCGAAAAAAGCTCTTCAGAAGCGCACCTATCCTCCCACATATGTTGACATACGCTCATGAACAAACTGGTAATGTTCCATCAAAGCTTATAGCGCCCATTAAAACTCGGAGACAAACATGGAACCACGCTCGTGGTTAACACCCACACACACTCTTGAATGACGGGCCTTCCCGTCACTACAATTGCCGGTGACAATCATGCACCCTCCTCAATTACACCTGACTAATTGTTGAGGTGCTAGATTACCACAGAGACTGACAGAGACAAGTCACACACTATATATATATATATAGTGTGTATGTGTGACTTGTCTCTGTCATATATATATATATATATATATATATATATATATATATATATATATATATATAAATAATTTCTGAGAAAACCTAGTATTGCAGTTGTAGTAAGTATGCATTATCTCATAATCAGATAATGGATTATTTAAGCACTCTCACCATGCGGTATAAACCGATGGAGATACAGTAGATTTTCTCTCTTTTTCTATCTCAAACACACACACACACACACACACCCCTTGTGCACAATGCACGGCACACACTTTGCCTGAAGGATTTTAATTTGAGATGCAGACTCCAGTGTCATAGTGAATGATATTAAAAGTCGTATCATGAATAAATCAGGAGACAGAGGACTCACCTCAGCAATGTGACAGATAAGCAAAGAGAAACAGCACACAGGAGGAGGCAGAGTGAGGGAGAGAGGGGAAGAGGTTCAGGACTGATGGAGGAAAGGGCGATAAATAAAGACACTTGCATTTTAACAATACAGACTGCAACGCTGCTTGATGTAGGCCATTAGTCTATGGCACTTCTTAACAAGGCTGTAATTACTTTACTGCTAAATCCACAACGCACCTTCATCCGTCATCGGATCACTCGACAATGTTATTTTATGGCGGTTTCACACAGGAGACGTGTTCACAACCAAAGCCCTCATTTGTAACAAATCACTCAACCGTAACATCCACTGAAATTGACAATTTGTCAATTTTCGCCGTGTAGTTTGTGACAGAACACGGAATATCGCAGCAGGGGTGTGGTGCATCCAAAATGTTCTGAAGGGGCCAAAAAATTCATTCAAACCTGTCAACAATTCAAATCAAGATGGAAGACAGACGATGTGTTGGTTTAGGGCGTGGCTAGACAGGATACTGGGGTTGTTGAGACTGCGGAGCACATAATCCAAGACTTTATTTTTTGAAATATTTACAAGCTGAATAGTGAAGTGACACAGTCCTGTGTGTGTTCGACCCATCCACTTCACCTCCCAAGTCATGCCCAATACACAATAACTATAGTGTGAATACCTGTGTTGACAGCTGGAATAATCAAAATAGAAGTTCAGAAGTTCTGTCAGACGTGTCATGGGGTCCTGTGTAGATATTAGTAAACGGTTAACAAAGTTCATCAGAACATGATCTAAGTGCTCCTTCACACACCGATGGCACAGTCTTCAGAAACAATTGGGGTTTTGTATCTTGCCCGAGGACATTACGACGTGTGGGCTGAAGCCGGGGATTGAACTGCCGATTTTCCAATTGGCGAACAACCCGCTCTACCTCCTAAGCCACAGCTAAAAGGATGGGACTAGAGCATGTCTGACTTTCATGCTGTTGCAGATGTCCTATCACAGACCTGCAATTAACCTTCACCATTAATCTTTCTATTCTTAACCAAGTGCTTTATGGTCCAAGGGTAACAAGACCTTAATATTAATCCGCTAAAAACACAGTTCTTTACCTAAACCATGTAATAGATTTTATATATTATTTATATATATTTTTTAAATAGATTGTTGATGGATGTAATCCAGGTTTTTTCTTCTAATATACATATTTGTGCCTGCATGGCGTTAAGGTTGGTCTGAAGTCTTTTCTTGAAAGAGTCTAAACAGGGACACAGTGTCTTAGACGTGAAACACCAATCATCAAGAAAAAGAAACACTGTTGTTCATTAGTTCTTATTAAGAAATTAACTTAAGCCCATCTTAAAACACCTCAATACAATCTTTTTGTCCACTTTAGGCAATCCAATTCAGCCAAATTGAGCAGAAACTTTGCCTGGCATCACCGATATGCTGTACTGCACTGCATCAGCTCCTATTAGGAAGAGCTTGAACAATATTAAGTGCATTAATACAAAAAGGGAAATAATTGGGGGAAAAAGAGCAATGTTGGGGGTGCAGAAACACATATATATATATATATATTTTGCCTCGCTCCTTCTGTATAATTGTCATTTAACAAATGTTTGTCTTTGTCGACACATGCAGTGCAGTGGGCTGTTGGACTCACCCACTCACCAGCAGGTGACGAGGGGGTCAATGTGCGTGTGTGTGAGTAAGCGAGTGAGTCGCCAGGTTCATGGGGCGGCTTTGCATCTAAAAACTCACAAAGATAAATTCAGTTTTGGTTCCCAATATTTAAACTATGAAGAATAAATAACAGACATGAAAAGCTATCAAATCTCTGTTAGTTATGTAACAAATGTCATATAAATGTGTGTGCATAGATTTGTTAAAAGTATAGTTTTTTAGATTATTTTCAAGGGTAGGATGATCGACACTGCACTCGTACGCATGTTAAGTGTGGAGCTGGGAGGTGATTATCCTTCCTTGGCATACGAAACACTGAAAGAGCTAATTAGCTTTGTCCGGATTTAAGTTGGGCTAAACAACACACAGACGTGAGATATCAATCTTTCCTTATTAAGCTTCTGACGGAAAGTATTAAAGCATGTTTCCCAAAACAAATTCTTTAAAGCAGTGACAATTTTTTTGGGGCGCAGTCCAGATACTTTCGTGCGGTCATGGTTGTAACTATTGTTTTGGGGCAGTTATATTAGGCTGAAAAGAAACAATTGCATTACTCTGTTTTTGCATCCATCAACTTTTTAGTTGCTAAATATGTATTTCTGCTGGTTGGTGCATGGCAAGTAAAGTTGACAGTGGGTTTGTAGCTTTTCCCTGAAACCGCTGCCTGCCTTAAACGAGGTTGACGAGAGCGCTTTAAAACTGTAAAGTTCCGGGCCACGAAACCCAAATGATTAGCTGAGAAATTCAAAAATGTCCCATTGAGCTGATGGGTGCAGAGTGCGGCCATATTTCTCTGAAGGGGTTATCACTAGCGACACGTCTCACTTTGCACAGCGTCATATGATATTTTGTTTTGGTGGAGGTTCTTTCCCCACCACGGATTCATAAATAAAACTCTATAACCCTGTAACCAAATGTTTTTTTTTTGCTGAATGTCTTTATTTGACTTTCTCTCCATAATGCTTTATATGAAATAAATTATCCATTTGTTTCCCATGAATAGGTGATCCAGCTAACACTGCCTCAGGGAGTTGCAATCTCAGGAAGAATTGAATCCAATGATGCTCTGAATATCCCCCACCCATGGGACCCGCCCACCCGGAGCATTCATGGGGATCAGGAGGACAAATGAACAGAGGACCGAGTGAAAATCAGCCTGCTTATATCTGTGGGTGGGAGGCTGCACGTAATCTGCAGCTCTGCCAAGAGGAGAGTCCACCACCTCAACTGGTGTCTTGTGTGTGTGTGTGTGTGTGTTCACATACGTGTACATGAATATGCATGTGTATGTGTGCGTCTGTGCTGTGGTTACCTCTGTGGGGAGACGGTGGTGCTGTCGGCAGGTTAATCCAGCCCTCAGGCTAAGCATCAAAATTTCAGATCAGAGAATCAATAATTCAGACAGCAGCTTGTCAGGATCTATCACAGAACACAGACTGAGAGGCAGCAAAGGCACAGAGGTGATTTAAAGCCTCATGCAACTCACACACATACAAATAAAAAAAGGTGGACACAGACTCACTCCGTAATTGCGCGCTCAAATCACGGCCGCGGACGCCAGCGCTCAAAAGCAAGGGAAAATGCGCGTGCATAAATTCACCATCACACAAAGCCACACCGTGACTTCAATGCCAAAGAGATCTCACGATATGTGTTGGGAAAACACTGATTGATGGTCAGAGTCACTTTTTGATTCCCAAACTAAACTCGAACCTCGACTATGGCGCACTGCTGTGCTTAAGATCCACCAGCAGACGCCACCCCATTAACATGGCCGTGGCACCGTTGTAAATCCCGTGCAAATCAGAGAAACACAGCAACAAACCATGTCTGCTTAGTGTGCGTTGTGGGGGAGTGAGCTGGTAGGGGGTAAGAGAAATTGAGGGATATTTTAGCGCGTGGGTGTATAATGGCTATCAGAGGTGACTTTCAGTGGGATCAACTGAAAACACTCGCGCACAAACACACAAACAAGCTTCTTTTTTTTCCCATCACAGACACAGAACATTAGCTTATACAGATATCAAATGATCATGCAGCAGCAGCAACAAACAGGCTGTGTGTGTGTGTGTGTGTGTGTGTGTGTGTGTTTCTGTGTGTGTGTGTGTGTGTGTGTGTGTGTGTGTGTGAGTCAGGGAGTGTGTTTGTGCGTGTGTGTCTGCATGAGGCAGCCATGAAGCTAAAGCGCTGACGCTAAGAGACATTTTCTTGGAACTGAGTGAGCCCCTGCAGGCCTGGTAACCTTGGGTTCCGTGTGTGTGTGTGTGTGTGTGTGTGTGTGTGTGTGTGTGTGTGTGTGTGCGTGTGCCGTGCTACCAGTCGCAGCTTCCCCTAAACCCACAGGTTGTAACCTTTCACTAAGTAATTCCCATATTTGTTTCCGGATCCTACTTTTGTCTTCTGTTTCCTTTATCCACAGAAATCTCCTGAAACATGTCGACTTACTGTCAGCCAACATCCAGAGGAGAGGAGCTCTTCCTCAAACCTTTGCTTCCTTCTTCTGAGTTCTATAGAAGTGTGTTGCTTCAAGGTTAAAAGTAGTTTTCATATCCATCTGTGTGAGGAGACAAAATCCCTCTCGGACTGAACCGATTAGAACTTATGGACACGCGATATGGGGTCAGAAAAGGAAAGGATCAAACGCTGTAAATGTTCGGGAAACACTTTCCTAAGAGACAGTCGATTGGAGCATCACACAAAGTACTGTAGTAAAGGAAAGTGATGTTGTAAGAAAAGCTGGGCGTGTGTGTGTGTGTGTGTGTGTGTGTGTGTGTGTGTGTGTCTGTGACTTCCTCCAGCAGCCGTCTTAGCGGCGGAGCAAAAGTGTGTGTGTGACACTGACGTGTGTTTTAACCGTAACAGCAAATACATATCCCTGAATGACCATGGAAAACGGTTCAACTTCCGTTTGACCATCATTCTATTTCAATGACACACACACACACACACACACACACACAGGGGTAATATTTTCTTTGGATTTCCACATTCTTTAGGCTGACTTTTAGAGTAGCATTGCCATAATGTATTGCTTGTTTGAAGAACTTTGACTTCATTGTGTCCCCAGTTTTGATCCCTGACCCGTCTAGATGCACGATGAACCGAGTTAGAGAGCGATAAAGAGAGCGGAGGAGAGAGATACACAGTGAGAGAGACCAATCTGACCTCACGAGGAGAGGCAGATAAAGAGATAAAAGGATAAAGAGGGATGAGAGACGAGATGGAGGATGCAAGAGAGGAAAGGGAAGGAGCAGCCTGCTTGCTTCCTGTGTTCATCTATATTTCACAGCACTTTCAATTAGTACCAGTGTGTCTGCGGAGCGACCGAGAGAGATAAAGAGAGAGAGGTTTGCTCCAGGTCACTGTGGCCTGGTAATGGCCTCTCTCTCTCTTTAAAAGGTGTTTGCAAACATAAAGTCTGTTTGCTTTGGCCTGAAGCAGGGCATGCACTCTTGGTTTGTCACATCTACATATTTCACAGGGTCTTACACAAAAACTCCAAGCACGCTGTAATTTATCAAGAGACGCCACATGGAAGAAGTCTTTCCGATCACCGGTTGGAGAAATTGGGAGAAGATCCTCTTTACTTGGGGGGGATGGTGTCTCAATCTATAACTTTTTTTCCTCCAGCCTGGTGCGAGAGGAGGTCAAGTTCAAAGTACAAACAAACACGCTTCTCTGAATTTGATATTGAGACGTGGTATAAAACTGTTTTGAGCTGATCGTAGAAATACTTCATGCCTCAAGTTTTGCCCGATGCAGGTAGAAGTTCCTAACAGATCTGGAAATCAACTTTCGTTTTGGTACATTTGCAAATTTTACAATTCTATTTACAAAGTTAAACTTCTGGGAAATACCCTGATGAGAAAAAGAATCACGTATATATTATATAAAGCTGCAGCCAAGAGGAGATTGTGCTTCTAAAGAGAATGACCTCAGTTGTCTGCTGCTGTGTTGCTCATAGTGGGAGCACAGCATCAGCCTGGCCTAGTTTAACTACCAACACCTTTAACTTGAGCTAACTACGAACATGTATTATCTAATTTGTGTATTTCCATCCACAATAATGTCACTGTTTGTGTTTTTTTCTGAATGTTAACGACTGTTTCTATGTCTAGGTGACCAGCAGCCGGGCTTAGTATAGCCTAGCTATCGCTGCTTCCCTGCTTTAAAATCAACATCGACATGATCTCCCTTCCAGTCTGTATTGGCATGCAGTTGCATGGAGCAAAAAGCCGACACAGAGCAACATTTGAATTCAATTCGTTTGCTCCATCAATATGAAAATAGTGGTTGGAACAGCTTTAGAAGCAAGTACACAATGAGTTAAAACAAACGTGTGAGACATTATACAGTGCTCTCTGCAGTCTGTCAGATCAGTCACACCAAGCACACTAAAACCTCCATCTCGCCAAAAGCCTGCGTGTGATTACTGTGTGCTTATGGCCAGTTGAACCACACTGGAGTCGGAAACAACTGGTCTGCACCAACTAAATACAGAGGAGGCCTGTCAGCCAAATGGCAGGCTTGTTGTCAGAGCGGATCAGAGGTAGTGAGGCAGTGCGGATGCTACCTCCGATGACCCGTCTGTGGCAGCGCCGGCTGGGTCTGAGTCCTCCGCCGGGTCCCACTGAGATCCAGGCGTCAGCAGGGCCTCACTGTTACCGCTCACGACAGTGACAGCACTCACAATCAGAGAAATCCACAGAGGAGAAAGTCATCACTTAAAATAAACTCATGTTGTTTCACAACTCCGGAGGTGACCTCAAGGCGGTGAGAAGTTGAAACATGTATTCCTGAGGAGACGGTTCCTCTAAAGAGACCAAACCAAGAGAACATCGCTGCAGTCTGAGATGGACTTTCTTTTGCTTTGAGGTATATTTAGAACTTTTTAATTTTCAGATTAAAAATCAGCAAATCTCTGTTTTTAACAATTACAAAACAGTGATACAAGAATCGGTGTAAAAGCCTGACTTCAAGGCAAACCTGTTTTAGTTTATCTGTTGTTTAATTTATCTTACTGAGGGACTCTACTACCTTTTAATTTAAATTGTATACACCCGTTAACAAATGAAAACTATTAAACTTAATCATATATATAAGATGAGAGATATTCTGCCTTAAAAATGGAACTTGTGCGTTTTGGTTGAGCACATGGAAAGTGAAGCATACTTAGTAGTTACTCATGAGAACAGTGACATAGTGTATGTCATGTTACTCCTTATAATATTTAGAGTCTACAGCAATGCTCGCAGCTCTTTTTGAGACTGGATGAAGGGTCGGAGGTCATAAAAGTCAGTAGGTTCATCCTGAGGGGACCATGAACATCGATACCCAATGTCACGTCCTCAGATTGAATAGTTGACAGGACATTTCATTAAAAACCATCGTGTCAACCTCACAGAAAATGAGAGAGGAAACGTCAGGAGGTCTCCAAAGTCAGTGCCAATCATCATCTGTGGGAAATGAATGTGTACAAAATTAGAAATCCATCTAATAGAGACGTTTTCTGCGCTTTAATGCCACGTGAAGGAACAAGAGTAGATGAAAAACACAACTATGGGTTCAGTCAGTAAAAAAACACAACTATCAGAACATTTCCACTAACCAATTTGTGAACAGAGGGACATTCATATTAAACTGTGACCATGAGCTCATTTGATGGCACCAGTACGGACATTAAACATGTGACTGAAGACGCAAATGAACAAGAAGGCATATTGAGAGAGAACCCTTGGGCCTCCTTGGCACACGGCTGGAAACCACTGGCGCGCTCGGTGTACTGGTCGCACTGGGCAACAGTGGGAATTTAAGGGTACATGTGAGGAAAGACCAATCCTGCTGCAGACGGCAGCTGTTATCTGGCACCACCTGCTTCTCCGGGGAGCCGAGGCCCGACAGAAGAAGGGACGCCAGCCCCCAGGCGTAACCCCCGGGCGATGCATGTCAGCCATATGCCCGGCCTGCTGTGGGGACCAGTGCGCCAGGGAAAGAAAGACTCCAGTGTTGGGGTTCGAGACAGAGAGACACTGTCATGTCATGTGCACTCTGGCTGACGCCACGCCGGGTCAAACCCCGGCCACGCATGAGGAGACGCTCGGGGGCGGGGCCGTCTTAGTGTCAAACATCTCGCCATTTGATAAAAGTACAGCCACAGGACGGTACTGCGGGGGAATGACGAGGAGTGACACGTCGGGAAATTAATTAACGTGGGTGGAAAAGGAGTGAAGCACCTGCCTCTGGGCGTGAAGAGCAGAGCGGCCGTCTGAATCAATGAAGCTGTGTTCGGCTCCGCTTTGACCGGCCAGCCAACCTGCGGCGGTTAGCAGCATATGAAAGTGTAATGAGATGTCTATCGCCTGGCTCAACATCACTCCCTCCGTTTCAAGCTAGCCAGAGCTGGATGGCGGGGCTGTGATATGATAGCGGCGGCTGACACCTTGGGAATTGCAGAGAATTGCCCCCTCTTTCAAAAAAAATGAGAACGCCGAGTCTGGAGGCGGACAGTGTTTTGGGGGAGATGATTCCTCTGATAGATGTAATGTACCTGCCATCCAATCCAACACTCCTTCTGCTCTCCGTCGGCTTCTCGGGCTCAGTCTGATAGTGCTGGTTTCCTCACACACATCCAGTGTTATTCATGTTGGGATGGAGAACAACTCATTCATCAGCATTCATTGTTTTGTATGTTCGAGTTGCAAACCTCAGTTTGCTAAACACACATACAGTGTGTCGCACACACTGTGAATTATGAGTCTGATAAGAAAAAGTGTGACTCTCATTCTTTGTTAGTTCTGGTCCTCATCTTTGGTGCTAAGTGCTTGTTGAGGCGTTTTCCCAGAGATCAGTCACACAATATGAGCTGTGCTCGGGATGAAGTGTTGAAGGAGCTCCTTTTGGTGTCACTTCTACTTATTCTAAAGAAATGGGAAAAAGTAAAGCACACCGATGTGCTGATAGATATACTGTTCACTGAGCACCAAACAGTCAACAGTGAGAGACTATAGCATCTCTTTTTCTCAGACTATATCAGAGCTAAGATGAGTGTTGCGCTTGCATTTCAGTTCTTTTGCAATTGCTTTTTGTTTTGTTTTGGAGGATTAATACTGTTCAAGGTTGGAATTTGTATATGTTGAGGCAGAGCATATATTTACATTCTCTAATTGCCTCTGTATGGAGTATTCTTTATGTTACTGGTAGAGACTACCGCTCCACACACAAGGGATTCAGAGGAAGCACACAGTTCAGTTTAGAGGTGTGTTCAGAGAAGATGATTTTTGGCCCCACATTATTCTCTCAAACTTGACCACTAAACCGCACAGTCCGTATTTTTTTTCCTGCAAACAGTATCAACCGTATGGAGCGAGAGCAATTAAAGCACCGACTGTGTTTGTGGTCGACTTAAATCAGAAACTCCTCTGAATGTTTATAAAGTAGATCCATGAAGCTGAAGGTTATGTGCAATTTTTTCCCTCAAGTTGAATATTTTCAAGTCCTCATTTTGCACGTCTCTTTATGGACTTTGTATTCAATTTCTCCTTGTATAAAATACATCTGCGCACCTGACCGTACAATATGTATATCAGAATCAGAACCATTTATTGCCACGTATGTTTTCACATACAAGGAATTTGTCATGGCGGGAGGAGCATAACATTAAACAATCAATACAATTGGAGCATATTACATTTACAATTACATATACAATTAAAATAAAGTGCACAGACAAACAGATGACAGTACTTTAAGCTTTAAACAAGTGTAATGTGAAAGTGACGTGCATTTAAATATGAAGTATGAAAGGATGTGCAGGGTAGTGACCAGTAGGAAATTATCCTGGGGGTCAGAGTCATATGTCTTGTTTAGCCTCCATCATTATTATGATGCAGTAACTAATTTTCTATAGCAGCTCAGGATGTGTAGATTCTGATACACGTTGTTTTTTAATAAGACTTTTTTTTTAACATTTCCGTTACCAGTAAACACAGGTGTCACCAAATACAGTCCAGCTTCCACATGGCTACAGGTTGAATTACAGCTCCATCTAATCAGTTAGTAAAAAGAGAGTATAGCTTTAAGAAGATATGAGAGATCAAATGGATTTACACCCGTATATACTTGGATCTCAAAGATCTGAGATTTATTATCACTTTAAAGCTGGATGATGAGCGAACCACCATCAGAATCTGTGCTGCGATGGTTGTTGCGAGAGGTGATGATGTCACTCTTGTTTGCCCAGTTTGATCTTCACTCCTCTCCGCTAACACTCCTCTCTCGCAGCTTTTCCATCATCTGATATGGTGTTTCATTGATCTGTTTTCCCTCCTGCTTGTTTTGGCATCTCAACATGGAGTCAACAAGAAAACGTCCCAGGGGCAGAAGTGGGATCGCACAGTTCAGTGTGCGTTACAGACCAAGAAATTATACACACGCAATTAAACAACATGCAGTTACACACCGCGGCATGACAGTGAAATGGGAAAAAAGACAACCAGCAGCATGATGGTGGAGAGCTGCTTTCTTGATGGTTCTATATACAGTAGTGTGTTTTTTTTTCTTCAGTTTTATACACACTTGGATTGTTCAATTAAAGATATAATGGCATGCTTTTTAAATGCAGTACCCTTAGGGGAGTGGTGGCAGGAGTATGCTAATTATTTACATAAGTAAAAGTAGCAATACCACAGTTCAAAGTATAAAAGTACCCACTAAGCCGAATGTCTTTTTCAGAGGTTTATGTTATAATAGATTATATTATTGGATCATAATTATTGCAATGAGGTGTAGGTATTTTTTGTATTGCTGATTATGCTTTAAGCAGCATTATGTTTGTTTTGTTTTTTTTAAATGGTGATGATGATATACTTACCAGATTAAATTAAATGTAAGAGAGCAGAACATTGAATTGTTACAGTCATAGGTGTTGCAGGGTCGGACTCAAACGCAGATGAGATAGCAGACCATCAATGATTTACTGTTGAAATATATTAAAAGTCCAAATGAAACTGAAGGTCCGTCATGTAGGTTAACAGGGAAATACAAACAAAAGTAAACCTGAGGAAAGTGTAATTCTAATCTCTTAGTTTCATAAAAGCCCTTTGAGCAAATGGCGTTGAAAACCAGCATCGGCAAAAAAAACTATGATTCTTCCATCCGATGTTTCCAGGTTGAAACTATTGAAAAGATCTTTAATAAGAGATTGTAAACAAAATGCTTTCTATTTGTAAATATTTTATTGTGTATCTGATGCTACATCCATTCGAGCGAATCCCAAAAGTTCTGTCAGGTCGAACGCAACCAATCCTTTATTTCTGGCGCTGTCTGCTGAAACCGTCCAACATCGCAGCTCCAGATGTACTGTGCATGTGTCTTACCTCATAAGACCGTGTCCCAGCCTTCATCCAAGAGCTTTGATGCATATAAGGATTTATTTTAGGCCTAAATGAGTTTAGCTGAAAGAGGGAGAGAAGTTTATATGAAGAGAGGAGGAAATAAAGTAAAATAATAAAATATGCCCATGTTGTTTCTCAGAATGCTATTCCCTAAATATATCTAATATGAGCAAGTATTATTCTGTTGGCCGAATATTCAATTCAGAGTATTGAAGTTTGCTTTCAATTGAAGCAGCTCAGATTATTATGGGATTTTGCAGTGATTCCTAAATAATGTACACATTTTTTGACTATTATTTAAAAAAAAAGTGCAGTTAATGGAGGGGAAGAGAACACAACACTATGTGAAGAGATGAACTAGCTAGAAACAAAGAACCTGGGCTTGTAGTGATCAAGGGAAGTGGGATCAGGTGAGCAGGAGGGGAGGCGGCTGCAGGACAAACGAGGGACAGGTGAAACTAATCAGGGCGGGGCAGGCAATCAAAGCAGGTGGGAAAACACACAGACAAGGAAGTGAGATGATCTGAAACAAGAGGAGAGGTGAGAAAATAACAGGAAGCACTAAACATGGATATATGAAACAAGGAGCAGAGGATTATTACAGTAATGTTTCCTCCTGAAATGTACCTGAGTACTATGAAAATGTCCAATATGCATGTTCTTTCTGAATCCCCTCACGTCGCTTCTAGATATTCTAAATCCTCCCAATCTAAATCTTAATACTTTACTTTGTAAATAGAGAGATAATCTCTGTGAGTGAAGTAAAGGTGTTGTGTGAGGATTATGGCAATTGTCACATGTAAGGCAGCAAAGGCTGAATACCAATGAGAAGGTGCACACAGCAGGCGGACCAGGCAGTAATAACTGGACAAATAGATTTTCTTTTTCTTTTAGCAGACTACTGTCAATAACATCTCATTAAAGACGAGCCTTTAAATGTCATTAGCTAAAAACTAGAACATGAGCACACCCTTCGTTTCTTCAATATAAAAAGTACGAGCATTGATCTCAGGGAGAGCTTTTTTAACAAAGTAATAAAGTATGTAAGTAACTGTATAATAAATTAGCTGCTTATGAAGCAAAACAAAAGTTAAATCGGAAAGACCCCTCTCATGTTCACGCTCAATATAGATTTTCCTTTTTCGCTTCCAACACAACCAGCTGACTGAGGGCTTCACTGTTTGCAGTTCAACCAACCGGATTTGTCCACGACTAATGTTTTATTTTTTTCTGTCATTTTGGGTCTTCACCTCCATCATGACCAGATGCCCAATGGATCCCTCCAGTAAGCTCATCAGGAAGTTCCCTCCCGGGTGTATTTGGACCAGCTATTCATGAATGTTTTACCCGAGTTCTTAGTAAGTACTAAACAGGTATTCACTGTAGCATACCAGCAAGTTTTTTCGACACAACCAGCTCCTGATCACATACATCCAAATGTTTAGCTATTTTTGCCCTTCACTCTTTCACCACCAATGTCTGGACTCCATCAAGGGTATATTAATGTACAGATCATGGCACGACTACCCCCGTAAAATATCTATATGTCACAATGGGGTCTTATTACCAAAGACTCCTCACATATCTCTCCAACTCATGTGCACATTAAAGTTAATTCATTTTTAATAGCTCTTCTTTCAATTAGCCTGTTACTGATTCTAAATTCCTTTATTTAACTATTATTTTTAATATTGAGAGCAAGTCGGAAGGAAGGATGAGGAACAATGCAATAAAAAAAGACGTTCCTACGCTGAAACAAGGTATTTTAAGCCTTCTTTGCCTACATGTGTGCTATGCTAATTTCCTTTGTCTTTGTCTACCTGTGGATAAGACCAATAATGTTAATAAAATATGAAATCTCAAACTGACTGACCCAGACATATTTCTACGCAGGAACAATCAGTTTAAGTCTTCTCCCTCCCCCACAAAAGTAACAATCAACTTCCAGATCCATTAGCATTCAGTGTCAAATCTCACACAGTACGCATTAAGCCTGAGCTGCATCTCATTGAGGGGGATAATTGTTGCCTTGCGAAGGTTTGAAGTTGCTCGCTGACTGACTGGTTGCCACTGATACATACACATACATGAACAGTAATTACTAACAAGCACATAAAGACACATAAAGAGTGAGTGACACTGATAATTAACACACATGCAACGCATGCACTCCTCTTTCTTGTGCCTTTCAGAGGGGCCTGTGTACACCCCAGTCAGAATAATCCGTCTCCATCATGTCGACACAGCGCTCCGTCTCTGAGATTGTCACACTCACTAATTACTCTTTAAGATAATCAGCCTGTGTGGCTGGAGATGCAGCTCCCCTCCATGGCTCTGTCTTCTCGGGGAATGAGAGGTTTAATCTGTGGCGAGATCAGAGCTACTGGGAGCAGGAGGAGGAGGGATGGGAGGCTGATGGAGGGAGGCGGGTGGAAATGAGAAGGAATTTGGGCATCTTAACAAACTCTTAATTACGTTCTCTATCCTCCGCTGGTGGCAGGCGTAAATGGCGGTCCCCGGGGAGCCTCTGATCCACTTTCTGATCTGCAGAATTCACAGCCGAGCTGCTGATCAAAAAGATGGAGCGGCCTAGATGCTTCAAACACATGGGACCTTTTTCCAGCGTGGGACTCGTAGCTTGTCATTGAGCGGAAGTTTGAATTGTTGAAATTCATGCTCAAAAAAGAAAGAAAAAAAAAAGCTTAGCTCCCTTTAAAGACAAGGGGGGGGGGGAAGAGAATTTGAAGAGAAACCGGGAGTGTTCAGTGCTCCATGAATTGATAATGAGCATTCATGCAACGTGCTGAAGGCGTTTGTCCCATATATGAGGCTGAATTCATTGGAGATGACCTCCACCCACATTCTCGCTGTTCTAATACACCAGGCGCAGCTTTGATGTTCGCCATCAGCTGCATCCCTGGGGAGGCTCTGCTGTAATAAACCGCAGCCGTGAGCGCACTGCAACGCACTCTCCAACAGGAAGTCCCATCAGACCGTCCCCGTGTCTCTCTGGGAGCTGCATGGGGTCAGGAGGCCACTGGTAATGGATCTCGACACGCAACTGTGTCCGCTGACCGCCAGTGTTACACTTAACATCCTTTGTGGATGACAAGTTAAACATTAAGTACGGAAAGAAAAGTGTCACTGTGGAAACATGCATAAATTGTATTGTATTTTTTTTATTGAATTAGTCTGCTTTATAGGTTGAGACAAATAGTGTTGTCTTTCTGCTCATTGAATCTTTCATGCCGTGACAATGAAAGACATTTTGGATTAGTTGGCAGGTGTCCATTAAGATTGCAGCACACATTATATACAAAGACTGGAGCACAGTTTGACCACCATTATAGAATAATGCACAAGGTATATTAAAGTGTAAAAATAACCAAAGGAACAATACCTTTTTAGTTTAACAAACTACAAATGCACATTGAAAATGGTTCGTTATTTGATGCCGGCCTACCTTGTTTGGGGAGGCCATTGCATGACGTGTCCTGATGAGAAAGACGAGACGGTGTTCTTCGCCTCCAACTTGTCCTTTAGTTACTTTTCCTGAACGCGGCATGATATTTTGGTACTGATTGAGGATGTTGGTCCTGAAATGAGATTTGGTGAAACATCTGTGTGGGCGGTCAGTAAGAAGTGTTGGTTCCAGTATATCACCTCAATTTCGACAAACTAACATTGTTACTCCATTACCATAATCTTGCAGGAAAATTTGCATTAATATATGCAAAACGGTGAATCCTGAATGCGCCGAACAAAAACGGAAATCAACATTAAAAGTAAAAAGCATGAAATCAAGAGCACAAACTAAATAGGTCATACATGGAAGAGTTTATAAACTGTCCTTGAGTATGTTGGTGAGAGTGAGCAGGGTGGCCTCATCATGCCTTTCCTTCAGGGATGGAGGAGAAGAAGACATTTTTGTACCCTCACAGCTCCTCAGAGGCCTTTTGTCAGCACACTCAAAATGTACCTGGCCTTCATTCACCCAGTTCTTGTTGTAGATGGAGAACATTAAGGTGATGGATCCTTGGATCCTTGATATCTGAACTCTGGAAGACTCAACTGATGTTTCATCCAGACACTGTTGGAAAGGGAGGAGAGGGGGTGCTGTCTTCTCTCCTGTCACTAATTACCAAACCACTAGTTTGCTCTATCCTTAACCACAGAATCTAAGGCCTTCTGAATCAGGCCTGCGAGAGACCCCATCAGGATCTCCGTGATTGTTAGGTCATCGGCTTATTTCACAGGGATAACAGAGGGAGGCAGACAATAAGATGCTAATACAACATCAAGTCATTAAGTATCATTGTTACAACGAAATGGAATAGATTTATTGTTCGTGCATTAATAATACAGATTCTATACATTCGATACAATTATTACGGAAAGTTAAAAAAACTGTTAATCAAATGTTTTTTTTAATTATTTATCATTGGATTGATTGATTACTAGTCAGAGCGGTTTCCTGGGATTCAGTGGATTTGAGTGGTTTTACTTATATTTAGTGACAGAGCCTACACATTATACCGCACCGTACACCAGAGCTCGCATATCAGCCTACAACCTTTGTCAGATCACACAATCCCTTACCCTTTGAAATACGGGGACGTCTGTGAACTAGATGCAGAGGAACACGGGGCGTTCGGGAGAACGAGTGCATTAAGGTGCTTCTGTTGTAAATATATATGAGGAGGGAGAGAGGGAGAAAGAGAAGGGGGTGTAGGTTTTTAAGTTGCTGTCACCGGGCTGTCACCGTGTCTGTCAGAACAGATCCATCACAGCTCTGACACGTCAGGCTTCACATTTGCATGGAGTGCAGCAGGAGCCCGTCCTTATTATGCATTCTGTCTCGCACTAACCTTGCTCTCTCTACCAGATGAACTAACTAGCATCCGAGAGGCATGTTTTATACAACGGCAGGAGCTGGGGATGATGGAGAGCTGTTATTGGTTTCTGACTGTGTGTGTGTGTGTGTGTGTGTGTGTGTGTGTGTGTGTGTGTGTGTGTGTGTGTGTGTCTGCCGCCATCTTCCCAGGTGTACAAGGATCAGCCATCTTGTCAGGTGAGCTGTTGCTAACTAACCATGTATTACTTTAACTCTCTCCATGCAGGCTCAAGCCACACACACACACAGCAATGGAGGTGAGGGGGCGACGAGGACACAGCCGTGTGTGTGTGTGTGGGCGGGGGGGGGGGGGGGGGGGGGGGCAGCAGTGTGGCGGTGCAGATGCAAGTCAGTCCCTCAGTGAGGAAGCCTCCGCTGGGACAGACACAGCTGTGGCATGGCATCGAGTTGCTAACGAGCCTTATCACACAGGCGCTAGACTAGGCACACACACCAAAACACACACACACACACTTAGGCAGTCACAAAACAGAGAGATATAGGGTAATACAGTGGTGTGTTAAACACTTCATCAAACACATTCTGATAAGCACACATGTGCACACATAAAACAAAAAGGCATATGAATACCCTGAAAAACATTACACACACACACACACACACACAGATATGTCCTATACTCACACAAACAAGAACATGCAGCAACATGCATACACGTAGGCTCAAATACAGATGATATACTCTCAGCATGAGCTCCCATATATATATATATATATATATATATATATATATATATACACACACATATATATATATATATATATATATATATATATATATATATATATATATATATATATATATATACATATATATATATACACACACACACACACACACACACACACACATATATATACATATATATAACCACACAGGCCTCATGTACACACACAAACATACGCATACACCCCCACACGTGCAGCTAATGATACATCTTGATATGTTTCCATACTGATGTTAACTGTATGACTTATGAGCTCCTATGTGAATGTGAAAACCTCGCCACTGGTGATTTTCATGTTCTTATTTTGTAGTCCGGGACATAATTTCTATTGGTAATAGTAAAACTCTGCTCATTACGTTGATTGCTAAGAACCAGGAACGAGGGCTCATCACTCATCAGAAAGTCAGACGGGGCACGAAACAAAAGCAATCCGACGATCAGGGTGTGAACAAACCTTGAGATTCGTCAGAGTATTTATTAAACAGTCAAATCACCACCCAAACTTTCTGCCGTCAACATCAATCACAGTTTGCAGACTTCTTAAAGGGTTTGTAAAGCATGTAGTCCTCACTTTAGATGAGGTCACGCAAAATACTTGAATTAATACTTAACTAGCAACTAGTAACTACCTGAATTAATCATGAATTGCAGTATTAAAACATGTTTATAAAGCACATGTTAACCATTAGTGCATCATCTATAAGTCCTTAATAATTGGTTTGCAATATATGTATTAATTCATTTACAAATGGGGATCCATCATTTATAAAGTATGAAAACCTAATCATGAAACCCATAAGTCAAGCTTATTAATCAAGAATAAAACATCTATAACTGTTTATGAATTGCATACTTATGAGTTATTAATGAGTATTCATGGTGGAACAATGCTTTATAAATGATGAATTAAGTGTTTATTCATGCTTTACTAATGCTAAGGAGTGTGTTACCCATTCTTCATATATGTTTACACTTAATTGACCTAATACTGTAATTCTGATTCTCCATATTGTTGTATTATTGCTATATCTCTCTATACACACAATATATGACACCTGTCATATGTCCAGCCATCCAGGAAGCAGGATCCCTCTGATGCACTTACGGGGGTTACTACCTTGAAGGTTTTTCCTTTTTCAAATGTTGGGTCAAATGACAGATTGTTGGGAACTTTGGGATTTTGGATGTTGGGCCGAAAATTGACTCGTTTATGTGGGTCTAACAAAATTCTTTAAGACTTCCTATGCAGGAGATCCAAGGTTTCCACCTGACAACACTACACATGTGATTGTGTATACAAATAACAGACACAGAAAAAAAACACCTAAATTCGTTTTTGTTTTTAATTATTTATTTTACGGTCACCAGATGAGCAGATACATCATTTTAGAAAAGAAATTGATATTTGCAAAAAAATTATAATACAATTTTCTCAATATAGATTATGTACAGAATGAAAATGAAGTCAAACTGAAATAGCATTCTGCCTCTTCGTCATCAAGAAGACGAAGCAGAGAGGGGTCTGAGCGGTCCTCCATAGACCCATCTCCCTAACCAATAAATATAAACTGTATATATTATGTATGCGGCACTCATCCAGGCATGGACAATACCAGGGCATGTTAGTTCTCAACAATATTCCCTAAATCATTTCTTGTACATCACTGTGCTACACACACGCGCACACACTCGCACACCCACGAGAAGCTTGACACACAAGTGCACACAGTCCAGAGAACAAATTACAGTTGGGTTACAACAATGGGCCATCTTAACTCGTGAAAAGAAAAGAAGAACGCTAAAGAAAAGTGTATGGAAATACCCATCATTGTCCTTGATCAGGAGGGAGAAGTGGCTTTTTGGTCAAAGCTCGCTGGAGCTGGCTGAGTAGCACTTGACATTTGGCCTGATTCAAACAGCCAATTCTACAGAAAGCTACCGAGCTGGAAAATCTCTCTCAGTCTCACAGACCCTGCCTACTCATGTCGCTCCCTCCCTCCCGTTCAGTATCTACCTTTCTTCTCTCTCTTGCTCCTATTTTCTCTATCTTGAGTGGGACAGGTGCCAGGACAAGGGTTTGGCAAATGCCCCCTTTTTGCCTGTTTCCCCTCTGGGAATGAACAAAATAAAATGTACACAAAAGCTTTTATCCATGCTGTATTGAAACAGGACAGACAACTGCACAATCACAGAACGAGCACAAGAAAAGACGACAGCAAAGTAAAGCTATGGTCAGGATGGGGCAGGGAGCGCTTGTAAAGGGAACGCTTGAAGGACTTGAAGGACGCTATAAGTAAGCACACCGCTTGCCAGACGCTTTACCTTGTCGCTCGGCATCGTCTCTCAAAAATCGCCCTCCTTGTTCTTGGCGGGAGAGAGAGAATTATGACTTTGTGCCGATGAGCGAATACACGCACTTGCATAAATCATCCATCTTGTTTGGCGGTTAATTACTCTTGTTTACCCTCCGAGTAACCTCGGGATGGGGCGCCGTGATAGGAGGGAGCCTGGGAAGAGGAGATAGCTCCAAATAGTAATCTGCTGACGCTGTTCATCAGTTCGCAATTCGCAGGAGTAAAAGCACATAGTGGGCTTGAACCTGGGTGTTAGTGAATTAGACAAGGTTGACTGGGGTCTGAGAACGGCAGCTCCATCAACATCCAGGCCTGACCACAGCTGCTCGGTAAGCTGTTCTGGGGTCAGCCGGTGAAGGAGCCACGCTGAGGCAGCCCGGTGCAGGCCAATCAGAGAGCTCCTCGGGATCTACAGCAGTCTCTGATCGTTGCTTATTTCATTACGGGGAAAGCTACATAAATCCAGAAAATGGAGAGGAAGCGGCACGAAGGGAATATTTGCATTTCTCCTTTCCTATCATCGCCCATCAATGCCCCCCCACCCCCTCCTCAACGCCACCCTTTTCAATCCCTCCCCCATTTAGTACAGAGTGACTTTAATCATCACTTTCGCCAAAACACATTAAGCCGGTGTGTCCGGAGTTGAGGATAGAGAGGTGGGGGGCTTGAAAAAAGAGTGGCGCATTAGATTTGCAATAGCGATGCATCACTCTGGCATTACTTTGGAGATTAAAGACGGGATGTTGCATGTTGGAGTGGGACTGATGGTTGCCTGATGTATGACTGTCCTCTTGTACTGAACCAAACAGGAAACACCACTGTCCACCAGGGAGAGAAGTCTTACTGACCATGGCGCTCCCTTCCTTTCTATCCCTCCATGCCTTTATTTGTGACTCCCTCTTCTTCTAAAAAACTCCTGTTTTTCTCCAAAGCCTTCCTGCTTTTAAACCCCAATCTGAGCGCACCTCTACATTGAAAGATATTTATGCAGCTGTTTGATCATGTTCTCAAGTCAAAAACAACACCTCCTTTGTAGAAGGAGATAATACTGTAAAGTGGATTGCATACATTAAACTTAAGCCAACACACAACGCGACTTCACCTGGTCTTTGTGTTACTGCATCTGTATGGATAGGATGGATGTAAAGTGCTTGAGAGCTTAGGACAGGCAGTACGAGATTGGGTGGAGACCATAAAAAAAAGAAGAAAAAAAGATGAAGGGCATGAACAAGCATTAGGACTGGGCTCATTGGGGGCAGGTTCAATATGGAGACAGGAGGCTTTATAAACAGGGTGTAGGGGTGTATGGAGTCCTCAGGAAACAAAATGACAGTACATATTTTGTTCTACAGTCTCAGAGAAACAGAATCACAGTCAGTCAGTCCAAGGGTACAGCCCACCAGCAGCCTGGCCCAGTGGGTGAGCTTTCCGGTCATGTGTCTATCCAAACCCCTTGGGCCTGGGTTCACCCTGGTACCCAGCTCTGGTGGCTGTGTGCTGGTGGAGGGCAAGCAAACGCCCCCAAGCTCATGCCCATCCCCATCCCCATGCCTTGGGACAGAGAGCCGTCAAAGTTGAAGTCCATGCTCTCTGTGTCCATAAAGTCATTGAGCAGGATGGAGTCTACGTCACAGTCCAGACTATTGGGAACGTTCTCCATCTCCAGGTTGGCAGCCATTCTACTGTGGGAGTTGTGCTGTGGCCCCTGGTAACCAGCGTTCCCCGGCTGGTGGTTGTTGTGGTAGTAGCCGTGCCAGGAGTCAGTCATACCCTGATGGTGGGCTCCGGGGTAAGGCTGGTGACGGGGTTGAGGCGCGGACGCCAAGCGGCAGGGGTCCTGGGGAACGTCCATGACGCCGGCGGGGTTGGGCGGCAGGGACGGCGAGGTTGGGAGGTGTGGTCGGGGCCCGTAGTGGTTCGAGGTCTTGAGGCTGTAGGGCTGCAGGATGTCAGTGCTAACCCTTGGGGAGAGGGCATGGGGGTGAGGCCCACTGTGCATAGGGTTATGGGGGTTGTGGTTGTGCATGTGACTCTGGCTGGAGCGAGGGTTGTGATCATGGCTGGCGTTTACTTTGTTACTGTGACTGTGCTCGTGACTCGAACTGTAGTCGTGGGCAGGTAGGGGCTTGTGGCTGTGGCTGTAGTCGAGGCTGGCTTGGTGTTTGTGACCCTGATTGTGGTTCTGATGGTGTGTCGTGTTCTGGTCATGGACTGAGCCATGGCCATTGTGTAGGCTGGGATTGTGAGCATGCTCCTGGCTGTGATTGTGGTTGCGGTTCTGATTGTGGCTGTGCTGGCTGTGAATGCCATTGGTCCCCGGTGTCATAAGTGTGTGTGTTTCTCGACCCTGGCCCAACACTGTCTCTTTGTTGCAGTACGGAGGGCCTCCAGTAAGAAGACTCTGCAGGGCGTTGTTCTCTGAGTAGCCCCTCATCGGGCGCTGGAAGCTGACTGGCTTGTTCTCCTGGATGGTCTCCATGAGAGTATGATGCCGGAGCATGCTCATGGATGGCTGTCCGTACATGGGCCCACAGTAGGAGCCCTCTGCCTTGGGCGCAGGCACGTAGGGATAACCGTTGCATTTGATTTGCTGTGGCTGGGGGTAGCCACTTTCATCTAGACTGATGGCCCCTGTCAAGTCAGTCAGCTGGGGCAGCTCCACAGTCGGGCAGTGGCCTCCAGTGCCCAGGGCTGGGGAGCGTGTGCTGGAGGGGCTGGGGTACAGTCGAGGGGAGGCCGAACAGGACAGTCCACCTTCCTCCGGTTCGTCAGCCTCAGCCTCAGCAAGGATCGGGGACAGGCAGCCACTCAGTGTGGAGGCAGAGGAGGAGGTGCGGGAATGGAGATCCGTCCAGGTGTCATACTCCTCACCCCCCATGCCCACACCTCCTTTCCCTGCTGGACTGCCGTGCTCCGGGGAGTCTTGCATCGTGGGTCCAGCCCTCTGACCTGGTCCCCGTCCGAGGCCCATGGCTCCTGCTCTCTTTCGGCTGATGCGACCCTTGGTCTTCAGGTAGCGGTTGCCGTTGTCTATAGAGGCCGCCCGCCGTCTGGGTCCTTTCCCCATCTTCCCTCCTTCTGGGTTCAGCATCCACCACGAACTCTTCCCCGTCCCTTCATTTTGCACCCGGATGAAGCGGCTGTGCAGGGACAGATTGTGTCTGATTGAATTCTGGAAGGAGAGAGAGAAAGATGGGAAGTAGATGATGGAGAGAAAAAGACAGAGAGGAAGAGGCAGAGAAGGGAGGGAGAAAAAAAAAACAGATAAACATTAACACCCAAGGGAACATTTAGGGTTAAATAATCATTTCTTGAGAACACAAAGTCATTTCAAATTATGGCCAAACTATCAAGGCTATACGGTAAGCGAGAAAAAGATGGATAAAGAAAGAGGGGAGAGCAAAGAGGGAAAGGAGAGTGAAGGACCAATCGATACCTCTCCTGACCAGCCTCTTCTCTCCACACGCGCTCACTGAGTCATAATATGGACATGGGTGCAGCCTCCACATCAAACCATCACCAAGGTTACAGAAATGAATCACGCGAGGCAACCCAATCACAGACAGCCCATATCGATTGAAGGGCCTCCAAATATGAGAGCCTGAGATCCAGCCAGAGACAGGGAGGGAGAGAAGCAAGGAAGGAGAGGGTGGGAGGGGGGTTGAGTGGAGGCGCGATTTGGCAGAAGCCGATCTGGAAGAGTACCAGAATGAAAAAAGAAACACTCGTTCGTAGGCCTGGAATAAGATAGAGGGGAAGGAAAAGGGAGGGAGGAGGAGAGGGATATGCTCATTTAACCCCTTTTAAAATCATGGCACAATTAACATGACCGTAGGCAACGACGGGAGATATCGTTAAGATGAAGTCTTCTCGTGAATAGCTTTGAAGACGGACGCATGTGCCGGTTGTGGGTGGGTGTGGAGTGCGGTGTAGGATAAGCCTCTCCAGACCCCTGTTTAAGTGTCTGAGTGACGGCTGTATAGTTAATCCAGGGCTCCGCAGCAGCATTTGAAGCCGGTGCCAACCTGGAGTGAGTTGATGAGATCTAAGCCTGCCTAAAGGAGAGCTTAGCAGGGATACACATCATCTCAGCTGGCCAAGTTAGTCTAAGTACAGCATGTTCATCCAAATCGTTCCTGCTTGTGTCATTATTCACACTCTCTCCAGCTTTCTTTCCTTTGCTTTCCCGTCTTCTCTTTCTTTCCCGCTCTTTTTGCTCTTTTCTGATCCCTCAACCCCAACCCCTCTTCCCCATGCGCGCAATCACACACTTTCTCTTTTTCCTCTCTGGAGATATCTATCTATTTCTGCCTTGTTTATTACCTGCACATAGCTCACAATCTCTGTCTCCTGATATCTCGAGCCATTCTCTATCTTCATTCACTCCCCGCCTCCTGTCCAATTTTCCTGCTCTCAGCCCCCATTCATCTCCCTCTCTGTGTCCCCGCGTCTCTTGATCACGACATTGCTCATTCTCCCCTTCTCTCCACATCCATCCATCCTCTCATCACCTTCAGCAAACTTGCATCCTCCCCCCCCTCTCCTCTCTCTAATTCATTCATTCATACTGAAAGGCGGAAACAAACAGCAGGAGATGCAAATCTGTCAGCTGTTTGTTTCCAATGTCAGCTTACATTTCACCCTTCAGCGCAATCCATACATTCAGCGTATGTACGTTCCCCTCCATCTCCACAATACTCTGGCAGCATACAGAGCCACATGGCAGCGAACTGGACCGCCTAGCTGAAAAAGGTGACGACTTTTTGTTGTTGCAGCGTATTATGAAAAGCACAGCATCCGCAACAGTAGCTAATATGTTTTCTCGCAAAATGTTTACTGGGGGAATTCAGCTTTAAGTGGGTTTTTAAATCAGTCTTGTATCAGACCTGCTGCTATTCCCAATTATGGAGAAAAGCCCCCTCCACACACTCCCGTCCCCTCAGCGTGACTCCCAACAGGTAATTTTGTCCCATCGTCCACTCAAATCACGCTGCTTCGACTACAGACTCTCTTCACAGATGTGGAAATTGGATAGGAGAGATGCATTTACGTGTTGTTTTTTCTCTCTGCTGTTCGGGGAGGGGGGGGGGTCTTCTCCAAAACACCGGGTCGGTAAAATTGCCGACGAGCTCAACGTTCTCTACAAAATGGGCCGACTGCGCTTCTCAGCGGCGGCGCGCCACCGAACGCAGACTTTATCAAAGCCAAATTGAACGATGACGCCGTGTGAAAGAGGCCGCCGGCGGAGACGACCCCGCGTCAGGTGATCTGAGCGCGGCGCCCTGACAGGTTCCTCCGCAACGTGACGGCTCTGGCTGGGCGTAGCCATGGCAACAGAGTAAACCAAAAGAGGGAAAAATGAAGAGAGGGGAGGTGATGGCGGGGAGGAGAAGAGGGAGGGAGCGGGAGGGGAGGAGGGGGGGCTGATGCTGTTTGATGCTGCAGGCAACTCCAAACAGCCTTTTTATCTGAGTCTGTCAGATTCCTGCTTCCAATCCACCAGGGAGGCTCAATCACCAGCAGTCCCAATGTCTCACTACCTGTACCAAGCTGTGATTAGCAGCCGTGTGTGTGTGTGTGTGTGTGTGTGTGTGTGTGTGCGTGCGTGCGTGCGTGCGTAAAGATTCTGTACAACAACCAGCGCAACAATTATACACTGGCTGTTGTTCCTTCACCTGCTGGAACATTGTATACTATAATGTGCTTTGTCTCTCTGCATTGCCTCGTGTATAAATTATGATTAAACTGTCATTCTCTTTCGGCTAAAACAAACATTTTTGTACTAAAATGTATTAATGGTGAAAATGTGGTGGTGATGCTCAACACTGTCAGCAGCTAATGGTTCAGTTTATATACCTAAATATGGAGATACCTGATTGTCAGCCCCATTGAGCACTGTAGAGCAATTAGAATAAAATGAACCATTAACAAATTAGAAAAAGAAAAAAAAGACACTTGAAGCTAAAAGAGGCCTTAAAATATATATACTGTAGTCTCGTTACAAAACTCATTAATATGTATATGCGTGGACTTGGATCAACATCAATGAAGGTTATGGACTTTTAATAAACAAGTAGAGCACTTGTAGCAGTAAGGTTTTACATAAAGCCAGTTGTCGAGTGACAAAGCACTTATGGTATATATAAATGAAAGATTGGACAAATAATGTTCCTTGCCATAACCCACATCTGATTTAAAGACAATCATTTACTTAGCAAAAATGCCTTCATTGGTTTATTCAAGGTATTATGTGCATCTTGAATATCTCTATTGGCTTCATGAGTATTTGCATTTCTGTCTGTTTTGTTGACGCCATGAACTCCTGAAAATAAGTTCAGAATAGATTTTGTTTAAGGGCAATACAGATAATGACTCAAACCCTTTGGCTCTATTTTCTGTGAAAAGACCACTGTCTTCCCCTAACCAAGTGGTTATTGTTTACTATGACAGCCAATGAGGCTCCAACTGTAACTAAGTAGTAATTGTAACCCAAACCACAATCTTTCCCGAACTTCAACCAAATATTTGTTGTGCCAAAACCTAAACAAATCGTGACCTTATGATGTCAGATTAGAAAAGCAGATTGGAAAAGCTTTTATTCTTGCAACTGTGATTTGTAACAGTTTAGAAAGGCACACATTACGGAGTGAAAAAGTACGTCACTACTTTCGGAACAAGCTTTTTCTCCACAAATAAATGTTAAGCTCGATACTGTCTGCTGGGTAAGTGCAATAAAAGGACCACACCACAAGAAAAAACAAGAAGCTTAATTTCTTTAGCACTTTTCAATATATCAACGTGACTCTGGTGAAGGATTGGAGTGTCAAATGCAAAGGGAAGTTTGAGAGCCTCCGGGCTATCATTGCAATCAAAAACTATGTAGCGGGAGATGTCACTGATTAGCACTGTCAGCCACAGAGGAGGAGCTGATCAGTGAAAACCTCCAGCGAAGTCTTTGATTGCAATGAAACTTGCCGACTCTCAGGCTGGTCATCCCTGCCTCAGTGTATATATTAAGTTGTCAGAAGGAGTGATTCTGAAGAGGAGATGCGTGCTCTATCTGCCTTTGGCTTTCTGCTAATGCAGCAGGAGATGGACTGTTGCAGAGAGAACGGTGACTGAGTCCGTCCTCACTTCCACCCTCCTCCTCTACAGGGAACATGCTGCACTGTATGCAGCTGTACTGTATATTATACACTAATAGTGACTGAGTTCGACCCTGACACACTGCTGCTTTCACTGAGTCAGGGGATAGTCAGGCCAGTGGTTAGCTAATGGCCCGTGGACACACAGATCCGTCTAAACACAGAATTCTTACACTTTCCCCTTTTTCAAAATACCAGACTAAGCAACAATATATGAACGGGTTTGCACTCAGTATGATGATAAACTATACATCATGATCGACTGCATGATCGATCTGCATCTATAAATACAACTGAACAAAGAGATGTAACCCTGTTGAACAAAGTGAATTCTTGACTTTGGAAATACTCTGACCGTGCAATCCAAACTAACTGACTTTTTCCAGAGCTTTCAACCGCATCACAAGGTCTTCATCAGCAGGTAGAGTTTGCTCAGTTGTCAGAGAGATTGGATCCTTTGATGCACAAGCTCAATATTGGATATTCCAAATTAACGGTTATAATATGTAGTTAACTCTAATGCTCGCCCTTACTTGAATATTAAAATGTAATCCTAAAATGTTAATCCTGTTCAATGGTTGAAAAGATTGTTGAAAAAAAAAAGTGGATCTTGATGTGGAAATCTATCTTTAATATATGTACATTCTGTATTGCACTTCCATAAAGTTGCCGCTCTCACAAGATACAGAAGAAAAAGATAAATACAATTTTAAATAAGATTCAAATCGAAGCAGCAGAGGCTGGAATATCGTAGCTTTTAGTCCATAACTCTGACACTAAAATACTACATTTCCAATAAAGAGACCTAGAAGACAGTATTCAACAGTTTTCACAGGCTGAGTTTCACTCTACTGATTTTACTCGGGGTTTCATTTAACCACCAAGTGTCTCTTGATATACTCCAAACTGAACAAACAGCGGCTGGATAGAATAACAGGAACATCTGAACAGTCTCATTCTATCCAGTAGATGCTCAAGGAAAACGTCATTTTTTTCAGACTGTGTTAAAACTGTGTCAGACGGTTAATTCCCCTCTATGGTTGTAGAGTATTTTACACTGTAAATTCCATGTTTGGTCTCTCTACTGTTCATACATTTTATTGGGACCCTCGTCTCCAAACAGCCTTTAAAATGATCAGAAACGGCGTGTTCTCTTCGGGCAGGATGCGGCGAGCCCACATCCTCCATTTCAGAAGAGCAATAACCGAGCAGTGGTTAATTTCCTCGATTATTATTATTTTCAACACCCTTGTCCCTTTTTTAGTCTAGGTTAGCTGGCTACCGTTAATTACATCTATTGCAAATTATCCAGTTTGTGTTGCATAGCTACGAGAATGATGTAACCCTTTGCACCCTTTTTCCTCTGGCTGTTTTTCTGTTACCAGCAATTCTCTCCACGGAGCTTTGTGTCTGAGCAGAGAAAAGCCTTGTATATTAATTCTACACAACAACTAATATCAAAATGTATCTGTGTACTGGACCTTGCCACACCATAGAGGGAAAATAAGTTTCCACACCTCTTTGCAGACTGTACAAGATGTGGAAATGAAATCATATCTAGTGTGTTTTAGACTTTTCAGTCCAGGCAGCCTTGTACACAAACACTACACGCGTAAACAAACGCCACCATATATGTTTCACAACTTGACACATGTTTGCCTCGATGTGCACGCGCACACGGGCACACGCACATCTGCCCATCGCACACCCCCACCCCAAACTGGCAATCATACTTAATCCCTCTCCAGCCTGAGTAATCCCTGACAATCCTAGGCTAATCCTGGTTAATTCTGGGCACTCCTCAGCTGGGCTTCACCCTCAAACCACAGAGACAGGGCGGGGATTGGTCGGATCATGGCGACCGGGGCGCGGCGTTGATGGACGTAATTGGTCGGGCAGTTATTGGTCGCCAAGAAAAACAAGCACAGGTTTTCACCACTCTTGAAAATACGTCCGGATTGACCCCCGCTACGTCACGCCGGCCTCACTGTTGTCGTCGCTGCCGGTAGAAAACATGTTTTTCACCCAGAGTCCCGCGCGTTAGCAAGTAACCGCTAATACACGGCAGGCCCCGTTAATTTGCCTGCTTGCTGTGACAGCAGCAGCTAGGGGATAGAATAACCTTTTCTAAATTTAAAGGACAGGGAAATGAATTGCTAAAATAAAAACACAAGCCGGTACAGTACGAGCCATTCCTCCAGTGTAAGGGGCTTCGGAGAAGTCATTAGCCTCTATTCAATCAGCTCTACCTACCGAAAGCTCCTAGCTCAATTCTTCTTAGTGGCTATCGATCCTGATTCCAAAATGAAGCACTTAAGACGCCTTGATCAAGCTGCTCCTTAATCTAGCGTTAAGGAGATTGAGACCTTTTCACCCCGTGTCTCAGACGGACTTATTACTTTAGCACATGGGTACAGTGGCAGTCAGAGCACACTTCACTGGCACAGACTCAGTTTCGGTTTTATAGTCTGTTTAAGCCCCTTTGGTGCATAGCAAGCGGCACTTTTACTCTCTGCCATTTTGAAAAAGCTGTCAATATACACAAAGCCGGGAGCGTTAATGAAGCAATATGTCACTGACATGGGACGGATGAGGATGCTTTGTTAAAAACAAGAAGGCCTCTGGTGATTGCGCGCTCGACTGTGTGCCTGTTCGATTGACTTTGCACATGGAAACTGCAGGATATGTGTGTTTGAATTGTGGTATACTCATGAGAGCGTGAAAGCAGAAGCAAAAAGGAAACTGATTTTCCTTCTGCTGTAGCTCTGTCGAGCAGCGAGACGGGGAACAGGTTGCAAAGGAGTTCTGCTCCTGGACGTTTTTATAGGCTGCTTTTACGTCCCCACATCCTCACAGGAGAGAAGTCTCTTGGAGGGGAGTCTTTAGAGGATTCAGTCGAACATCATGTAGCGGATTTTAATGCGCTTTCTGCTTCACATTTGAAAAAAGGAGGCCACCTTGAATTTATGGCGCATTCCACGGCGCTTTCCAGCGCAGGGTTGCGTTTCAAATTCTACGCAGCGCTCCTGTGGAAGTGGTCCGGCACAATCCAGCCGAGTGTTGTGGGGATTGTTGTACTCCGCCTTGTTGAGAAGTAGCGGGACTTGGCAAATCTGTTTTCTCCCCATGCTCAACCATTATTTATTAATCCATTTCACACAGCCAGGAGTCATTATGCACGGTTCTGTCAATGGGTATCTCTCCATGCCGCGCATTTATTTGATAATAAGCAGGAGTGGGGGAGAAGATAAAAGCGCTGACTGCGTTCATTGTGAAGCGTTTTCTGCAGGCGGGGAGACTTAAATGAGAGCAGCCAGCTCTGTGTGGGAATGGGTCTCGTCTGCTAAGCCTGTCTGGAGGCAATCGATGGAAATTAGTCAACGCTAAAGATTCACTTCCTGTGACTGATGTCACGGGCAGCGCATGTCTCTTTGAAGGGAAATAAAGAAGTGGGAGGCTGAGGGATTAATGGGGTTGGAGAAGGTGTGAGCATGCAGAGTTTTGGTGGGGGCTGTATAAGCTGGGGGGAAAGATGCTATTCTTTTGGTGGATTGCAGGAAAATAGATCCAGATGAGAGGATCTAGATGAATGCAGTGTAGCTAGGACCATTAAAGACACACAATGAGTTGTGTACAAGGCTAGCAACAGCGCAGACCAATTGGATACAATAAAGATGTGCAGCCACACTTTTACAACAGTGCTGCTGCTACCGCTGAAACATCCGGACCAACACAAAGCTGCAAATACTGGAATATTACTTCAGTCTCAACATCTTTTAATACTGTAACACCAACAATGTCTCTTTAGACATGCACCACATAGTGCCTCATTTAACAGCAGTTAAAGAGTTTAGAGATTCTTTGTTATTGAATATAAAAAATGTTGCTAAAAGACTGAATGCTCTTATTCAGCAGGTTACAACAAACCCTTTGAAGCTGGAATTACATTTGTAAGGGTCTCTGTAATTGGCGGGTTCTTTGAGTCGTGATGGTTTTGCAGAACAACAAAAACCTTCTCTTTTCTGCATGGAGGATAAATACCATCGTTTGTAGTCAGTTGTATACCTGCAGGAGCTGTGACAATACAATCACAGTTAGCGTCTCCAGCAGTTCTACTGAGGATGCTTCCTGAAAGGTGCACCAGTTAACTTCTCGTCAAAGTACAGCCGAGGGACTAGAGCCGGCCCTCGGGCGACAGAAGGCCTTTCACTCCCCCCGACTCCCTGCGGAGCTCTACGGGGGAAGACAGAGAAACAAGGCAGACAGGGAGGGAAAAGACGGGTGCAGAGAGGCAGGGGGCGAGTCGTCGTCTGGGGCTAACCTGAGAAAGGTAGACGGGGAGGGAGCCAGAGGGGCTAGAGGCGGACAGCAAGCCCAATCCCCAGCGGAGAGGCCTCTAATTGGAGCTGCCGGCCTGCCGAGGCAGCCTCTTTCTCTGCAAATGGACATAAGGAGCCGAGTGAAGGCGGAGAGCCCGGGGGCGGGAGGAGAGGGCAGATAAAAATAGAGCCAGCAGATTAACGAGCATCTGAAAGCGGGGCAGGGGATCGGAAAATCCTCCCTGTGTGCCAGAGATGCCCAGTCCTCAGGCCACAGCCAGCGCTGTAAAGAGTGACGGACCCAGAGTAGCCTTACATCACGAACAACGGCCGGGAAGGAGCACCGTTAGGTCCTGCTCCAGGAAACTCTAGTGAAGTACAGTAGTCAACTTGCTGGAGTAGAAATACAGTAAAATTGGCTCTTTTAATAACAATAAAAAGGGATATTTCCCCTTATCTTTCATGTCTAAAGGATTGTAGATGCTTTGCTTAGCATTTGCTTTGCCCTTCTTTGGTAAAACTTACTTAACATAGCTGCGTATAAACCAAAGGGTTAAGCCACAGTTTGTCCATTGTTCGCATGCAATGTAATAAAGTCATGTTACATAATGTTATCAACTCTGTTGGAAGTTAATAATTAATAATACTTCTATTTCAGCTTTTAGAAAATGAAAATGTTCACCCTCATTGTTGACATTAGTTCTTTTGAATTTCACTAAAAAGGTGGCAAAAAGTTAGTAAATGAGCAAAACCAGCTAGTTGTTAGCCGTAGCTCTTTGTATGTGAACTAGATAAAATAACCTAAAGGCAAACTCCACATATTCTTTTTCTGAATGGATGACTTTGTCTCTTATCATAACTATGCTGGGACTTTTTCACATTATAACTAAGCATATTCTTGACACAATTGTGCCTTTCAATTACAGTAACAAAAAAGTAAAAGTAGTTTGTCACCTCCACCTTTGACTAGCGCTCATAAAAGAGGAGTCACCTCCACAGCTGTGATTTCTATCCCTCCCCTGGGAGCTTTCACACGCCAGGTGGAGCATCGTGACACCTATGGGAGCCAAAGGAGAAGCTGAGAAACAGGCCTGATCACACCTGCCATCAGGTCTCAGGAGAGAACCACCCACCTCAACACTCAGCTGTCACATCCATCCACACACACACCGAGGCTGCACGGCACCTCCGACAAATGCACTGATCCACAGGCAGAAGCTGATATACTGGCGGCAACGCGACGTGAGACATTCTGAATGGCACATTAATAAAAAGGCAACAAAGGCTCGACTCACTTGAAGAATTGGAGAGTTGGGAACATACTCACAAACATCGAACTCTGACGAACAGCGATTGCTTATGCTCAAATAATCAGCTCAACCTTTGGCCTTTCATCCTTGACGTGGAACGAGTTTCCAAACAGAAAAGCTGAATAACACTCGAGGAGGTGATCAACTTTTCTTAACGTGTGTGTGTGTGTGTGTGTGTGTGTGTGTGTGTGTGTGTGTGTGTGTGTGTGTGTGTTCCCTCGCTCACATGGTTGGATTTAATCCAAAGTGATGCTGAAAAGCCACTTAATCATGAACACAACTATTCAACACTTCGTAATGAATATTCATATAGTTTGAAAAGGGGAGGTATTGTTGAATATTCAGACCTTTTCTCTGAAACTGCTGCTTGAGTATAGTATCAAATATCAACTTGAATGTGCTACTTCAGCAGGGAACATCCCCAGAATGTAAGCCAGGCCATCGTGGTTATCCATTCATTCATGACATTGTTTTCACGTAAACTGATTTCTGTTTGGGAGGAGGTGGCATTTTATGATGTTATTCCTCATACAATAGTCACGTATCCGTAATTTGCACAAGCTTTAGGGTTGTTCTGTCGACACTGGTCGTCAAGCGATACATTTATTGTGTGAGTACACTTTAGGAAAACAGGGACAAAGTCAATGGTTCAGTTTTTAGATTCATCCGAAGCCAATTTGAAGTATGGCAATATGCCAATTTAAGTGGGTATTTCCCAAAGTTACAGCGTTCATTATGAAACCGTTTTTTTTCTGACCTCACTAAATTGCTTCGGGGAATACATCCTGGCACTGAAAATTAACCCGCGCCCGACTGCCAGCACGACACTTTCTCAAATTGTGCGACTGAAACCAAAGCCTCGTGTTTGCTTCAACTTTAGCATTCATCTTTGCACTGGATGTTGTCGCCCGTCGTTTACAGTAGAGTCAAAGGTCACTCAGCGTCATTTTACAAAGTTTCGCTCCATTCGTACAAAATAACGGGGACTGGATTCCTCCCGTTGGAGTCGCTTTACGAGGGAATCGCCTCACTGTCACATTGAGGAGGAGGATTACAGCAACCGATTCTCTGTCGACATACATTTGGCGCGTTGTATTAAGATAGATCCGAACATGACGAGAGTTGTTTCTGCGCTCAATTCAGCCCGAGAAGCTGCATCAATCTAATCCACGCCATTTTTGTCGCAATGGTGTCACCGTTTTTTTTTCTTTTTCTCACGGATATAGCAAAAATTCTTTCAGGAAAATGACATCCCCTTTCTAATCCCGCCTGAAAAGCTCTGAATCGCATGCGTGAAACAGCCCTCGACAAGCACAACGCCGAACCTATTTTAATCTCTAACCAAATGGGGAGATGTGCGATTCAGAGGTCTGGAACCGGGCTCGAAAACATCACAAACTAGTAAATCACCCGGAATCCTCACAATGACCTCTGACTGCAACATTTATCAGAATAAAATACATACACGGCTCTGTTTGGATCATATTTCACTGCAACCTTGGTGGTGTGTCTCTGATCACAATGGATCAGCATTAGCTTAATCCGTCACTGCTTCTCTGTAACCTGATGTCTACTTTTGGGGCCCAAACTCAAATACCAGGAATAGTAATGATAGCAAATCATTGCCTCCGACAAATACTTCACGGTATTGTTTTCATTCAATTACTGCCTTTTTTTTTTTTTTTCAGCCGGCTTTGAATACACTTTTCAAACATTCACGTCTGTGAGGACTTTTTTCACGCTAAATCATTTTGCCAATTCACACTGTCACACTTTTTGAAAACTCAAATTCCTTTTAAGAGAAACACATCTCTCATCAGATGTGCTCTTTTGAAGTATGCCAATTTTCAAAAAAAAAAGGGAAAGAAAAAGTCAGACGCTCTTCTCGAGCGATGCGCGTCGACTGTCATTCTTCCACGCCGAGGCCATACGTTTCAAATTTAGTGAACGCAATCCGGAAAATTTGACAAGAAATTGACGAGACGCGAGGGGAGGAAAAAAAAAAAAGAATACGCATATTCATGAATCAGAACTTCAACAGAACTTCTAATTCTGTATTATTAATTGACATCACAGGACAGAAGTCAAACCCCACTTTGACAGCGTGCATATCACCCTTGAAAAAGACCAAACCACACAAAGACTCACTCCCTAACACACACACACACACACACACACACACACACACATACATCTCGTGCTTCACTAGTATGGCATGCTGGGCCGGCTCATTACTACAATGCCAAGCTACTAGTTGCTAAGGAGACCTTAGGGAGAGGGAGGGTTCCTGTTGCCATGGCAGCAAGCCTGCATCCTGCCAACTGTCTTCCCCCACGAGACGTGACCATCGTAGACGGAGAGAGAGAGAGAGAGAGAGAGACGGGGAGGAAAAGTGAGGGCAGAACGAAGTGAGGAGAGAAAGGCTGGAGGGGTTTATGGTTAAGATGTTGAAAGAGGAGGACTTGTAAAGATGCCTACGAGGCAGAGGGCTCGTCGGAGAACCGCAGAGACTGTAGGAATAATGTGCGGGGAAAATTGATGGGGTGAGAGCAGGAAAAGAGGGAGACCTTGAAATAACAAAGCCCCCCCAACCCCCTCTTTTTCTGAAAGCACCAATGTGCCTGCAGCATGTTTTCCCATGGCTAACACGCTGCTGCTGCCTGGCCAACCACAACTACATCCAGGCGTTTATGAAGACGCCAAAATGACGCCGTGCACCCCGACCCAAAACCCCTTCTTGACTCCCTCACTCGCCACCCCATAATGCCAGGCATGTCCCCGAGTGAACCGCCCGCCTCTCAGCTTTTACTACGCGAGCAGAAGATCTGACAGAGCTTTTGGGCGAGTGTTCACAGAGCCCATCCGTCATGGAAAGAAATCTGCTTTGGTGAGAGTGAGCGGTATTGAACGACGGATGGGAGGGAGAGAGAGAGAGAGGGAGAGGGAGGTAGAGCATCTGGGAGGGATGAGCAGAGAGAGATTAAACTGATTGGGGAGCGCAGAAGAAGGGCGAGGAGGAGGTCACACGAGGCGAAAGAAGAGAGAAGTCCTCAGTCTCAAATTCAAATTAGCCATATTGGTTTCCAAGGACATTGAATTGTTTCCATCCTCGATTTCCTTCTGTGTCATTCACCCCCTCCCTCCCTCCCTCTCCTCTTCTCCTCCACGTCTCTTCTGTTTCTCTCTCCCTGACTTTATTGCCTCTTATTACATTTTTTTTTTTCTCATTGCCTAGGATTTGCTCGTCACATTGAGAAGTACACGTGTGTCAGGGGAGCTATAATTGCAGAGTTTAAACATATTAACACCCGGAGCGCTTACCTCTCACCACAAGTTCTGCAACCCGGACTGAACCCGGACTATGAGGTTTGGGATCAGGTTCGACTCGGATTCCAGAATTCCCATTTTGTTGTGTGCTTGCACTTTAAATGTTAATCATCAAGAAATGTCTCTTTCTCTTCCTGGTTTTTGCTTAATCATCAATATTGAACAGAAGGGTGCTATTGGTTGATTCTGCATTTTATGTTAAAGTTTTAGGTCAAAATCCAATACCTACATTGTATATGTTTAATGTAAGGGAAAGATATGGCAGGTGGTCAGGGTATATGTTTAAGGTTCGGCTTCCAACTACTACAGTGGATGTAAATTGAGTCCATCACAATAGTCTAATATGAATAAAACATAAAAGGTACCAATATAGATATCAATGCTCAGTGGGAAAATGAAAACATGTCTACAGAGTGGAGACAATACTAGCTAACAGTCAGTAATGGATGACACCAGTAAGGATTTGGTGACGGCCCCTTTATTATGTGGAAACAGCATGGCGTTGCTGTCACAACTGCTAAAAGCATAACGACCATATAGTGTTCTGCTACATGAACCAAACCCGTCCATTCCCACAGGATCTTCATTTTTGTGTCAGGATCTGGGCTGTTCGCCGAATCCGTCGTTCAAATATAATATCCTAAACTTCTCTTTCGTTTTCGCTGACAGTGGGATGTAGCTGCAGGCCCTACGTTGGGTTTGGGAATAAACATTTAGGCAGTACCAGATGGGTTCAGTTGAATGGGTTCTTAAAGACGTGGTTACGAGCTGGTTTTGAGTCCCCGTTTTAGCTCTGTACAGAACTGGCAACGTACCGTGTAACTGCAGTACCAGACATACGATAGCAAGAAAACGGGTGCTAAACTGTACAGCTCAACTTTGTTCTGTTTTGGATTATAATTGATTGTCTGAACAATCAAGTTGTGCTGGAAAGGATTGTCTGGCATTTATATGGGGGCTGTTTTTAATTGTGGACAAACTTGACTGGCATGCACAGAGCTCTGACCCAAACCCAAACACCTCTGAGATGACCTACACCACCGACTATGAGCCTTAACGTTAAGCACTGGCTCGGTTGGAGCAAATCCCTGCAGCCATGGTTTTGAAATAAGTTCAACAATCACACACGGGTGTGATGTTTGGACGTCCACATCCTGAAGTTCAAAAACCTTTGTCAACCTGAACAAAAAGTAAATATCTAGGACAGACTAAAACATAGCCTGGTGTCAGGGTTGGGTCCCACATTCGGCAGAACCGGTCTGGTTCATCCGGGTTCATCCGGGTTCATCCGGGTTCATCCGGGTTCGGGGCTCAGTTTGAGGCCTCGCACACAAGCACAGAGCGCACTCCGGCATACTTTTGCTTCCAAGCGATTCCGTGCAATGTGCAAGCATGCTGTAACTGTCCCAACCAATTCAAAGCGCTCCTCTCTCCCCTTCTCCCCCTCTCTCTCTGTCTCACTCTGGTTTTGATCACTCGTCCTCTCTTTCTCTCTCTCTCTCTCTCTCTCTCTCTCTCTCTGTCTGTTTCTCATTGCGAGGGGAATGTGGCGTCTGTCTCATTGTCACAGACGCTGGGAAACAAAAAGCCTCATCACCATCATCCTCATCTGATTCTCTCCACTTCCCTGCCTTCACACATACATACACACACTGCCCAGACATACACACACTGCACACACACACACACTGCACAGACATGGCTTTATTGACTTATTCATGCATGGGTTTGTTTCGGGGGCAGAGCTCCTGTCTGCCAGTCTGACAGACACCCTGTGAACCCTCGAGACCCCCTCCCCATCTTTCTCTCCACACACACACACACACTCTCACACACACCCCTCCCCCTGATCTCCCTCCCCCCTCCCCTAACCCGAGCATGGCACAGGGAGTACTCGTAGAGCAATCGGGGTTCACTCAGGTTTCTCCTCCATCGTTTCCCTCCCCTCTTCACTTTCTACTTCTCTTTGCTGGGGAGAAGGGGAAGGTATGCCCACATTTCCCAGAACAAAGACAGCCCAATTAAGTCAGTTTGAGTTAAGGTCTGTGTGGCAGAGCAGGATCGGAAGCGAGGAAACTGAAGAGAGAAAGCGGCGGCGGCGGCGGAGGAGAAAACGGCGAGGAAAGGGGAAGAGAGAGACAGCCTAACGTACAGGGAAAAGAGGGGAGGAAAGAGAAGTAGAGAAAAAAAAGAGGAGCGCAAGTCACTTTGTAGCGGAAGCGGGTCGACTTCGTTTTTAGCTCCTCAATGGGAGACTATGAAATATTAATAACTGCTCCAGCCATATACTTCAGAGGCCTATGGTAAAACTTAAAGTCTAATGAGACGCTGCTCATGAATTGCTAATGGGGATGCTGGAATGTGTGTGTTTTCTGTGTGCGTTTGAGTGTCTGCATGTGTGTATGTGTGTGTGTGTGTGTGTGTGAGAAGGGGGGGTCAAGATGGTAGCTGAGGGGTGGAGTATAACAGAGCTTTCAGTCTTTCAAAGAGCAGACGAGAAACTTCATTAGAGGCTTGAAGTTCTTCCTCCTGCACATCTAAGCGCTGTCGCTTTTTCTTGAACGGAGAAGTAGCTTCACTGTTCTCGACGGTCGGACAGCTTCTAATAAAGTTTAAAAATCGTTGCGTTAATTGAAACAAAATGGAAATCGATTTGGTGTTTTTCTGCGGGTGTTTTTTTGTGGGTGTCAGTCTTTTGTTCGGGGTTCGACTTTGACGCTCGTTTGATAGGCAGAAGGTGGGAGAAGATGTAAATCTTTAGAATTTGATTCTTCTCTTTACTCCCTTCATGCTGAATAAAGTATATCCATGCATGTGTTTAGTAAAACTTTCTCATGTGTAATACAGAAGTGTTTTACCACTTTTGTTTTGTGACTGCTCACGCAACGTATACGTAAGATTCAATGTGAGTAGTTAGCAGGATAAGCAAAACTGGATCGCCCAACTCAAACCTTAAATTGATAAAGTAACACTTTAGTCTGAAATGGCAAAATGATTCAGTATTTCACAAGAAATAAAAGCAAAGTATAAAAAGTATTGGATTGTACTTGAGCTAAATGCTAATATCACGCTCACCACGGCAATGCTAACATACTAGCTTTGTCTTTTAAGCTGCAGCGTTAATTCATAAGTCATTGAAACCTGAATTACAAATCTTTGGCTGATGGCCTATTAGAAAGTGATAAACTCACGACCATTTGATATTTTATTTTATTAATCCATGTCCCCGCAGAATTTATAGTTTATTATAATCTATGATGCAGACTCGATGACTTATTAAAAAGTGAGAAACTCATGAGCGTTTTCTTAATGACTTGGCTGTTAATTACTCACCGGCAAGAGAGACTTTTCACATCAGTTGCTGTTATATTGACATAAAGCTTCACTTTATAGAACCCTGCTATAAAGTAGTAAACGATTTAATGAAGCCATTAGTTACAGTTTATAAACCCTTTAAAGAGACAGTATTCTACTTAAACTATATGTATTGACAGAAAATACTAAACCCTAGTCCTCTACAGCGTGCTCTGTGGTCCTCTGTAATCCTCTCCCGTTGGTCTGAGCCCAGATATTTCGTACAGCGGCGGAGTACCTGGCCGAGTCTCCCGCTCTAATCTGTGCCAGAGCCGGCAGGCCTCGCAGAGTCTTGCGTAACCTCGGTTGAGTGTAATGGCAGCGCTGAGCCATCAGCTGGGGGATTGTGGGCCGTGTGCAGGCTGGGACCGAGGGGAGCCCAGAGGTGTCGCCCTGCATCACAGTGTTGCTTCCTGACCTAATTTCCTACCTCCCTGAAACTCCCCTGGCAGAGCGCTAATGTGGAGAATCTACGGCGGGATCGAGCCCGGCACGCTTCGATAAATTGTTATTCTATGAAAAATCCAATATGAGCAAATCAGTCTATTCCAATGATATATAACGGATTAATTGTAGAGTTGATCAATACCACAATGGATGTCCATGGGAATAAATTACCCCGAATTGGTTCAAGTGCGCTCTTTTGATCAGATTTCCATATGCATGACTGTTTATTATTAGTAAGGGCCAATTAGTAATTAGGAGCAAGAGCAGCAGGAAAATACAGAGATAATGTTTTGAGCACACGCTAATGAAAGAAAAGAGATTTTCCGTTATTGTTTTATTGTGGAAGTAGGCTATCCACAAACTGTAATTTGGAGGTGTTGCAAAGTATGTGAAGTGGTGACAATTTATTTCTGAGCACCACTGGAGTGTTTTCTGCCTCACCTCAGATTGGCTAATGTGTGCATAAATACATGAAATATTGGGAGAGAATCTCATCCACTGGCAGGTTTTTAAAATCTTTGGATTAGTGTTGGCAATCACACCCAATAATAATCTAACCAGAATCCCGGAGTCAAGTGAATCCAATGCAACATTTGAAAAAGGTGCAACAATGAAATGTGAATTAGTTTTGTTTCTATGAGACAATTTTGAGGGAATAGAGAGTTTTTTTCTGAATGCAGAAATATGTGGTGTCAGATGATGTTTGCAACAAGAGCAAAGTGAGGAGATCAGGTAAGATAAGATATGATTAGACGTTATTGATCCCTGGAGGATAATTCCCATGTATCTGCAATAGACAAGCTGCTTTTTGTGATTAATCAATCAAATGTTTTGTCTGTGAATTGCAACACTTCACTTTAAGGCCCCCTATTTAGCATTTGCACGCCGCATATCGACATGTATTACTTTTTTTTTTTACACACTATAATGTAGTTGTAACCAGAAATATGCATTTTTAATATTTGTCTCTTTCTGTGGATCCTCCCCCCCCCAAAGTGGAGGCTGCTGTATGAACTATACATATGTCTTCAAATGAGTCATAACTGATACGTTATAACTGTTGATTAATAAAATGTTATGAATGTATATTTCAAATATTATTATACTATCAAAATAGGGAAAAATGCTCAATACAAGTTCCTAAAGCCCAATTCAACGTCTTGGTATGTTCAACCAAAAATCTGAGAAACAAATGTGTTAAATATACAATATATTTAAGTGGAAAAAAGTGTAAAATCTTCACATTTGGGAAGCTGGAAACAGTGGTTGTTTTGACATGTTTCAACTCAATCCTCAAAACAGATTCATTTTCTTTTAATCAATGAATCAATGCACTGCTTCATCGCTCCATACACTTATAGTTATTTAATGCGAGACAGTACATCATGTCCTCAACACTAACTGTTGTGACCGAGGCATTTACAAAGCTCATCATGTCAAACCCGCATCATTATTCATGTGAGTAACACATTCCCATCTCTATTTATTACATTATTTCTTTATCAACAAAAATAAAAATGAAAAAATTCTGCCTCGAGCAAGCAAAAAAACTATTTTCCGACACTGCGGAAGATGTCACTGAAGTGTGCTACTTTCCATTCAGCCTATCGGATTCAATACGTTGTCATTTGCATAAAAATGCAGGGATGGCAAGTCGGCCGGATGATACAGCGTATACAGGATGAGAAATCTCTGTGGATAACGTATACCGTGAGCTCCATTTGTGTGTCTGTCATCTGCTCTACATATATGTCTGTTGACATGTGACTGAACAAATGGGCGTGATTTGTTTGCGTGGCTCCATCTATCTCGCCGTGAGTGCTTACGCAAGTTGGCGTGCGCGGTTGCATGTGTGTCACACATGCATAGCAAATGTGTAGCGCTGGGATGTGCAGGAGTTCATTACTCTACGTGTGTGTGTGTGTGTGTGTGTGTGTGTGTGTGTGTGTGTGTGTGTGTGTGTGTGTGTGTGTGTGAGAGTGAAGGGGAGGAGGGGTGCAGCCTTTCCGCATGAGTGGGGCTGTCAGTGGGCATCAGTCAGCCAGTCAGCGACAGGCGGAGCAGATCATTAGCAGAGACGGAGAGGGAAAGAGAGGGAAAGGGAGAATGGGGAAGGCGAGGAAGAGAGAGAGGGAGTGCAGGGACAGAGCGGAGGGAAGGCCTTGGCGCTGCGTCTTTAATATCCGTCTTGCAAGAATTACACAGACAGGCTTGTGCACTGCTCAGTCACGCAAACCACACCGCTACCACCGTCCTGTCCTCCCCTGTCCTCCCATCAGCTTCATTACTGTCGGCTTCTACGGCCATCATGTCTGTCAGTATGGCAGCAGATTCACTAGATTTTGTGATGATAGTCAATAATGCATCATAATATATATATATATATATATATATATATATATATATATATATATACATACATACATACATACATACATACATACACACACATATATATTTTATAAGGTCACAATGATGCGTTAGATTCATACTGGGTTGAAGTCTTACCAGCAACCATCAGTGTTGATCACATGTTCAATCAATTAAAAAACTGCATCACATTAATCGGTGGTGAAAGACTCTCTGCAACACCACATTACCATTAAGTAATTGAAACACATAACATAACATGACATAATGTTACTTAAATGGAGTACTTCAGGCCGTCCCTGTGGACAAAAGCGGTAGTGTTGGCACGGTTTAGTCAGAGTTTGTCCTCTTTTGTGTGTAATCCGACCGGCTGTCACTGATGATCATCATAAAGAATAACTATATAGAAATAGACAATCTTCTCGCTGATGTTCTTGTGTACGTAGTAGTTCATATGCAGTCATCGGGATTAAATTGAGACGGTATCATAACCGGTTAAAAGTTCCACACAGTAACTTTAAGTTAAAAGCAGCAATTTGTAACGTAAAAGTCCTGCATTCAAAACTAGAAGTAGCAAAAAAAAAAGAATCAGCAGCAAATTGCATTTAAAGTATCAAAGGCAAAAAGCGCTCATCTTGTCAGAGTCTGACATTATAATATTCAATCATTATTACTGATACATTAAGGTGTAAACAGCATTGTAATCTTTCTTGTTCACGTGAAGCTAATCTGCTTTATATAATATTGAGTGTCTTGTTTCTAGAACTGTAATGTAATGTTAAATTCATATGTTTTGATCGGAAAATTTGGTGTAAACTAGCAAATGCATCTGAAATATAGTGGAATAGAAGAATAAAGTACCTCAGAATGGTACTTAAGTACAGAACTTGAGTAAATGTAATTAGTTACATAGACTGGTTAAAAGTGTACTAGGGTATTTGTGGTAAATGTGCATCGTACATAATGTTTCCACCACTGATCTTCATCCTATCAGAGGGGGACATGATAACAGTCTACTATGATCCCAGTACTATATATACTATATACAACCCTATTCATAACCACAGCCAATTAAACTTGGCACAAAGTCCTCACTGAGCCTCATTACAACGACGAAAAAAAAAAACCTGCCACAATGTTGACTGTTTAGAAAAACACCTAAAAAAAAAAAGATTGTTTGGTCTGGATAAACTTCAGCAGACTCATTATCTAAACCGGGCTAAGACGAAAGATGAGAGATGAAGCACACGTGAGAATCAATTATCACGTCTTCTCAATAAATTCGCAAAAAAAAACGCAAAAGCGTGCTAACAAATTAAAAAAATCACCTCAGACATGTGTTTAGCAACACCTTTAACGACGGCGTCGAAGAACCACCACAAACTTTTGACAGCCCTATCTGAAATGTTTCTATTTCCCATCATGCACCACGCTCAGCAACCAGCTCTCGTCCCTACACCTCCTCGCCGTACGGCGACACCTTGTTCAATTCCGCCACTCACCTCCGCTGTTTTGCATTTTGCCCTTTCATCGTTCGCCGGCTGGGCCCGTAACTCATCTTTTAGTGCCGCATCTTGTGGTGACCACCTTCCACTCAACAACACCATTAAACAGGCAGATTAATGCTGCTATTAAATCCACACATCGACTTCGGTGGCACTCATCAAAGACAGTATATATGACTAGCGGTATCAAGGATTTGATGAAGTCAGACTTTCACAGTGCCTATAAATCAGTTATGGAGGCGCAATCTAACTCTTCACAAGGTAGAGGCTGACAAGAGGGAACAGATACTCGACGCGCTGGGCTTTCCAGAAAATTAACACAGCGGGCTGTGCATGAATTTAACTTTATATACAGTAACAGCGGCTTTCATTGGTTATTTGCTGGTTGTTATTAGCACGGTGTTATCAACCTGTTCGGGGGTCCTGGGGCCAAACTTAGTTTTTTAACCTACTTCCTCTTTTTGTGCATCACGGGAAACAACAAATTTCACGGTTCGGCATGTGTGAATACATTATCTTTCTCCATTTATTAAAAAAATAGAAACATTCAACAGTGGTTCATTGGCGATAGTTCTTTACTGTCAGAGTTAAGGGACACAAATACTGGCAGATTGTCAATAACCAAAATTAAATCAAGAAAGAAATTACATCACAAATGTCTGCAATGTTAATGTAATAATTGTCAGGCTGTTGATAATGCTTAAACTGGCTTCTACAGAGTAGACACAACACACTGCTGCACACAGGAAGGCTTAAGCAAGACTAGTGAAAGCCATATCATCTTAAAGCAATTAGCACGCATTCATATCTCGCTGTATTGTTGGGTGAACAGTCTGATAAACTCTCAAAATTCTCCATCTGTGCTGGCAGAGAAAAGAAAATAGCTACAAGTCACACGTTCACAATAACGCTGGTTGTTTTTCTAAATTAGCTGCTGGCTGACAGCCAGGTGAGACGGTAAACCTTTCCCCAGCAACAACACAGTGGTTTGAAAGCTATGAAACTTTTTACTTTTTTCCTGAAATGGAATTGGACACAGATCAACCTTGTCAGAAAGTTCACTCATCAGAATTGACCTCGCAGCAGTCTTTTAACGTATCTCCTCTTGCTGTTAACTTTATATTTAGCCATTGTTTGTGTGCAGCCAATTCTCCACATGCCAGAGGTGACGGCTATGACTCAATTGCACCGCCTCAGATGTAGCTCAACAGTGCGCTGGCTCATCTGTGAGTGAATTCACCTTTTAGATAGTCTTTTTTTTTTTAAAGCTTGGCAGTCATGAGAGATGAGGGTCTGCACTGCGGGAGAATAATAAATCAAGCCCTTCTCGCGGTGACCAAACATACTGTGGACCTTATGCTAAGCTAGGTCACCGTTGGCCGCGGTTGAAATATTATCCTCATAAAACTTCGCAGCACATCTATTTTCTCTCTCGAAAGCAGGACTACAATACTCAAAAGTACATCTAAATCAAATAAATTCTACCAGACGCAGACTATTGTGGATTTAAGTGCAATTTTTGTGGCGGAGCGGGCTTAATCTATGGCCACATATTTGAATTTCTTTTTTTTTTTACGTGAGCTCCGAGCGATGGAAGCCACAGCAGAGAGACAGAGGATGACAGGACAAAGTTTAGATTACAGAGGAATGGGGAGGGAGGAATACAGGGAGGGGGGGACAGAGAGAGTCTGGAGTTTATTCGAGGCTAGCTGTCGTCAGGCTCAGCGTCAGCCATCACATGGGCAGAATGCTAAACACAAAGCTCTGAATCCTGACCTATTTTCGTCAAACTGACACAGAAATTCACTGAGAGGCCGTCTTACGCTCCTAACCTCTGTCTGCCTCCTGGACCGCTCTCAGCAAGCCATGACACACACACACATACAGAGACAAAAACACACACACACACAAATTGTATGATCTGCACCATTATGTACGTTTGCTTAGCCGTGAGTTAAAGCAGTTTAATGGTGTTCAATTAACAATCTTCAAAATTAGTAGATTGTAAATTATTTCCAGTCGGTTCCAGCTTGAAAGGCTTTTATTGTAATTTGTCCAAATATGCCGTTGGACTGATGAATATTCATGAAGTGAGATACTCTTCCCTGACCCTTCTTTGTGCTGACAATAGACGTGTTCTTTTTTCTGTGTCTGGGCCCGACTTGACATCGTTAGCAGACACCTTCCCTAGTGTAGCAACTGCTTTAACAGACTTTTTTTTTTTAAACAAAAAGACAATGAGCAAATAACTCTGGTTAAAACACAGCCAATGATCCGGCTCCTAAGGCACAGATGGCTTCAATTTTCAACTAGCTTTTATCAACTTATGATCAAAGTGCAATTACAGTCATCTTTAATGAAAATGAATTAAATTGCCAGCAAATGAATGTGACTTGATTGATGCTGAACATCACCCGAACACGGCTGAACTACACTGGGAACAATACGCATTAAGGGTGATTGATAGTACTGTAAAATGATGAAGTGTCTTTTTTTCACTAATGCACCCTGTTCTTTACCAACTGCAATCATTAATTTCCCTCAAAACATTTAACCTTTTTTCAGCATCTTTCACTGTACAACTCATTTTTAATAATACAGGTCCCTCCATTTAAAATCTCACAATACGTGAAGGCACTTTCAGCTATTATGAGGTGACTCAATCATTGGGACTCATGCAAGAAGGCCTCTGTATTCTTACCCATTCAAAACGAGCAGATGAGGGGTTTTGGCAACAGAAAACTTTAAAAAAAGGGACATTGAGGAACGAGGTTAATATACAGCAGTAGTGCATTATAAGAGACATTTATTAACAAAACCTTTACTGAAACGAAGGACACAAATGAAAGCTGGGAATTTTAATAAGTCTAAATTAATCTAAAGAAACAGAAAAGAAAGCCGCAGCTTCACAGCAAGCTACCAATTCGTATTTCCCTTCTTCTCAAATTAATGGCATTTCACCATTTCTGCCTCAACTCACTGGAACGTACCACCTGCCCAGGTAAGCGCGGGGTGAACGAAACAGAGCAGGCATCCAAATCTCATAAAAATAATAAAATTACCATCAATACTAGGTTTAAAAGTTACTGCCGACATCAGTTACTCTATTGTCGCTCAGTACATACCAATGAGCACACCTTATGTGACATAATGTAATTTACGGCAGAACAAACTCACCTATCCTCCAAACTGTAACAGTGCCCAGCACATCCCTGCTACAAGGACGTAATTAGACAAGCCTGTAAACCGTCTCCTTGATTGCTGATGTACCGCAACATCCAGAACAACAGAGAATCATTTGAGCCCATGAAACAGACAAACTGTGTCAGTTGTACACCTTAAATTGATAATGTATCAAATAAACTGAAAGATTTGACTGAAATTAATAATAAAGCACACACAAAAAAAAGATTTTGGGAAACATGGTTTCGTGAAAAGGGAGAAAGGCAACCTTTGTAAATGCTCCATTTGTGGGCAAATTTCATGAATTAAAAAGAATAAAAAGACGACATGTCCCACCACCACCACGTTTAAAGTCTGCTCATCATCCAGGCTCAACGACTGCATCGTGTACATGCATTGTGAGATTCCCAAACACTAAGGATTCCCACATTGTTTTCTGAAACTCCCCAGAGGAAAAGAGATGTCCACCTATCATGGCTGGATCGATTCAGAAACACCATTTCCAGACAGAAATCTGACGTGAAGATTGCACGCTGAAACTGTTGCTAACGCTTCTAAAAACAATACATGTTGAGCAGCAGGATGTAAACATGAAACATGTGTTGCTCCCATAAATCAATTCTCAGCTTTACCAACAATTCTTGAGACATTGGTGAGGCCTTGTATATTTGTTCTGTGAGACAGTGTGTATGGAATTGACTTTGACGTATCACAAAGATGTTTCTAATACAAATCCTCTGCAGTCAGCGTAGGGAAGAGGACTTTTACCCTGTTCGTACCATTTAGGCACTTTGTCACGGTCCTCGCCGTCTGGATACCGACGCACAAGGCACCATTTTTGTAACTGCAACGTAAACTCATCCGCTTTGTGTGTTCTTTTTTTTAAGCTCAAACAAACAAACACAGGACTTTCAAGCAAGAAAATGTGTTTTTGTGTTGCGTTTGTGTACTAATTTTATGTTGTTTACGTCTTAGTTTACTTAGTTTTTTTTTTGCAAAACCCACAAAACCGCAGCAATTGTTTTAGTTTGACTTCACGACGTTGCCCCTTTGTTTACTGCAACCGGGCTGTCAGTTGTTTTGTTTAAATGTACAATTTTAACCACATGTTTTAACAACTGTGACTGTCATCTGGGAGAAAAATATGTTTCCCCTCAAACATAATTGATAACGCACTTTTGTAAGAGACACGGGTGGTAAGAGATCTCTGAATATAAACTTCACAATGAAACACCAGGCCATTATTCAAACGCCACATAACGGCGATACTACTTGTCAAGCAGCAGCGGCCCTCTGGTTATTACGTGCCCTGCTCACTTCGACTCTACGGAAAGATTCTGGGGCTGAAAAGCCGTGATCCAGGTCGTCCAGCGCGGCGCTGAGAGCGTCACTCTCCGGCAGCATTAATCACAGAGCCGCCGTCCGCCGACTGATTACCTCCCATCAATCTTAGTTTGGTGAGCCCTCCAAAAGGAGAAAGCCCCTCGTGAAGATCTGATTAAAAATGTAAGTGACTCATAATAGGAGCACATGCCTGGGCTCTGTGATCGTCAGACGCTCCGAGTGGGGTTTATCTGCTCATCTCCAAATGCCCATTCACCTGCATGCAAAGACACCGGCCTGACCTCAGTGAGGGGACCCGCTGCGAAGAGGTGAGGTCTGGAAGAGAACGAGTGGAGATCTGTGAGTGTGTGTGTGTGTGTGTGTGTGTGGTAGTCATTTGCAGCTGCAGACAGGAGGGGGAGTGACTTTGAGAGTGTCTGAGAGGCACATCCTGCCTGCAATTAAGGTGGAATCAGAGAGAGATCTGCGCTGCCTTGATAATGAGCCTCATCTGAATTATTAACTAGAGCTGTACCCCCCGGACCTGGACTCCCATCAGGCCTAGCTATACAACAACAAGACCAGATGCACACACACACACAATCAGAATCTTCAGATCCATACAAACCTCTATCAAACCCATTTCAGCATGTGCAGGAACTCAAAAACTAATCCCATTTGCAGTAAAAAATAAATAAATAAGGCCAACACTTTCCTTGAAGTGGTGCTCATAAGGCATTATAAGGCATCAAAAGCCCATTATGAACACAATGTGAGTGCATGATGATTTATTAAAATTGGTGCATATTTTAATGAGTACAATATGCAGAAAGTTAGGGGGTTGAATACTTTATGAAGCAACTGTGTCATTAATCACATTAAAATTGAGAGCGATTTCAGACGCCTGATTACATTATTTTTGTGATTCCAGTGGGATCCTGATCAGTTTGGTTGCTGCTGTGAATTTATGGATTGGGATTGTTGGGATGGCCGTATTTGAAAAGTAACTTTGATTTATGCATCTCAAAATGTTGAATTTGTGTGATGTTGGCGTTCAAACTCGCAGAAACGATTGTTTAGCTTTCGGCAACAACACCTCACTTCTACGCACCTTAGGGAGGTTTAGAAAAAACATAATGTAGTTAAATAAAACAACCGCCCTTTGCAGACTCTCTTATGTCACGTCTCGAGCGTAACAATGTTACTTTCTGACTTTTTACACGATCACACTATCAAACCACGTGACTTTCAATCACTTCGCCAACGCAAAGAAAAATGTCGGCAAACGTACGATGCCAAAAATAATTTGCAAAGTGAAATATGAACAACTAATATGTTTTCATATCGTATAGAAATTAATTGAAACCATTGGCTGGAGCAGCAGCCACCATTTGGTTAGTTGTGATGTGAAGTGTATGCGACTTGTGGAAAGAAGCAAACCCCTGTCGTGGCCCTTTAAGGCCCGGTTAACAGATGTGCTGACCTCTTTCCTGAGTCACAGTTTGACAGTGAGGACACGGCACTGAGCGTTTTTTATTTTTGGACTACCGCTCTGCTCATCGTCCGAGCCAGACACCAGAACATCTTGAAGCCCCCGAGGTCTGGTAGCCAACACGGGGAGAGAATGTGTGCTGGCCGGGCCCGACATTTTACGACGCAACCACCGGGCACGATTCCCAAGATCCGCCTTCCCGACTGGCTGTCGAGTGTCTGGACTCGGTTTCCTCTCTGGAATTTCCGTCTGTAGAGTGTTTCTCAACGTTTTATTCCAGCTGATTGAAGTGTGAGGGCTGAGGGCGAGAATATTGTGTTCTATTCCAACCGCTATGACTCATTTAAGCAGCGAACACCCCGCCTCCACTGCCGGTGCATCCCTTGTTTACATCCCAGCCCTTCTCCAGATTGAAGTGATATCCGCCCGCGATCTATTCAAATGCCTTTTGTTGCTCAGCATCGACCGACAAGGCAAACCGATCCTCTCGGATGAAAATCTGTCCGTCTCGGCGTGGCCTCCTTTTCATTCAAGCCCCTCAACGACTCTTCCCAACTGCTTTCTCTCCATTCACACGACCGATCAGATGAGTTCTACCATAGTCTCAGATTCAACAAACCAACCCCCTTCGTCTTCCAAATTCCTCTTCCCATTCCCCGCCCCCGGTTAACCCAGCGCCAAGCCCGCCAACTCGAGAGCTGCCTCTCCTTCTGCTGCGCCTTTGTGATAATAACAATAACTGTGTAGCAGTGCAGAGGGCTCTCTGTTGAGCCAGCGCCAGGCCGGCTGGCACAGGGAACCCTCTAAGCCTGTTCCACCATCTCCAACCAATTCCCCTCTGTCTCGGCTGGCGCTGGAGCATCACAGGCATTAAGGCTGCTATCAATGTGCTCAGCAGCAGGGGCCACCGCCACCACTCTGGCTCTATCTTTTCTCTTTCCGCCTCTCTCCATCTCCCACTCATCTTTCCGAGTCCAATTCAAAAAAGGTTTTATTGGCAGGACAAATAATACCTTGTTCTTCAAAATGTCTCCTTGCCTCCTCCTCTCTCTCTCTCTCTTTGCGCTGTGCACCCTATTCTCCTTCTCCATCTCCCGCGAGTGGAATCTCGACAGAACAAGGGGATGGCCGTCAGCGTGGGCGGTAATACTTTACGTGGAGTGCATTGTGATGCATTACAAGCAGATTAGAAGCGTTATTAGAGGTAAAGATCCACGTTTGGTCTCAGTAATCAGGGATATAGAAGAAGGAAAACCAACCAAAAGTCAATCTGTACATTTTTAAGGAATACATATTTTTAGAAATTAGATTTAAACAGTTTTTCCCTGCATATATATCCTATTTACCTTAAGAAATAGATTTTCACACCAAATGAAGTCTTTAAGTTTCTTTTTTTTTAGAAATGATTGTCCAATTTAGACCCTTTAATTGCTTAGCATCAGTTAAGTTTCAGTACATCATCGATAGACAAAACTTTAATGTTGGATGGGCCTTATTTTCAAATCTTACATTTTTCAAGATAACATTAAATATTCACAACCTTTTTTCCAACCAGGCTCAAACATTTTATTTTAATGTCCACATGTGAAATGTATTTCTGATATTGTGTCCTCAAAAAAACAGAAAAGAGGTGTCCGTGGCATGTATGCGACTTTCTGCATTCAGTCAAGTCCCTCAGTGAGGACGATACTAAAGGGTCAAAAAACGTATTTTAATTCTCACGATAGACTATCTAGTATATAGCAAGTGTTTGTTATATAGGGAGATGTGGAAGAGTGAAGGATGGAGGGATTTTGGACACTTTATCTGTCTCTTTTTGTTGTTCCAGCCGGTCATTTTGATTCTACATTACTTGCATGACAAGAGAGAGCGCGCGAAGAGAAAGCTTAATAAATCATATTTGAAATAAACCCAAACACCCCAAGCCCAGCCTAAGAACCAAAACTTTGTCGTTTGGTGGCAGAGCTACAGGTGTGCTGGGATCATTTATTATTTTGGACAGAAGTCTTTGGGGGAATGCGCAGCTTCAAATTGATCCAAACACTTCCCAGAATGGTGCATTCATGAGCAATTACATTTTAAAAAGGCACTTCTCTGAGACAATTTGAGATACTGAAAGTAATACTCATACATGTTTGGAGCCGTGATGGATGCCGGACCAAAAAAAAAAAAAAAAAACTCAGTGAAAAATACCGCAAAATGGAAGCAAATGATTACAATTACAAACCCACGATGTTCCTTTACCGTGCTGCTCGTGACGCCTCCAGGTAGAAGCAGTGAGCTCCTACCTGCCTGTCTGCTGCTGAATCTGTGTACAGTACAGCCTGCAGACAGGCCACAGCTCAGCACATCCATTCCCACGCACAGCCACTTGTGAAATGAACAAAACAATGTGTGTGTGTGTGTGTGTGTGTGTGTGTGTGTGTGTGTGTGTGTGTGTGTGTGTGTGTGAGCGCGTACCCCCGCATCACCACCACCACCTACAGAACTGAACTCACTTCATATGACCAAACACCGCCTCCCACCTCAGATACAATAACAAACATGGTCCAAACACTTGACCACAATTACTGTACTATGACTATGTATGGATTCCTCTGACGCAGTCGCACACACAATCAAAAGAAATCCATTCACTGTCACCGGACACAAGAAGTGAGTGAGCGCGTGCCAGGAATCCAATCTGCCTCTGTACCCTGTCGAACAAGTGTGTGACACCTCAACAGTGTATGTACAGTGTGTGTGCGTGTGTGTGTGTGGTATTAAGAGTCGGGAGAAGCTGCCGGCCCAGATGAAGACAAAGAGCCCAGCGGCTGAATTGAGCAGCAGCTCTCAGACAGGATTACACAACCGCTCTTAAAGACTGCTTTTAATAGCAAGACTTCGACTGGATCTTATTTCCCTCCCACTCATCCCATCTAACTGTGCAACCATCCATCATATATATATATATATATATATATACACCCATCCTTCTCATCAATAGTGTTCAATCTAAGCAGAATCACACACAACAATGTGTAGGGATTTGTGTGTGTGTGGGTGTGTGTGTTGGCGAGTTATTCTGTACGTCCGTGCTTCAAATCTCATTACAATATCTGCCAACTGTTACAGTCCAACATGTGAGTGCATGAGGGTCTCTTCTCTCTCTCTCTCTTTTGTGTTGTTTTTGTTGAGGAGCGTTATTGTGATTGAATCAAGTTGTTTTTTCACTTGGAGCCTCTCTCCACCAATCAGATTCCCTGCCAGAACAGCCAATCAAAACGTCCACGCAAAGCTGGAACGGGAGCAGGTATCAAGCTGGGAATCCCTGGGCAGCAGGAACAAGGCCCGCAGAATTAAGCTCAGCTTTAAATCCAATTTTTAAACCCCCCCCATACCATAAAGATTGGACAGGGGTTGTTGCCGCCGCGCTCAGACTTGAATCAAATGGTTATTTTATTGAGATTAATCTGCGTCTTAATACCGCTCAATTTGGAGGCGGGTACATTGCCAAATGGGATGACAGGGCCGGGGGCAGCATTGAAGGAGGGACAAATAGAAGGGACACAATGTCACTGATCATAAAACGCTGTGCGGGATATGATAACATGACAGGAGAAGTCGATGGAGGATTTTGGATCAACTGGATGTCAAACACACAGATGGTGTGAAATGCCTGTTAATCCCACTGCAACTTGCGATTCCCCTCCTCTGTATTGCTGCCATTGCCATGCAGGCTGTGTCAGAAAGGCGATACACACAGTAAACCGCAACTTCAAAAGCATTAAGAAGATCTTAAGGGAGCACCCCACTGGTTTTACACACAACGCTCAGTTTACTCGTCACAAGCTCCTCGGTCTGGTAAAACAATTCAATTATGTCTTCCGTGGCTCTGGAGGGAACTTTTTAAAGTTGGAAAAAAAATAACCCTGATCATGTTATCTCTGCTTGGACTTGAGATTGAAAAGTTTAAACTCAAAGCATGTGTTACAAACTCTAGGTGTGTGTTTCAAATTGTGTTTCTTTGTTTTGTCTCCTTTCCGAAAAGGATCTGATTCAAATGTAATTTACCTGTTTACATTTGACATGAATATTAACTTCTATTTGCAGTCTTGATTGATGTCTGTTACCAGATGTAGGTGCACATTCATTGAGAATTTACTGAACTGCTATTGTACACAACAGATCTGCTTTAGACGTCCTTCAGTATGCTTTGAAATGGCTGGAGAACCAAAACGTGGTCAAACATAAAGGATAGTGAGAGGGGAAGCCACAAGGCCTGGAAACAAAAGACCATTAATCCCCAAACATGATGGGTGGTAAACATAAGTAGATTACAGCAACCAATCTATTAGATTAACCTCATATTAATTTGAATTTAAGGGATGATCTGTAGTTACATCTGTTTGCTGTGACACCCCATGTCATCATCTCTTGTTATTGTCCTTTTAAACCCCTCGCCTTGTGCCATGCTTTCGCACACAGCCTGTGCGTAATTCAACGTGCGCGCACTGGATCACAGGGAGGGGGGGCGGGGGGGCTCCAAACGGTTTAACCCGGGCACCCAACTGGCGGCTTGGGTGACTGAGGAGCGACAAATCGGACCTGCGGCACACTCTGTCCCCGGTGTGACCCGATAACGCCGAGAAATAAAAGGCTTAAACCCAGACATTCTGCCAATGCGTCACAGCGCGTAATAGTCTCCTCTCCAAAGGGAACAAGTGAAGTGAGGGGGGAGTTTGGCTCCGTGTGGCTTCTCTACACATGCAAAGGCTGCGATCCCCAAATACTATGAACCCAGTGAACCCACATGCATGCTCACCGCCCCTTTCCACACACTGTAGCGTGGAGTGACACGGGGACACGCCACTGACATAAATTGCGGGAACTCAAGGGTCAATTATGTGGCTTTCAAATATGCAGGATAGGAGTTACGCTGCAGACACAGACTCCGGCTAAATATAGTGGCGGCTTCTCCACTAAAAACCTTCACCATGTGTCAGAACATTCTTTCATGTGGCCTACCTTCCATCCGGCTGAACTGTTGCTGTCGCCTTTATCCTTGAAATAAGGAACAAAGCGAACCATCCAGTCGTAAATCTGGGACAGGGTGAGCCTCTTCTCCGGGGTGCTCTCGATGGCACGGGTAATGAGGTCCGCGTAGGACAGGTTCCCCCACGCGTTTCGCCGGGAGGACTTGGCTTTGCGCAGCTGGCCGGCCGCGTCGAGCGCAGCCCCGGACATGCAGGCAGGAGCGACCGCCACCGGGGCCGGGGCGCCGGCTGGGTGCTTGAGCTCCGCCGGTGCGCCGCCTTTTCTCTCGGCCCGGCACGCGGACACGTTGTACTGCTGCTGCTCCACTTTGACCGACGCCAGGGCCAGACCTCGGCTCGCCTCTTCCACCCCGGGGAAATCCTCCGGACACGGCAGCGGCCAGGTGCACGACCGCGAGCGGCTGTGAGGCTCAAATTCCGAATCGATATCAACCTGATGCGCATCCATGCCACTGTTCTTCATCATCATCAGCATGATGATGATGATGATCTCCCGCTGAATAGATGTCAAAATCGGGCAAGGTCACTATAACAAAACAACAACAAAAAAGCCTGTCAATAACAACAAATTAGCGTCCGCCAGTGAGTTAAAAATGCCCAAACTGGTCCCTCACGCAAAGAAAGAAGAGGAAACGTGTATTTGTTTCACACACAGAGATGATCAACCAGTATGAAAAAGCCGGCAGCGGTGTGGGGTATTATCATTCTCCTCAGTGCAACAATGTGGCATCACATCAGGACAGATGAAGGTGTATCCGAGGCATCAACAACAGTATCAGTCTCTCTTCCATGTTAATAACACAACACCGGCTGTGTTGGCTGCGTGCAGAAAGGACCAAGTGGCGGTCAAACATCCATCACGAAAGCCAGACACACTTGGAGAATGTCTGTGTGCTCGCTCCGGCTGCAGCAACAGTTGATCCTTTTGACAGATGAGGTCCAGTCCAGGGTTTAAAAAAAAAGAAGAAAAGAAAAAAGCAACGCGTATCAAACTCCCCACATGAACTGACTTTATAATTGTCCACCGGGATGTGATCCCAGCTTCTACTACGCCGTCTCCTCTGCAGATTGTTTGGTGACCGGCTTCAGCTGAAACTCACTGCGAGCGCAATTACTCCCTTTAGAAATAGAAACAGTCGCTCATGAATCATTTATATGAAGCCGTGGATTTCCAGACGAGAAGAGGAGGAGGAAAAAAAAGCCCTCATGGATTTGATGAGGAGCATCCTCTGTGTCTCCTCTGCACGCCGCCAGACGCCTCACTTGGTACGGCAGATATTTCTACCTTTGTCTTTGGCTTTCCGTTCACATGTCACATGGGTTGCCGTCGCTCTGCCGATTGCTGTGCCTTTATACTACAAGCCCGTGTGTCTCTGAAGGCTTCAAGCCACTTAACTGTAGCCTGGAATAAAGTGGAATAAGTGCTGCTTCCATATAATTGGACGCCGCCTCGATCAAGTCACTCCCTCCAGAACAGGTTTCCAGAGGAGGAGGAGGAGGAGGCTGTGGCTGTGTGTGCGTGCGTGCGTGCGTGTGTGTGTGTGTGTGTGTGTGTGTGTGTGTGTGTGTGTGTGTGTGTGTGTGTGTGTGTGTGTGTGTGTGTGTGTGTACGTGGTGGGGATGATATTCAATACATTTCCAAAGGCAGTCATTTATATACAGACAAATTCAATCACATCCATCATGTTTTTTTTATCCTATTTTGACAATTGCCGTGAATTGTGTTAACAATTATTATTATCAGTATTGTTAAATATAATAAAAAACGTAGATCCATTTTTTATGTGTAAGTCTTTATGAAGGTTGCACATGGTGTTTTTTAATATTGAGATTAGTTAGGCAGCCAACAGCTTCATGGGATAAAACCTTGATTTGTATTTATAATTCATAATGACCTTTGATCAATATTTATGTATTTTCTAATGTAATCCATAAGTAAGACACTGTGTACAGTTCCAAATAACTGAGTAATTAATACTTTCTCCCAGTGCTGTCGAGGTTGTAGCCTGGATTTTAGAGATACTGAGGTCATGGGTCCCAGTGCGCTTCATCACCAGGACTTTTTTCTTTTTTTACTTGATTTATTCTGTTTCATTTATTTATAATTTGTTTCAAATCCTTCTCCACACTCAACGGGATACAAAGGCTGAAGTCTTTATTTTGTTTATGAGTTTGATGTCCTAAAAATTATAACATTTTAACACAGTCAAATTTATTTAGAAACAAGAAAATCAATATTGGACGATTTGGCAGGAAAACTTAGTGAATAACTATGTTTTGCTTTGTTTAAGAGGGGGAGAGGGGGGGGGATTACGTCCAATGGCATGTTTAAAAAAAAAGTTAATTGCTAACTCTGTGACGGGACAGAACACACTCCATCCTGCGTGGGATGAACAGACTTGTTTGGGACCAGGAACTCTGACAGAGGAGCTTCCTTTAGACCGTTGTTCCTCCAGTCAACACAAAAAGGTTCTTGAGTTCCTGAAACGGTTCCTGGGTGCCTGAGAAAGTTCCTGCAAAAGAATTGGTACACAAGCCCCGCCTTTCTCACCAGTCAACAAACTGTCTTCACATTTTCCACTATCGAAATATTTAACATTATTAACATCCTACTTCTATGCCCATTTACATATTCTTTCTTTCTCTTTTTTCTGATTTATACTACCTTTTTCTGGTGAAACCGCTTAACTTTTTCTCATCTACACACTGTGCATTATAACACAATCAAATGGGATTAATTATCAGATGGGATTCTTCCCAATTGTGGGGGTCAGAGAATCAAACTACCAACCCCCCCTCGCTGTCTTTGTCACCCTTCCTCTCCTTTGGTGGGTGCGAGTCCATAAAGTGGGCTCCATCAATGGCTGCTCTGTGTTGTAAGCTCCTCTGGAAACCCCCTACGCTGATAGAGGCTGCCACTCTTTGACAGCCGGTTGTCAGTGACAACCATAACCTCAAATGCACCTAAATGGAATGCTTTCATGAGGACTAAATGGGCCTATCAACATGAAGAGAGCTGGCGATCAGTGTATGTGTGTAGTGTGTGAGTGTGAGAGAGAGAGAATAAGTGGGGAGAGAGAGAGAGAGATGCTGTAAATGGGGAACAAACAGACCAAAAATTAAAAACACATGGCTCTGCGGTTTGGAGAGGAGATTTTTATGTGCCGCAGAGAAGTTGTAACAGGAATGCGGTGTGACTCCTATCATATGGAATGAAAACACGGAGGCCGTGCCAGCAGGGTGGATATAGCGTGTTCAGCTGTGGCTTACAGCAAAGTCCTCGTCATCACGGCTAGGTGATGTACCGCCGCAGCGTAAACATGAGGAACATGAGTCACACGGTCGGACACGACACGAGGCAGACAGAGAATTACATGTTTTCACACAAGGGGGTGGGGAGTGGATTTATCAAAAGACACTGTGGCCATTTGTGCAACATGTGAAGCGAGCCTGAACATTCAAGCTCTTCCCGAGAAACACATTTTTACATCGGCGTTTCATTTTCCAGCTATTTGTGAGATTAACTGATTCTGCCAACTGGATTTTCCGTGAGATTCATGTTTATCCGTTGTCCCTCTGTTTTCCCTGTATCAAATATTGATGATATGCATATTGACTGTCACTGCCGCCTCCCTCAAGATGCCTCTACCCATTGATCTCCAAGTCCACTGGTGCCCAACTGAAGGGATGTAGTGAAAGGCAAATAACCCCGACAAAAATCTGTTTTGGATGGCATAAATCTGTCTGAGCAGTCCAATATTTTTTGGAAATATGCTTGGCATTAAACATATTTACAGACATACTGTAGCTCCAGGGCGTGTCACCCTAGCACAGCACATATATCGCGGGAAAAAGTCAAATAAAAATGCCGTTCGAGCGGCCTTCTTACTTGTGTGGTGTCAGAGGGGTCACACCCACAGAGAATGATCACCTGACTTTGAAGCTCATTGTTTTGGCTCAGTGTCACCTCTCTTGTAACCTTGTTTCCAGCTGCAAGCAGCTGTTTTATGTAAAAGGAAGAAAAAAACTGTCCGCCACCTGACCAGCACGACACAATAAGCAGACAGAGTTATCGTCAGGTGACCAGAAACATGTCTCCAAATAGATGATGTTCCAGGTCCGTGAGATTCTTCAATATTCATAAACAACAACTTTACTATGTCATAGTTGTATTTATAGACAACGCAAACTCCAACCCTGCTACTGTCCCCGAATGGCCAAAAGAATCAATTACTGTAATGCAGCTTTAACCTTAGAGGTGGTGGATCAGTAAATCTTTACGTGGGTTGTTTTGTCAGGCACTGGCACGACCTACTTTGTCATTTACTGAGACTTGTTGTGAAACGCATCAACCACAATGTCTGGTTTGTACATTGCATGAGAAGGGAAGCTTTGGAAGGCATATTTTTTAATACATTTTGACAGGGTTAGTGTCCGTCCCCCCTGCTTATGGTTGTTGTGCTGATGTTAGGCTAAACACACCCCAGACCACGCCGGGTACCAGACGCATATGGAGGACATTGATCTTTAAGACAACAAAAGAAGTGTATGTTATCAACTGGTTTTGGGAAATTCACAGAAGCAGCATGGTAAGTGTCCAATTTGTGAAAGTTGCTGAATATAAAAAAGGGTTCATAATGGGGAAAAGTTCACTCTTTTAAGAGAAACTAATTGATTTTCCTTTTGTCTTGACAGTTGTTTGCATTCGGCGGATCACCAACTGGGCTCTGGGTTTATCCTTAACTATTCCACGGCCCCGTACACCTGAGAGTGAACACTAATTGCCTCTTCTCCACGGGTCTCCCTCCTTCATTTTCATGCCTTATCCAGTGAGTCAGTCAACCTGCAGGATTATTGATGTGTTTACTGTTGGAGGGGGATGCCACTCCCTGCCTTGGGAAACCCTGAGGCTTTCAACTGTTGAGTAACACTGACTGCTGCCACCGCCTCCAATCAGGAAAGTTGGGTTGTGCTCTTCTCTGCTCATAATGAGGCCAAACAGACGGGAAGAGATGGTGACACCCGAAGTTTTTGACTCACCTGTTTCACTTCATTTAATCATAAAGCTGAATTTCAACCGTGGCCCATGGATGTCTTCATGCCAACCCAACACAAAGGAAATAAATCTGTCAAGACCTTGCAGCTCCCTCAAGGTGCTGGAACCAGATCGAGCTTTTCAGAGAAAATTTGGTTTGTCAAAACTTGGGTCTTACTTTTGTAGTTTTGGTCCCCAATCGTATTGTCTGTTTCTGAACCCATCTGACTTTTCAGCAATGTTACTCTGCTCCCAAAGCTCAGCAATGACTTTGGTCAGCAGTGTTATCAAACTCGATCAAAACCAAAACTAAGAATATCGGACACAAGATTTGACAAAAGATGTATATTCAGAGCAGTATTTGGCCGTCACTGAAAACAAGTTTCAGTTGTTACTCGACAACAATCCAGCTAACTCTTCTCTTAGCCGTTTGTGTTGATCTCCACAAACTACTGAGGAAAACACCTTGCTCATTAGCTGCTAAACTATGTTCACAGCTAGTCGCTAACTTTGTCTGCCTGCTGTTTACACTACACTACAGAATGTGGTGGATAGTGTGTTTATGCATTTTTTTCCTGAAAAACAGCTGCTGGAAACAAAGTTAATGAGATCACAGGTATGAACCAAAAGTTAAGAAGTCACGGGCCATAAAACCAAAACAATGAACTAAAAGATGCTAACGCTACGTGGTGCTGTGAGGGACTGCAAAGTTGGGCGGTACATTTCAGTGGGTTTATGAGCCCTTTCGTATTACACTCATTTGATGAACTGTTCATATAAAATACTGATCAGTGTAGCTTTAAGTCTTTCCTGCCAGCTCTAATGAGTCCCGACAGAGGCTAATACAGCTAAAACATGTTGCTGTTTTCATTTTGAAGACTACAGCAGCTCGAGCCCTTCGTTAGCATGTGTTCACCCAAAGAACAAGAACTAATGACTGAAATCCCCTACTGTGCTGCATTGTGTTTGTCCCACCGCGGCCCCTAGTTGGGAATATTTGGGTTAGGCTGTACACTAGCTTTGGGCTAGTCTATTACAGTACTCAACTTTGTTTCAATGTTCAGCCTTAAACAACCTCGCCTCTTTTTTCTCTCTCCCTCTCTCTCCATCGGTCCATAATCCCTCCCTCCAGCCCTCCCTTTTCTTTACAACCAACCCCAGTTACATAAGACGGAAGAAAGTGTTGTTTTCCAGCGGGACTCACTGCTGTGTGCGGAAACTGTGGGAGCAGTGGGTTGGGCATCTCAGCCCTTACACTGCCAATGGCCATCCCAGGAATGCATCCTCTCTGTGGGTCTGGGCCGCAGCCAACCATGTGGCCTCCCAATGTCACCGAGGCACTTAAGCAAAAAAGAGACTGTTTTTTATTCTCCCAAAAAACAAAAGGCCGCTTTTTGCTCCCATACCGGCAGTACAAGTTGAGGTTGTCTAACACTGCACGCGTTTATTCTTTCCTCTGCTTTTTTTTTTTATAGGTAGAAACCACAACATTCTATCAAAGCCCTTTGATGAATACAAATACAGTTTTAGTAATATTTAAAGAATCCCCCTCAAGCGATGTTCAATGGTGAAAGGGTTCAAGCAGACGCAGTGACAGACTTCTCTCCGGTGTACCTGACATAAAGAGGTTTAGCTAACACTACCCGACACCAACGGTTAATCCTATTTCAAATTGCACTCTCAACCATGAAATCCACTCGCAAGAGAAAAAAAATACACAGTGATGCAGTGCAGAGGTGTTACAAAGATAATCTTTCCCCTGCCACTTTCCCCCCACTGGCTTTAAAGCAACAAAAGCCAGCAGGTACAATTAAGGCACGGGTAGGTTCTTTGGAGCAAAAGGAGGAAGGTTGGATTTTGGTGAAATTAGGAATAAAAATGGGGAATGGCACCACACTGTGTGAACGGGCGGTGCCAGACATATGGCAGACATTGGTGGTAACCACGCTGGAAGGATTTTTTTTTTTTTTTGCCAAAAGCTTGATTTGACCCAGTCCTTTAAAGCTTCCTGATGGTGGTTTGCAGAAAGTTAATCACATGAACTCTTCCAGGCCTTGCGGTCCTGCTAACCCAGCACTGATCCCAGAACTCAGGCACGGGTCTGTACGGATCTTTTTCAGCACAACATGGCCTCCGCACGACCGTCACAGCCAAGGGTTCAAAGAGAGGAGCAACGCGAACAGAGCTGGGCCTCGACCAACATGTCCGACCAACACAAACGACACATCAGGACCTTGAAAATGGAAGTCAAGAAAACAAGCTCACCATTTAGGAGCTGTTCTGGTCTGATCTTCGTTAACAAATGGTGCTTGCCCAGTTTTTTTTATGGAATTGTGGTTGTCCAAATTTAGATTTTTTAGGAGCGCATTAACGACTTCTTGTCCACGTGGGTTTAAAAGCTGAGGTTCAAAGTACATTCTCAACATATCCTCAGACAACGATTTATATGATATTTGACAAAAAGTGAGGTTGTTCTTCTGGGTGTTTTCCTATAAAAAGGTCCAGCAACACGAGGGATCACTGCGGCTGCACAAGCCCCAGCAGAATTGAGGCAACAAATCTACTTTTAGCTTTAGGAAAAAAGCATGATTTGGGTTCAAATAACTATGGAAGTGAAGTAGCATCATTAGTATAAGTTTAAGTAAGCGTTATAAGTACGAAAGTTATGTGACAAATGAATCATCGTTGACTTCTGGCTTCACACAGAACACGTACAGCAGCCTCGTGGGGGAAATTGCGGTATTATTAGACCCACCTGTTCAAAGGGATGTCATCAAGGTTACGTTTGCTTTATCTTCACGCAATTAGTAAAGTCATTGCTACAAACTGGGGTGTGGAGTTTAAGAGAAGTGGACGTTAATGAAGTTGCATTGTGGGAAATGTAGGATCCAGATTTTTGGGGGAATGACATCCTCGAGAGTAAAAAGTCCAGATCTACGTTGCTTGCATTTGGTGAAATCTTTTTTTAATACTTCTCTTGCAAGTTGTCCAATTTTAAGGGAAGTGTAATACGAAATCACTTCTTAAAGTACCTTTTAAGGTGTGGTTCAATTCAGGCCTCTACGAATAAATCATGAAGGTTGGATGAGGGATTGTGCAAAACAAAACTAACGCTGACATTTTGGTAAATGAAACAAACTGTGGCCTTTTTTTCCTTCTGTCTCTGGGTTTAGAAGAAAAGATATTCATGACCTGAAGCATTTTTAGGTCAAGAAACTACACAATTTACTGTTTTCTTCCTCGGTCTGTCTTCTTGATTATTCATGGCAAGGTTGCAAAAGCCATCAAAAAAAAGGCTCCAGTTGGACAGTGTCCAGTGCTGTGTTCAATTGTTTTTCACGCACAACTTCTAAACTTCTTTGCACAACTTGGTGATCGGTGAGGATTGCAGCCAGCGATGGGGCCGGGTTGACAGGAGGCCGTAAAGAGAGGCAGCAGACAGCGCGGGAGGCCGGCTGTGACAGAGGATGGCAGGTTGGGTGTCACCAGGTACGATTCCCCCTGTCTCGCTGCATCTCAGGAGTTTCGCCTGGCTGATCAGGGACGACAGGACCGCTGCTCCCAACCTTCAGTCAGCTGTCACACGAGGTCACCGCAGGAGACAAAGTATGCGAGTCACACACTGTACAGGCCAGACACGCGTCAGCTACATGCGTCGGCATTCAGTAGCATGTGCTTGTGCTGCATGCGAAGTGCAACACACACACACACACACACACTCCGCCCATTTGTTTCAGCTCGAGAACAGGCCGGGGTGGGCCGAGAGGAAGTGATGTGGTGCTGAATTTAATTTCTCTATAATTTCTATTATCTTGGCCGTCACGGGCTAACACTGGGGAGTGAAAATGGAGGGGGGAGAAAAAAAACACAACAACTTGGATTAGAGAGAAAAAAATGAGGGAGTTCAGAGGGTCGTATATCATTAAGCAATTGAGAAAGTTAATTAGGCAGCTCTGATAATTATTGCCATGGCAACCTGAGCGCACTCATGCAGATTTGATTAACGAGGTGCCATTTATCTGTGCTGGCTAGACGGCACGGCCTGCACAGAGCTTGAGAGACACCTAAAGGTGGAAGCTATGTAATGTGCGCTTTATTCACAGCAACAATGCTCGTGTTACATTTAATGCACACAAAATACACATTACAGCTTCTTCTGGAGGAAGAAACTATGTGTGGCACAGTTTATTGCATCACTCGTGGGGGATATCTGAAGTGAAACAAAGCTTTAGTTTTCTATTTTCCTTCATTGTCTCGAACTACAGACACGTAATTTGAAAAAAAATTGATCGTTCAGAGTGTTTTCCATTAAAATAAATGGTATGTATATATCCATAAGTGGCTGTCAATGGTATGGTATTTGATGGTGGTAATGTGATTTACAACTAAAGGAGTGTGGCGTGAATGAGACATAAGGGCTGTTTGTGGATTTCAGTACGCATGTTGCCCTCTGGTGGAAAAACAACAACATTTTAAGCTTGCGTGTCTTTCTGCTGAAGGGTGTCTGGAGTCCTGTTGAGCAGCAGGCAGTGCATTGTGAGGCACAAAGACTCTTCATTATGTGCTGGGGACAATTATTAATGGCTGTTAAGATTGCACAGCACAGCAGTAATGTGAGAAATAAAGCAATAAATAAAAAATAAAGGCATACTGCATTTGAAAAGACAAGCTGAGCCATTTCAAACGCAATACCTGTCACCGATCAGGACTCGATTCAAAAAGAGAGAACAGATAGGTGCTCAAAATCTTCAGAGAGCATTTTCATCAACACGGTGAGAAAATGACACATTTAGCATGTGCTAGAGACATGCTATCAAAATCATTTTGCAAAAAAAAAATCACTTAATTAGCACTCTCAAGGGTTTTTTTTTGTATTATTTATTTATTTTACCATAGATGGGACCGTTCGCGGCATGGAGACAAAAGTGAATACATGAAAGTGAAGTAAGCGCAGTGGGAGATTTCTCCAGGGACCCGCTAATCCTCCTCCACATCATTTCACACACAGCCAAGTGAGAGGTATGGATTATAGTTTATTATACAAATATCAAGCATAGATGAATTCTAATAACAGTCATATCAATTAAAGCCCTCTCACTCCAAGTGTTTCATAAATATCTGACAATGGCACTTGCTTAGAAAAGCCACATTCTGGTATAAAAATAGAGGAGAGAAAAAAGAACATTGATTTTACTGTCACAAATACGGGTTTCTTTATCGAGCTCCTTTGAAGTCAATCCTCACCCACAGTTCGTAGCCTTGTCACAGTCTATTACAGGTATGTCTACTGCTCCTTTCCTGGCTTGTGACATTTTCATTCCTGTTTTCACGAGTAAATAAGCTGCTGACCAAATATTATTCACACAAAGAAGAAATTATTCAGAAGAAATATTCTCCCTTCAAAAAGTTATAATTTCCATGCAGTCAACCCTGATCTATAGCGACTAGTACAGAGTGTACTGCTGTAAACCCATGAAAGAAACTGCAGTGAGATATCAGTTACAGCATCGAATATCAGGTGTAATAAGAACTGAGTCATTTATGGTTCTCCTTTGCTCAATCAGCACAGTAGCAGTATTTGAAAAATGTTCTTGCACTGCCCAGGAGAGGGCTGAATCTCAATGCATCTACAAAATGCATGAAAAAGAGATAAAAGTTCATATAATATCAGCCATAAAAGAAAAGGCCACATTTGGTATTGTTGAAAGTAAATAATAAAGCGAATAATCACCCAAGTTTGCACTTCTTTTAGCCCACAACCTCTGCTCTCATCAACCTTATCTCAAGCTTCAGCAACAATTCAGCCTCTCAGAGTTAGTGGCCACCAAAACAGAGCTAAAAGGTGAACACTGAACACCAAATATATATATATATATATATATATATATAAATAAATAAATAAATAAAAGGAACTGGATTGATGACACCGGAGCTCCTCTGGATGTCCAGGTTGACTCGGTCAGGCTTAGCACAGAAGAGTTAGACCGTCTTATTCCACATGTATTAGAGGAATACAATAATATTCAGGTTGTCCTACAAGCCTGGATTCACATTTGGATTTGTAAAACCAAACAGTTCATTCTTATTTGTTGGACTTTGCATTTTTGCTTTCTGGATCTACCCCCTCTGTCTAAAATGAAAATCAGCACAAGCTATGAATTATTAATACATCTACAGCTGTCAATCTTCAGCTTTGTCAGATCCCAAGAAATGCATTTTTTTTTTCTTCTTTTGCAAATGCGTCTGGAGTTTGAAGCTGCTCACATTCAGGAGTTTTGGCTTTCTTTCAATCCAGACTTCTTTTTTTTAAACACCCTGCTGAGAACCAGCAGCAGCAAACAAAGACGTCTATCTGGCTCGTCAGGCAATCCCAGCAGGCCTTTCAGCGCTGCATCCCTGCCTTCAGCTCCCCCGGTGCGGCGCTGCTTTGGGTCTGGGGTTTTTCCCTGAGAATGTAGACGCCCTGAACAACATGGTGGAGTTTAACCTGCTGGGGCTCGTGTGGTTTCAGGCATATTCGTCCCAGGAAAGCCCCTTGTGCTGAAGACGGAAAAAAAAAAAGACACACCAGGGCATGAGACCATTTTCATTCATGTCTTTATTGTGACTGGACAATAGAGTGTGTTTGAGAAGAGTAGGAGAGATGACTGGAAAAAATATGCCAACATGATTATATCAGGAATACCAGCAGAAAGAGGGACTCAATATAAGAGAGTTTAAAGTAAAAATGCAGTCTACAAACAGGGATCGGAACAATAGACCAAAAACAAAGGTAATAGTCCAAGAAACTGAAGAATGATCTAAAATAACACAATGGGGGGGGGGAAACCACACCGCTTACGGCTGGAGCGCTCACTGAAACAGAGGAGACAAACCGGCTCAGACAAAGGAGAGCACACAGACTAAATACACAATGAGAGGAGGGCAATAACGAGGGACAGGTGTCAGCCTGGCTAACGAGGGACAGGTGAAAACAATCAGGGCGGGGCGACCGTCACACAGGCGGGAAACACACAAGGGAGCATCTGAAACAAGACAGGTTTTTTGACTGATTGCTTCTACTTCATTTCTTTCTTTCTTTTAGTGCCTCCAAAAATGACCACAATGCACATATTCTGCAGAAACTTACATTTCAAACTATGGGATAGTTGAACTTTTACAGTGAAGTGAATTTACAAAAAGCAAACATTACATTTTTAGGAGCGGCGTGCATTTTTCTGCCATCCACGCCACAACCTGGACGAGTGGCTAGACATCTTTATTTTAACGATAATATTCTGTAATGTTCGAAATGAGCATTTGTAACATGTTTAAAACGCTGCTCTATATGGCCTTATGGACTCTTTGGGCTCGGTTGCTATGAAATGTGCAGCTGGATGGACAGTTTCTGTTCAGAGGAAACGTCAAACATCAACACGAAGCAGTGTAGCTGCACGTATATGCAGAATAAAAGTGATAAATACATCTGATACATCTGAGGGTTTCTACTCATTCAATCGAAGATGACATCAGTAGTCGTTGCAGACCCACATGGTGGAGATCTGCACTCTGAGTGCTTTTCTAGGTCTTTATTCAGTTTGCTATTTAATGAAACTGTAATTTAAGTGTGCTGTGGACTGATACTCCTGAGGATTTGCTTTGGCCCTGCAGTGCCCTCCGCACACGTCCTGCCTCCGTGAGCTCAGGGTGCTGGGTTCACGGCCGAGGTCGGCTCGTGTTTGAACAGGAGATAATTGAGCTCACCTCCACGAGCTCGGCTCCTTTCATCGCATCCAGGTGAAGTCCTGGAGGAGCTTCCCCTGCGCTGGTTTTCATTTGTTTCTACATTGTTTGACAAATGGCTAACAAATTCATCTGGCACTCAGACAAGACATGAGAGTTGGGTGTTGAATTACAAAACAAAAAGCCAATTGAAGTCGTATTGTTCCCTTCACATACAGCATCTTTAATTCAACACACACATCAAAAACATGTTTTTAACCTGGAAGGCATTCATTCATAGAGTTTCACTCATTTGTACATGCAAAAAGTGAAAGAAGTAGATGTTTAAAGAATAATAATAAAAAGAGAATGAGAAACTTTCTTTCTGCAGCACACTTGGCCGTCCGTTGCCTGTAGTGGCCGTGGATGTCTAATAATTGGATTTGGAAAGTTACAGAAACTGGTTTTCACAGTATCTCAGTTCCAACACTGAAAAGGTTTTTCAGATTCTATTCAACCCATAGGATTGTATATATTTTGTATTAATAGCAATGACTTGAAATTGCTATTAATAAAAAAATACATATAGTTGTTTCAATGTAACAAAATAAATAGCTTGGATGTTGGGTTACTACTTTCGCCATGTTGATGTAGCTTAGCTTGCTAATGCAGAGTATTTGGTTGTATTTAATGCAGAGTACTGGGAGATTCGCTCACTACACCAACACTGCATACTGATGCCTTTAATGCTAGTGGATAAATACAAAAAAATGAGAGAGAAGCACACCATTACTGGTGTGTTGGAAAATAAATTGCATCTGCAAACAAATGACAAAAGGCTTTTCCACAGGGAGGACAGGCGTCAGTGTCAGCTACAGAATCACAGCCGTCTGGCGGGTCTTGTTCAGCCCAGGAAGCCCGGCCTTGCTGTGATGGTGTAATAGTCAGTTTCACTTTCATAGAAAAATAATTACTGTCAGTAACAACAGTACACACACACACACACACACACACACACACACTTGATGTGGACCATGAAGCAGCTTTGCGTCCCACATTTAAAGTAATAAGGAAAATGGTATTTTTACAATACATTGCTAGTTAGCCAAATTAATTAGAATTCTCTTTCAAATATAAATATTTGAGAATGGGTGCAGCCCAGACACTGTGGTGAACTGGCAGCCCTACTGCCTGCAGTGCTGCAAAACCGGTCTGATCAGTCGGTTACATGTTTCGCAGACTGTAACTTCTCCGTCGTGGAAATGTAACAGTTAGCAGCGCTGTGATCACTTGGAGCATAATTAAGGACGGTTTGACAATGACCTCTAAGACATTTACAGACACCATTGATCACATTAGTCTTCATATAAATCATCTCCACAAGTTTCAAGTTGAATCTTTTCCAGCGGTGGTAAACCCGACTGCCATAACTGATATAATAAGTTACTTTTAGGACTCCATGTCCCTAATTCTGTTACAGCTCATTTCCATGACCTATATTATTTCTCAATCCAGGTCTCTAGGGGAACGTGGGAGTTGCATAAACAACTCGTATTAATAAGAAAATAAGCCATTATTGGGAAAATGACAAACAAACTGAGTTCCAGACTGTTAAAAACCATTGAGAGTCTGTGAACGAATTACCTCTCCTAGTGAGACGACACCCAAACTTCTTTCTTTATGGGATTTAATTTGCTCTCTGTTGAAAATGATCCCATAAACTAAGCAGCAGCTGAATTGAAATGAGGTGAAAACTACACACTGGACTTACCAAAACATGTAATTGTGGCGTTAACTTGAAGAAGAGCAGCATTGAATACGTGACTCATGCAAATAGTAGAATTCAAACTTCCAGTTGGCATAATTGAGGCGCTGAACGGTCCACTAAACACATTGTATTTGGTTGGGAGTCACTTGTAAAATAAGTAAAGTTGTTCATGGTAAAACGGATAGAAATTGTGATTTCTGAGGTGGATTCACTTCCCTTAAGTGGCTTGGCCCTGAAGATTAAAAAAAAAAAGGCAATGTTTTGGCGTCGTCGAGGTGGCCTGATATCGATATAAGTCTCTTGTCGATAAGCTTGTGAATGCGTCGACAATAATTACTGTGCTTAAATTCATTTTACAAGAGCTGCAACCGTTTACACAACATGTCCTGCTGGAGAGTTGTTGTTGTTCGCTCATTTGTTTTCTGCCTTGAATTCTGGGAAACTGAAAACTACAAGAAGAAAGACATATGGGGACTGTAGTTCTTAAGAAAGGAAAGCATCTTAAATAAAAAGGGCACAAGACTAACCTTGAACTTCATTCTTTATATACACAGCATCAAAATGCAGGTTACCCACAAATTCCGAACACAAAGAACTTAAAAACTAAAAATATATATACAGTCAAACCAAAGAAGCCTGAGCAATACATCACTACATACAGGCAATAAATGAAACGCTATAAAACCTGTAACAGTTTTCTAATCTGTCCAATTGCCAGAGTTAAACATCTTTAGACCGAGACAGACAAAGCCATCTGCTGCATCACGTCGCAACTAACTAAGTATAACGAAAACATTTAAGATTCATGTCACCATAGAAATGTGGGTAGCGTGTATATACATTCTGATCGGCCGCAATCCAGGCAGACCGCTAATGCTCCTTCGACTTGAAATGATGCTCGTCAATGGTACAGAAGGCGTGACCTTCATTGATCAGAAAGGTCAAGGAAGTTCTGGGCAGAAAGAAAGACAGCGGTACGCAGATTTAAGCATTTCAATCCATCGTCACCCAACGTGCACTAAATGTGCGCGTGGTCATGCAGCACAAGAGGCACGAGGTCGAGCTACCTGACGTCTCTCGGACTGAGGTCGTCCAGCTGCGTCTGCAGTTCGTGGAGATCGATGCCCGTGTCGCAGGAAGAGAACCTCCTGAGTACAGTCAACACCTTGAATGGGAGTCAAGACATTTACTCTCCACGCCTGTGCGCCGTCATAGCTTTTCACTTAGTGCATGAAAGGGTTAAATGTTTTCATCTTTGTCGACAGCAATGCGACTTTGCAGCGACAGCGTCGTGGTTACTTTAGGACGACCTCACTGTGGACCGGCTTCGTCCTGGACTAACAGTGAAAACTGTCCACAGTGAGGACATTTTCTGGAATGTCTTCAAAATGCAACAAAAAGAAAAAAGGCTTTGTAGTATTGCATTAATTTGTAAAGAATGCAATGTAAAATGCAACATGCTGATATACAGCAATTCCCCTCACTGCACGAGTAACTGATTGTGAAGCAGTAATAAGCAGCTGTAATTCACTGCTGCCACCGTGACAAAAGAATACTCAACAGGATCTCGTCAAAACAAGACACCAACAACCAATTAACAAGATAGTTTCATGTCATGACATCTTTTCTTGTTATTGCTACATACAAAACAATCTTTACAAAAAAAGAATCTTGCTTAATAATTAGAATTTCCCGTTTTTTTAAAACATCGTCTTAAATGTCACCATTGCTAAAGTTGCACTCTTTAATTAAACCCACTTACCTGACACTGCAGGGTGGACAACCCATTTGGTAAGAGGACTTTAAGATGGCCGTCACCACTCTGCTTGAGGACTCCTCCAGACGGCGAGGCAGCAGTGGTATTCATATTCACATCAAACTCCTGAATAAACTATATAACAAAGGGAGAAAATTCCCAAATAAGTGTTTTTGCAGTATTAAAGTGTTGAGGAGATAGAGAACGAAATCAGGCCAGCTGAGGCCATTTACAACATATCTTTACCAACTCCTAAACTAATGCATGGGAGTACATGAAAATGTAACATCTGGGTATCAGTGTCGAATTTTTGTCTCCCACGGTCTAAATTCTGCTCAATTAATTAGTTTTGAGTCAAAACGGCAGCTTTATGATAAATCTTTTAAAGATTAGAATTGCTTTTACTGGTCGAAAGCTTCCACAAGCGTGTGTACCTTTCCGAAATGCTGCTTATGGGCAAGCACCACGTCCAACATGTGGGACGTGATCTCGTTCAGGTCCTTGATGCATCGGCAATTCATTGCCAGCAATGACCTTTGACCCTGACGCAACATAAAAGAAAGGAATAAATCACAGATATTGTCAAAAAAAAACAAAAATCAATGCTCACATCCTTTTAAAGCCTATCATCATCATAATGGTGTCTGCATTACTTACATTGAAACTGCACAGACTTCCAATAACCTTCACGTATGTTCCAGGAGAGGCAGATGTCATCGGAGCGCCGTCCTGTGAACAGTTTGAAACGCATCGTTTAGCAAAATGGTGCAGATTGTTTTCTAGACGTAGTTTTCGGGCGGATCCCGTCGGTGCTACTGGCCTCCGTGTTTACCCACTGCGTCACGTTTAAAGGTGGACCGGTCATGTCATCCACGGAGAACTGGATGTTTGTCACAAAGGGAGCCAAGCCTCTGATGATGCCAACTATGGACACCTGCAGCGAGAGGAAGCACAGGCGAATAAAACTCAGCACGAGCGGTTTTCCTCAGACATTTTCACATTCTCTCTGTAGACGTCTGGAGAAAGTCCAGATATCAGAGAGACAAGGTTACTGTCTCTCTGGGTCAAGATCAACAAGTCATGTCCGAGTCCTAAACTCTGTGTTTCAAGTCCATTCTTGATCTTGAAAACAATCTCTCCTTAAGACCAATTTAGTAGCGCTCTAAAACGTTTTGATCAACACATGATTTACCAATTTGGTCATTCAACAATAGAGAATAATTCTCTTTTTTCTAAGCACATTAAAAGACAACCCAAAGAACAGTTGCGTAATGTCTGCTTGGTGAGCACTGACAAACACATTTCCTTCCTCATTGCACAACATGATTGTCTGCTGTCAGATTGGTTTAAAATGAGACGAGGAGTTGATTAAACACACATTTAAAACACAATTTTACAGACATTAAAAAGGGCCCCTCAAAGATAAACTGTCGTGACTTTGCTGATCCCGTGACTCTCCTCGACGAAAACACTTTTTACATACATGATGTACTGGATCACAATGACATTGATGACCCCGTGACCTTTCATCGAAGCATGGCTGTGACTTATTTGTAAAGCTTGGTTAAGTTAAGTTAGTTCACGTCTTGACTCGATCCATGACTTGAGTCCAAGTGATGCGGCTAAAGTAAAAAACCTCAGCCTTTTTCACACAAGCATTTTTGACATGCCGCTGCAGGGTAAACACAGGTGTAATTAATTATAGCCCTGTTCCATTTAGGTGTGTCGGGGCCTTGGTATATTGCTCGCTAGAATGGCTGGGACACACTATGTGGAATAGGCCGACAGTTTTCAATTTGATCAATTGCACCTGTTTCATTAACCTTGCAATGGAATGTCAAAATGGCCGCGGTGAAAAGGGACATTCACACAGACGTGCGTTTGGAGGGTAATCCTCTTTAGAGTCTGTCTTTTTATTGCTATACTCATACCTGGTTGAGTTCCCAGTCACAGATTGCAAAGGCACCATTGCCGCCTTGAGAAGCAGACAGCAGCTGAGACACTGTGCAGGGCAAAATCTGATGCGTTGTCCTCTGTGGCGAGATCAGGGTGAAGGAATGCATTACACTCTGCATGAACACACTTCCTTCTGATCCTCCATGCATATTATTTCAGTAATCAACAGAAGGGAGGCACACCTTTAATTTCTCTGCTTTGTGGCTGGTCAGCCCATCAGGGGACTGACTGCAAGCTGTGTAAAAGGAAAAGATGCCAACCATTGGAAGACAAAAAAAAGAGAATGATATCGTTGTCTCTTTGTTGCTATATAGCTTACCTTGGTTCCACATGACAAAATGTCTTCAGTACATAAACTAGTCAGGCTGGAGGCGCTCGGAGAATACAGCTAATTTAGCTAGCAGCGTCTTTAACGTCCAGACCATCAGGTGAATTGAATTATAGCAATTAGCTGTGATGCAGCGCAGGACCGCAAGGAAATGAGCTGAGGAGGAAATGGACAGTTTTAAAGCCATTTGCATGCTCCATTTCTCCAAGCAATTCCATTATTATTTGAATCCATTTTTATTACAAAGCAATTCCACATTGACCGACAGGTATTCACACCACTTTTGATAAACTTCATTTAATCTCTTCAAAATATGTTACAATGACATAAGAGCACAAATTGTTCATACAAAAGAGTTTTTTTTATTTTTAAAATGGTGAGAGTAGCCCTGATCCAGGATCTTCAGGAGGAATGCTGAACATGTAGGCCTCACTGGTCGGCTATCTTCTTAGTAACCGACGAAATTAGTTAATTAGTGATAACAAAAGCATAGTTTACTCCACACAATGAAAGGGCTCTTCCATTACAGTGAAGAAGAAAAAAAACGACGAGTTGCGACTCAGCAGCATTGTGCTCACTGCTGCCACCGGTGGTCAGAAACTGTAATAGCAAGATTACTGAATAAAAAGGGGGAAGCTGCCTCTGGATTCCATTCTGCACACTAATTGTGTTCAGTATGTACCGTACTAATCATTAGAGGACACCAACACTTTACTATGTTATACTAAGGGAAAACTTCTCCGCTGAAATGTCAGCGTTCAGGCGGATATCAAAGCGGTGCGGTGGTGTTTTGGTGGTCCTGGAGCAGGGCTGGTAAAGTGGTGAGCATTGATATGTCCAAAAATTTCAAAATGGCTCGGCACCAGGCAGAAAAGACGATTCGAGTTGACCCACTTTGCTTACACAAATTCACAAACGATAGGCAAATTAAAAACGTATAATACAGTTTCCACTAGCACACCGACGGTAGTGACCTGCAAACACATCACATCTTTTCCATGAATGAACCGAAGCAGAGTTAAGAGCTGAAGAAAAAAAGAAAATCCATCACAGCAATTTACAAACAAGTCAGGCTCTTGAAAACAGAGCACACCCAGTCAAACGCACATCAACATTGTCCATCCCCCATTGATCCTGTACAGTATTTACACATGTGCAAAGGAATTGAATACAACAAATCAAAAGGGTGAAATCTCTTAATACCCCAGACCTAGTATTTGTTTGGCAAACGTCTCAAACCTCACACAGAAAACCAACCGTCTTCCTCCCCCTCGTCTAGAAGGAAGCGGTCTGGCCGGAAATGACTTTACCCATGATGCTCTGCTCCGCTAAGAGCTCCGCGGTTATGGTTGACCTACTTTGGGTCCAAACATTGCTGTTCGTGAACAGAAAAAAAAACCCACCACAAATACCACATTCTTGAGGGAACGCAACATTGTCCGAAGCAGCGTCGATGCCCTGCAGCAAAGACGGGTTTTAATACTGATTCGTGGTATTGCTATTCAAAATAAAAAGCGCCCCGCCGAGTCAGTGGAACCTCGAGCACAACTTCTGCCAATTCTGTGTGGGAGTGCAACATCGATGAGGCCACTGTAGTGTCACAAAGAAAGCGGTTAATTTCAGAAATAAGGCAAATCTCAAAATCGCATTACGACAGGAAGTGGAAGGCCATCTAGCAGGTAAATATTGGCAACGAGCAAGAAAAATGCATTTCATTTTCCTCCACAGTAAAGACGCCAGGGTAGTTTTTTTTTTTTTTTACATGTTCCTGTAAAATTAGTATAAGTGCACAAATTATGTATGACCTGAAAGGCAAAAGGGGTCCCGAGCATGAACGGCTGCCAAGCGCTGCAACAACTTAATAGGCTTAGAATTAGCCTGTCGGAAGCATGAAGAAAGGGATTACTGTAAGATCCAGAGCCAAAGGAAACGAGGAGCAGTGACACAGTGAGAGGAGATCAAGTTAAACACAACAGTATTATGTATCCTCAAAAAAAAAAAAGCAGAGATCCTCTGGCTCATGGAGGATTGTGTGCGCTGGTGTCTTCTCTCGCTTCCTCCCTGAAGGTGAGAGACACTGCATGCATAAGTAGACTGTTGGCTGACATTGTGTTCGCTTGGTAAACAAATGCCGACGCAGTTATCACACTGAATCCAGCCTCGCAGAGCTCCTGCATATAATGCAGCAGGTAGTTATGAGGAATAAATATAAACAACTAAATAAAAGTGCTTTCAGTGAGATCCACTGAATTCCTCATTTCAGGTCTAAGTGGATTGTGAATATTCATGTCACTGCAGCTCAACTTTGAGATAATTAAATGTATGTTTATGCAACATAGAGATGTGTTTGCCACGTGTGGGGGAGTCACTCTGAGGACAATCCGCTCGCTTTATTGTCGTGCGCTCGGTCGTTTGGATTTTCTTGATAAATGGGATAATTGTGGTTTATTACAACTTCGGTTTTGTTTTCACATTATTTCTATCAACAATGGGGCGAGAAGTGCGATCAGGTTGTTCACAAGCCATCCGGCTTGGCACTCAGATTCTTTTGAAAGAAAAGTGCGTTACAAATTAAATGCATCATCATCATCATCATCAGATTCCCTAAACCGGTTTATTTGGAGCAGAAACTGAAAATAAGTGCACCAGAAATGTTGGTAATAATCCCTCATTAGAAAAACAGAGGGAGCGCCGCAGCGATAAAAAGTAATAAGAGTATTCAACCAACTCACAGTGTTGACGTTAATTAGATAGCATTAGTGAGCTACGGATAAGAAAGAAATGTGCCGGTGACAGCCGTCATATCAGCAAGCAAAATCCACGGTCACCTACTAAATATTAGAAGGTGTTTGTCGGTACAAAGTAGGGGCGATTAGCTGACTGGGCTGTTTTTTGGAGATTGTCTGCACAGCGGGCAGAAAGAGAGAGCGGTGAAGCATGCTTTCACAACTTACTCAGTGAATTAAAGGTTTTCTTTCCCAAATAGTTGATTGTTGGAATAGAGGAAAGACTATCCAAGGTGATGTTGGTTATTAATAACAGTAACTATGGCTAGAAGTATGAAAACAACAACCAAGTTGTAATAAAGCAGTATTATCATTAAAGCTCTCCTCCTCATTAACTGTGTGAAGCGCTTTGTAATTAAAAAGTGTGTGTGTTTATGGCTCTACATAAATAAAGGTGACCTGTCTGGATCGTTATACATTCTGCTACACTGGATTAGGGGTGTGTCTGGGACCAGTCCACTTATCTTGAAGTCTGTAATGGGCAGAAAGAGGACAAATCCGACCACAAGCACCTGCTGGCTGGTTGGTAACTGATAAAAAGTGTTCCACGCCCATAAACCAACAAAGCAGTTAAACTAAATACCACCACGCTGTATGTTTTTATTACCTGAGCATTCAGGGCATACCTGCATTATAGGCGGAAATCAGTTTGCAAGTCAGGTTCTGTCAAAGCAGTCCAACATCCAACACACTGACGTGATTGTGTTTTAATGTCGGCCCTTTGGATAAATGTACGCCGTAATGATCACAGGATAATGTCTCGCATTGCGTTTAGTAACAATTAGCACCGGGTCCAGGATGGTATTTGTAGACAAACCGTCTCAGTTTGCTCTTTTGACTTTCTCTTCTCATTGAATGCAGAACTTTTGGGGTCATTTTTGCTCTTTCCGGGCACGCTCGAGTGATTCTGTAAGGAGGAAGAGGAAGCTGTGATGTGATTAGCCTGAGACTAAGCTGCAATTTGGAGCAGCGGCCCTCCAGTATAAAAGACACAGCTAGTAGAGGACTGCATGTGCTTGGACAGCGAATGACGTTAAGCCATGACGACTCTAATGATTGTTCCCAAATTAAAAAAAATAAAACAATAATCCCCCGTTAAGTGATCTAGGTTAACAGTGGGTAATGAGATGTGTCCATGTGCTCGATCGGCGGAGTCTCTGGAGCCGTTTGCTCGTCCATCACGTGTCCCAGTCCAGCTCTCTGCAGGCGATGCGGACCAGTCTGAGCTCCAGTTCAAAGGCGTCGGGCCGTTCCTGAGGGTTGGCCGACAGCATCTCCCTGATCAGCTGCTTCATGTGGCTGTTCATGCTCTTTTTCCTGGCGGGGATCAGCAGCTCCATCTTCGGGTTCTCCAGCAGGGCCTCCCCCAGGGGTACGATCTCCGAGCCCTGCTGCACGTAGCTGCCCAGCAGCTCCTTCTGCGTCTCCACGTCCACAAAGGTGATGCGCTCCACCATGGCCCAGATGATCACTCCCAGGGCGAAGATATCCGCTTTGGCCGTGTAGTGGCCCTCCCACACCTCCGGGGCCATGTAGAAGTCCGTTCCGCACGCCGTGGACAGGAAGCACTTGTTGACGCTGGCCGGCTCCTCCGGGTTGAGCCCGGAGGCGGAGCAGACCTTGCTCAGGCCGAAGTCGGCCACTTTGAGGGTGGGCTCGGAGGAACCGGCCGGCGTGCAGGCCTGGGAGATGAGGATGTTGTCCGGTTTGAGGTCGCGGTGGATGATCTGGTTGCGGTGCAGGAAGGCCAGGGCGCTGCCCAGCTGCAGCATGAAGCTGGTGTTGGTCTTGCGGCTGGGCTTGCGGGACAGCAGGTAGGCGTTCATGTCTCCCCCGTCGCAGAAGTCCATGACGAACCACAAGTAGTAGGCACAGCACGGGTCGAATGTGATCTCGCCCTTCAGAGATGTCTCCACCAGCTGCAGAAGAGGAAAAATACAGTCAACGTGAGCCCACTGGTGATGGGACGGTCAGCCTCTACATGTTGGTATGCTGGCATCAGAAACAAATGCTTTAATTATCATGGTCAAAAATATTATGGTAAGCAGCATTATCATTGTCAAGCTTTGCTGAAATACAACTGAGTTGATGAGCCTAAAGGAAACAGTGTCAGTTCATTTAGCTTTCAACACCCATTAACCTTGAAGAAGAAAAAAGAGACCTTTCTCCTTTTTAGTTCTTCACTCAATTGACTCTAATGAAAAAAAACCTCAACACGCAAAGAAACAATACTGAAGTCGAAATAAAAAGGAGAATCCACAGCTCTGTTTGCTCAGGAAGCTAGCTGTGCGTTTAGTTTTACGAGCATAAGGAGCAGATTGTTAACGGTGCATCCAGGTTTTACACAAACCCCCAAGATATTCCCTTTTCTGCGATGTCTGACACGTACTTTAAAGCACCATCCATTTAGAGGTGCAGATTTTTTTATGTTTAGTGTTGCCAGTGTTGCCTGTCTTGCCTTTTACTTTCACTTTACTGAAGCTTATTGCCGCACGGGCCAGTTGGTTGGCCGAAAGGAAGCTTCGGCACCAAGTTAAATCAACCTATAGAACGACATGCGTAGCCGGTCCAAGACATCGTCTGTGGTTAACCGATTAATAAATAATTCTCCATATCTCCAATAGGCAACTTACTTCACACCACGCTGGACTTGGAATTGATCCAACCTAATAAACTCTGAACCACAAACTGCAACTTCTTTGAACACTGCAAAAGAATTGACATGAAATGCTAAAAAGCAAGCTATCGAGCAAGCTTTGTGAGATCTGTATCAACTGGAAATGAAAGCAAAACATTGGCATTAACAGACAAAGCTGCCACAAGCACAACCAAATTGATTGTATCACTTAGGTCTGGTCGAGCCGACATGATTATTCATACAGTGTGGACCAGCTCTGCAGGGCGAGGAGGAGAAAATGGCACTCATAACTTAACAAGCAAGGTGGCTCCAGCTTTGTATGCACAACATGTCGTTTCCCACCGTCCTCTATCTGCCATTTTTTAAAGCAAAGCAGTGCGAGAGGCCTTTCATCTTTTATACCTGCTGCAGGAAGTGACTTCATTTAATCTCCCTTTTTGACAGCGGACCACAACCCTGCGAGGTTTCATCCATCTCACGTTAAATTAAGATTAAATGGGATGCGTTTCTGGAATTTGATAGATGGCGTTTTGTATTAGACACTGAAAAGCTGCAGGTTTGTAACAGAAAAATGTGGACTGCAGTCGGAAAAAATGCTAGAAGTTGACGTGGCAGTTCAAACTGAACACAGATGAAGAGTTAAGGTCCCCCCTCTCTCTATCCCTCCATGTTTACATTGAAAACAATGGAAGTGGCAGTGACAGATATCCGGAAGGCACCTGTTGTGCCATTTCCAAAATCAGTACAGCATGTATTTACACTGCTGCTTCTGCATTTACGTGTTTCTACGTCACACTCCTTGTGTGTAAAGGCCTTCAGAGATGAATGCAGTTGATGTGTCAATTGAAGAGTAAGAGAAGAAGGCAACTAAAAGGAGTCAATGCATAACCTCTGAAAGCAGTGGAAGCGTACGTTGTAAAGTACGAGATGTGCGCAGCTGAAACGTCAGTTGGCGACCAAGTACCAAAGAAAGAAGTGTTTGCACTGTAAATAGTTAAAGTAGATGAACTGTTAGTTGAAGAGTCCGTTGAGGCCGGCTGACCCACACATCCAGGCTTGTGTTGCCAACTGCCACACAGGCAACACACATGCTCACAAATGGCTGCAAATTGTTTGACATGCCACGAGCCAAAGAATCCACTACCCCCCAAAAAAAGAAAGGATGCAAATTATCCCACAGTTGGTGCGGTCAGATAATTCCTCCCCATTATCATTTGTTCTTCTGTAAGCACGCACTGGAACATTACAGAGCAATAAAAAAAGAGCTGGAATAAAGGGACTCTGGGAAAGTGTCCAACGCCAGCGCTGCAGAAAACAGAGTGAGCGGTCTGACAATGGCCCCCGCGTGCCGCTGAGAGACTATAATCAGGCTCCGGCAGAGTGCCTGTGTGCCCGCCGTCAGACAGGAGGGAGGCATTGCGACATGACGGGCTGCAGACGGGTTGACTAGGGAGGGGAGCCCTCCTCCTTAACCTGACAACACGTCCATGTGACTGTGGGGACACGGAGGCCCAACACACACACACACACACACACACACACACACACACACACACACACACACACACACACACACACACACACACACACACACACACAGGTTTCAACTGTTTATTCATTATTCCAAGTGCTAATATTTGTGCCGCTGATACTTTCTGTCTACATCTTTTTAATCTCCCAAACTAATAACCGCAATATTCGTTTACACAACAAACAGCCAGCTTGATGCTGATGACCCACTTTGAGTTACATTTGTCACGGAAAAATCTGTCATCTAAAAGTATTATTTGCCAACAGTGGAGGGTAGTCGATGGACTAATAGGCTAATAGGTTGGACGCGAATGTTTGGCCCCATGTCTTGCCAACAAATATTCAGTACAGAGATATTAACAAGATCTGCTTTTGGCAGGCGGGTAAGCGAACAACAGTCTTAGGTAAGGGGCAACTGTGCGAGGCAGATAATAAAGATAACATTAACTGATCCGATGCAGCCAATTAACCGCTACAGGCACTTTAAAATTGAGGTTTATGGTTATGTTTGGGCCCCGAGCCGAGCTAAAGACTGATGTTCATTTTCACTAATCATGATAAACTATGTACATAATAATAAATATTATTATTATTATGTACATTGGTTGACAAAAAACGGTTCCTTGTGATGTCCAGAGCCACAGTTATTGTTGTCTCAGGAGTATTTTCCTCAAGCATATGTTGGCAACATGGACAGCTGCAGGAGAGATGTTTTGTCTGACACACGTATCTGGTATTTAGACTTGGCAAGTCTTCCGACTGTAACTCTCCAGTACTTGACAGTCTGGTTATTCCTCCTTATTACAGAGCGGCAACTGCTCTGCTCTGCGTCCATACAAGTGCAGCTTTGCATCTATCAAAAGGTAATGAAAACCCACAAGACACACACAGTAAAAAGGAAAACAATCAGCTGATATCCAGCACTTCCAGGACATTTTACTTATGATTTGCTTGAAACTTGTCCCGATATGGAAAGTAATATGTATTTCATATTAATTAATTCATCAATCAACTCTTAAGGAACTGAAGGAAAAATAAATACTTTCTAATTAGTGCCCATTTAAAAAAGTTAATCTAATCCATTTAGCATGCATTCATAGATAACGGTGGCCATTTACCAAACCTAGTCAATTATTTATTATGAAAAGCAACAACAGCATCCCTGCTCCCCACCATCACTTGCAATGAACGGGAGGTAGGGTTGCAGCAGCTATGATGTTTTATGAGGCTGCAACACACCCTTCATCTAATTTATGCAACACTTATCTGCCAACAAAAAAAAAAAAGTCTAACCTAGGCTAAGATTCCCTGAGTGACATTTCTTGCACACAACCGAGCAAAAAGTGATATACCGCTCAAAGTGAACTGAATACATCGAACATTCAGTACTTGTCTGGCCACATAAATGAAGTAATCAATATCCACTTACAGCCTAAATGCTGGGTGACATTAACAATATTATTAACGCTGACCCAGCTCAAGTGAATTCTGTCTCCTCACCTCCAGGTAGAGCGGGGAGCTGGAGCCATGGTTCATCCTCTGGGCCAGCTGGTCCCGCTGCAGGATACACTCCTCCAGGTGGATGACGTTTGGGTGCTGGCTTTGGATGCTGCTGAGGGCCCAGAACTCCCGCAGTGCCAGCTCCACATTCTCTGGAGAGTGGCAGCGGATTTTCTTCACCGCCACCCGGGCCCCGGTGCACTTCACCACCGCCTCATAGACCACGCCGTAACTGCCACGCCCCACCTCCTGGATCAGCTCGTACTTCGGCTGGCTGCTTACCATCCTATTCCTCACTGTGGACAAAGAACATAGGGCTGGTTTACTACTGACTCATCTCACACTGTAGGCCATAACTAGTCGATTTACAACATATTACATTAACAGTCACGCCAGCATCCAATTTATTGTTTTGGTTTTATTTATTTAGAATATTTTGTATTACATTCTTGCTGTTTTAAAAAGGGTGTACTTGCATTTTAGTGCGATTATATCAGTTGCATAAAATGGCCTCGCAATTATTTCCGGGACAAATATCGTGCAGCAAAAGTAGTTATCGTGACAGGTTTATGGATCCGTACTATTAGCTTTGTATAGGGTTGACGCCCAATCCAAACAAAGGGTAATAAACAATAAAAGTAAAAGCTTCAAAAAAAGATAACCACTTAATCCAAGTAACTCACGCTGCCAAAGCCTCATATCGGCCTCAGCCAAGCTCTGACTGTTGCTAACATCAGTTGAATAATATAATATAAGTATAGGAGTCATAATTGTGTTATTTGGGCATCACTTGTTAACAAGCAGCCGCATGTCTTTTCTAGGGGAAAGCATATTTGGCATTCCCCCCAGGGTATAAAATCCCCAAAACACCCTTGAAAGCCAACATTATTTTCATTTTGCTCCCTCTTGTGGACCAGTAAACACGACATCTTTCCCCAAACACAAAATATATTCCCCTTTTTTCGGAATCAGTGAATTTCTCTTAAAATCCTGACACAGGTTTCCTGACCTTGTAATCAAACTCCTCAGTGCATCTAAACACTCCTTTTGACATTTTCATAAAAGTGTTACTTGACCAAATAGAACAAGCTGCCAACAATGTCCCTTTGATTGACATGTCGGGGTAAAAGGGTGGGTATTCTGATAGATAATTGACATGTGTTATTGCTCCCTGAAGCATAAACAATAGCCCCCCCAAATAAACACAACAGCATCCCTTCTTGTGTCTCTTATTGTTATCCGATTTGAAAACAGAGCACATCATATAAGAACAGCAGCAGTAGGAATCTCTCAAGCACTAAAACAACAAAAGGAGGGAACCTACATAACGCTCCTGCACAAACACTATCAGCACATTTACAGCACTGTGTGTCCAACCACACCTCAGTTTTAGAGTCACGAAAAGTCTGTGTCAAAGTGACAGCAAGTCTCACAAAGTGGCATCTGTGACGGGGTTATTATGTTACCTGGTAGAGGTCGTTTATGACTGCATGTCCCCGTACATGCGCATGCCACTGAGGCCTTGTGCCGCAAAGAAGCAAACATTTAATGTGGGGAAAAGGCTCGGCTCACCGGAAGGTCAGTCCATAGTGCCATCAGCCTGACACATCCTTATTGTGGAGTTACATAATCAGTCAGAGCAGAAAATACCCCTGGTGCTGCCAATACTGGTGCTTTTATAGTCAGGTATTCTAATAAATTCAGCCTGTACGACCAGATGAAGATACTTAAGTACTTCATGAAGAGTAGATGTGAAATAAATTAAAAGGCCAGGCATCTTTACGTCAGGGCTATTATTTTTATAGGCAATTAGATTACATTATTTTAATGATTAATCAATGCATCATTTAGTGCAAGGTGGCAAGAACAAAGCCCAAAGACATTTAAGTTTCAATTATATAATACTGAGAATAGCAGCACATACTCACGTCCGACAAGCAGGAAATAAGAGAATGTTGTGTTTTATAAACGCCTTAATTGTTATTTCCTGTTGGTTGACTATCTGATTAATGGACTCGGTGGGATTCAGCATTACTTGTGATGAAATGAATGGGTTTCATCTACACACCAACATAGCATTTGATAGTAATTATTATTGTTCATTTACAATTGACTGTTTAAACAGGAATAGCAATACCATTGTAAAAAACAAACATAATTGTTGGTTTGGCCAATTCAATGACATGTCTCATAATATACATAGCTATATTATACAGTCACATACACACACACAAACACATATTATACAGACAGATACACATATTATACATACAAAATACACATACTTCATATGCCAGTCTATCTGATGGCTAAATGAATGACAAGTGGGTCTTAATTATATCAATAAAACCTCTTCAGTCGCCTTATTTACAACTGTTAAAGTCGTGCTTTCAGTAAGAAACTATAAACAAAAACACACAAGTCAGCGACGCAACAAAAACTCACAAACTCGCTCCGACGCCATGCAGCAGCCTGTCCGTGACCGAGTATCAAAACTTTGTTAGTATAATTTGAACGTAAATATACTTTGACATCGTCAAATTTCGTGGTGGACGAGAAAACATCCCCCGAAAAATAACAAATAAAAAAAAAAATCAGAAGCAATTAAAGGGACGTCTGACAGAGCTCGCGCGTTAGACCTCCACTCTGATTGGCTGGCTGGCTGGCTGTGTGTCCGGGACTCACCGTCAGCTGCCGATGGTTAGCTAACGTTAGCTAATCACGTTAACACCCGCTAACAAAGAGTCCAGGGCTCACGAGCGCATTAGAGCGAGATGAATACGTATGAATTCAAACAAACCGCACTTAAAAAGTCCCCGGATTCGAAATTGTCCTGACGGTTGTTGGGTCGTGGAGGAGACGCGCATGATAAGCACCGGACCGCTTATTGTCCAGCGTGTGTGCGCGTGTAGATGTGTTTGTGCGCGCGCATGGGTGTGTGTGTGTGTGTGTGTGTGTGTGTGTGTGTGGGTTCAACCGGATTCCCTTCAAAACAAACCTGCGAGCCAAGCAGACAGGTAGTCCACAGCGAGCGAGACAAATGGTCTAAACGTCGAAGCGGCGGCGGTTGTTGCGCTGTGAGTTGTCATCTTTTCAGACTCACCTTTGATTATTTTTCTCTGGGGTTCATTTGTTGTCTTCCTCACTCTCGCTGGCAGCCATTACCGCCGCACACGCTCTGCTCGCACAGTCAAACCAAGGAGTTTTTTCTTTTTCTCCGTCAAACACTGGACGACGTGAGAGCGTGCAGCTGCTGGAGCAGTGCGTGCTGAGCGTGCAGTGCAGAGGTGGACCAGAGCGAGGCGACTTCCGGCAAGGCGTTTCAAAATAAAAGAACAATAAAACGCTGTGTGATCTGGTGCAGAATTTGAAGACACATTCCCATAAATATTTTCATAACATGCACATATTCAGTGTCTGGAAATGTGGACTGTATGCAAAATGTTGGATTCAAATAAAGTAAATATCCGAAACTTACTAAGAACACATTAAGTGGCTAGTGACCAATCACCATCACAGCTTTCACATGTTTTATTTCTTTTTATAAATAATTTCTGAGTGATGACCAAAATGCAAGTCTTGTTTTGAACAAAGAAGGAATTAATCATAATTGTACTAAACATGATAGTTTCAGTTAATATAATACATTTAAATGTAATATTAAACCAAACATAATCCTATTCATTATATACTAAGTTGATGACAGGCCTTGTTACTGAATGACACCTTTTATTAACGATACTTATTATTTCACATGTGCTTACTTTTACAGTTACAGATCTGTAATTTATCAATTTTAATTGATCAGTAATTTTTTTCCCCAAAGCCGACAATTTCATACACTTTATTTTGAAGGGAAATAACAGCATATTCCGGCCCTAAATCTGGCTACTTTTATGAGGTTCACCACATTGTAGGCAACCAGCGGAGGCCCTCTGCCTGTCACTAACAGCCCATGAACACCTGCACAAATTATTATTCTGAAATGAATGCGTTCATGTCATTTTGTATATTTGACACAGTGCTAGATAGTTTAATAGGATTACCTCACATTTTTCTTCTTTGGTAAATGCATCACAACATGTTGTTGTCGGATGGATACCAGCACAATAACATACGAATCACACTATTTCAATGCAATCCCAATTTAGCAGATGTTTGAGCTTGAAAGTTAATTATCAACCTTGAAAACATTAATTTCGCACTAAACAAAAATATGGGCCATTCATATTTTTCTCAGAGCTTTCACTCACATCTTGTGGTCTTCATCTGTGGAGTTTGCTAAGTTTTTGTGTAATTTGGTTTCATATTAGATCAACTAAGCTATCTCAACTCAAGCACCTGATCTAGCACCTTGACTAAAATACATTTTTGCATGTTATATACTTATATATATATATATACTACTTAATTTTCTAAGTAAAATAACTGATCAATACAACAATAAACTTGAACTTGGTCTAAAATAAGAATGAGATTCCACCCAATATGTATCAATATGTTGACTGATTTAATACTGAATATTACCCTTTGTTCTTGCTGCTCAAAATAATATATAAATATATAATAAATAATATTTAAAATGTGAACCTGCATGTCTCGCAAAACTTTGACAGGCATTAGTATAAAGTCTAGATACAAGAAACTGGGCGATGAAACACAAATGTTCTCTTCGATCTTTAATAACCCTTGTATTGCAGCACAATATATTTCAGTTGCAGGCTGAAAAATCCAACATGGTGACGAGATGATCCTCATTAAATACAAACTCAAACATCAAGTTAAGGCTACAGTTTGTGTTCAGGATAACCTTGAGTACTGAGAAAAGCTGAAACAGGAACATGCTCAATCCAAACATTCATTATAATGCATGTTTATGGTGAGGGACTTTGGTATTGGAGCAGAGTTCCCAGAAAGACAGACGTAGTGGGTGTGTCTGCTCTGGTAAGTAAAGATATGGGTGTTTGTTCGACGTTATCTGTATGTTCATCAGTACTTTTGTGTCTCTCTATTTCCTGGAAACAAGGTTATGACGTCATTCAAAAGCACCACTTTGGATCTCTCATACATATTGGCGTAAAGGGGGCATAAAGATACCAGAGAAATTGTAGAATATGTTCTATGAGGTAGCACACATTACATTGAAAAGAAGACGTAAAAAGACAAAGTAATAAATACTTGTAAGGACCACTTAATACACAAAAGATTTACAATACATACAAAACAGTTTTTTGGACGTGCTTTTCTCAAGCTGTCCAAAATCACACCTGAGGTAGACTTGTATAGATTTTTGACAAGACGAGAGAACTCGTCTTGGTCGCGCATAAGAATTAATACAGACAACAACAAAACAACAAAGCACTGGGACTGAGGCTGAACTAGAGTGCTGTACATGGTAGATTAGACCCCATTGTACTGCAGCACGGTGAGCGCTATGGTGAACTCAAGCACATGATATAGGAGTAATAATCGTTAATCATGATCAATACCGATGCTTTGAAACGGCCTCTGTGCTGTGAAATCACTGGGCTCAGTGTCGCCGGTCCCCTTTTACATCTATTATTCTACGCATTATCATGCAGACACATCACGAACATTATATTAATACGGGTGGAGAGAAAAAAACACGAGATATATATACAATTAAAAAAGACATTTTAAAATGTAGTGTCATTCCGGGGCTTATTTTGTGATGACCTGTTTTAATTTACTACTTCGGTGAGTCAACTTTTCCTTATACCTGCTTTGTGGACTTTTGATCTACTTGATGAATGGATGCAGACAGGACGTTTGCCCTTGCTTCCTAGCTTGATGCTAAGCTATTGACTAAACACATCTTGGCTCCAGCTGCGAACTTGATGCACAGGCATCAGAACAACATCAATCTTCTCATCTCACTCTCATAAAGAAAGCAAATCAATAAACAATTTCTTCAATGCTGTAAATGGAGAGTGTGTGTAAAGACTCCCTGAATAGAAACACACTCCAAAGCCTGGAAGCTAAACAATGCTGATGGCTAGTTATCTGTTAGCTATGTAGCTCAGTAAGGCCATGTGGATGGCATGGAGTCGGCCAGGTGGCGACAAGTTTAAGCTTCACAACAGACACGTAAACCTTTTTAAATATACTTCAGCAATAAATAAAAAACAGGCTACCACTTTCCTCTACAGCTGGTATGTAGCAGAAAAAAGTGTCTGCCGTTTTACAAAGACATCGTAACATTGTTCATATTTGATGACTTTTCCATGTCAAATACAATAGCAAAGAACAACCCCGACCACGAAATGCAATGCACTTCATGCTGAAAGATGCACATGGTGTTTAGAGTGCATGGTTCCTTTAAAGCGAACACGGTACTTCCTGGTCCGCGTTGCGTATCAGAACACGACATAAAGATAGTGCATGGCTCATTCAGCAGCTGATGCGTCGGGTCTTCTGGCACCACAGTAAATATTAAACATCTAGACAAATCCAAAAAGACACGAGATCCGAAAAGTTCTCCCTGAGTTCAAAATGAAGACGCTAAATGAACTGATTGCAGACTGAAGGGACCGATAAAGCATTACATTAAACGCTGTAGAACGCTGTATGTGTTTACTGTGCAGTGACAATCCAGTTAAGTCATTCTTTTTGTTAAAAATGATACTGTTATAAGTACACTGTCTGCAAACGATTACACGGTAATAGAATCATCAGAATTTGCCAAAAAGAAATGTCGTGACTTCCGACACAGCACGTGTACAAAGGTTTTTTTGAAGATATTTCTGAATCACAGCACAAGTTCAAACGAAACTATTACAGCTGTCAAATGTTCTGTCTGCCCTTCAGGGAGAACAACTCTGAATAAATAGGTAATATAAAAAAGATAATATCAATTTACATTCAGCCCCCTCACTAAAATAAGTGAAGGCAAATTGTTGATGTGAAAAATCCCTGATATATATGTGTGAACATTTCCTTCAGATTTATACTGTTTTGCAAACAAAGTCTGCCATACAATCAATACTGGTCTTGCATATAAGTTCAAATGATGAAACGGCAACTTGGTAGTTAAGACATAAATTAAGTCTAAATATTGTGTGGAAGTTTTTAGTGGAATATGACAGTTAAAAACAGCTCTCATCAACCCCATTGGAGAGTGGAGGTTATGGCACTTGTGTTGTAACATTCACTTTGCACTATAATACCTGAAAAGGTTTTCCAATAAAGGCTGACACAAATATCTTTGAGCAAAATATTTGGGAGCCCAGGATATGTGTTCATTACATTCACATGTTGGATTGTTTACCAGTATCACAAAAACTGAAACAATGCTATGTTTGATTATTGATTTACAACAGAGTATTAGGGATGTTTTTTTTAAATATATAATATTGTACTATTATATATAATGAAAAAAAATATTATTTTGAAAAATATTTCTTATTTTTCTTAGTCGTAATTTTACGAGGGAAAAATATCAGTGTAAAATCCGAGTATTACATAAAAAATGTGTAATGGAAATGTAAGGTTTGTCATATTGCATATAAAAAAATATTAAGTATTAATACGAGATGTATACTACAACATTTCACACTATAACTGACTTCTGAAAATGATACGATGTGTGTGGTCGGTGACCCTAATGCTCTGAGGCGTCACTTGATCTCACTTCAAAAACAGGACGTAACGCCTTGGTTTGGTGCGTTTGGGTTTCTGAAGGCCAATACTCATATTTCTAGACCAATGCTGGAGCCATTTGTTTCATTACAATCATCAATATCTTACTTAGATGTTTTTTCTTTTTCACTTGCTGCTTTTTAACGATAAAGTGGAACTATAGACTCCCAAAGAATGACCCACTGTGGGATTTAGGGTTATGTAAATGTGATTTTCTTACAACCCTGAGTTTGTGAGTTGTGATTTTAACTCATCAGTTGCTCCTGTAGCTGCAATCTAAAGCAATGCAGTACAACTGCCATGCCATACAGTTGACTATTATGATGCCGATAATGTTCAGTTTTTGTTGATACTCTCATAGAGGTGTTAGATCTATCATATGTTTGGCTTTGAGAGGATAGCTAGTGTTGGTGTTGTACTGTACTTTATTATATTCAGAGGTGTTTGTTTCTGCCCCCCTTACGTCGGTAAATGGGAAGCACAATTGTTGCCGACAACAACGCCACATTTTACTACGTACTCCAAAATAAACATATTATTGAAATAGAATTGACTTTCAGCAACATCTTCAAGAACACTGAACATTACGAACTTCAAAAAGTCTGATGTTATCATAGGGCCTTTGCAGTGGATTGTACAGGTAAAAAATAGTATTTTCTAATCTTTCTTCTTTGCTCTTTTTAAAAGAGGACAACGGAAATCCTATATTGTACATTTATTTTGTCTTGCCCCATGATTTTCTCAAGGTCAAGCCATTTCAATGCACAGCACGTGCTTCCCATGCTCAAAACAAAAGATCCATCTAAAGGCAGCATATGACCTAAACTATAAGCACTGGGAGAATGTGTGGCTCATTCTCATATATAGGCCTTTTTCACAGCAGATATTTTTAATATTCAAAGCAGAAACAATACTGAAGTGTCCCAGTGAGACATGTCTGCGAGCAAGGATGATACCATTGCCAGAGCACCCAGCACCTAAATTGAATGCTCCATGTTGTAAATTGCACCTGTGGTTTTCCTGTCCTGACATGTGAAAACATCTGCTGTAAAAAGAACGGTCTATAATAACAACCATTCAGGTTTTATGGGTATGCACTTGTGTCAAATACCTGCAAACCAAACCCATATATCAGAGACTTGTAAACCAGCAAGGTTTTTATATTTTTTGTAAGTAAGTCTGATTGTTTCATTCTAAAGTTAAGACACTTAATCAAGGCATAAAAAAAAACAACGTAGAAATAAAAACAAAAGTTTTCAAATTGGACCTGCCTGCCAGCATCAGCAACACAGTGATGACTCCTTATTCTGCCGCTCAATAAATAACACCTGAGGTAGCTCTTTCTATAAGCAGTGTTCCAGTGGAAAAACCTCGCAGTTTCCCCTCGATCGTTCAATCTGAGTTGTCGGAGAGGGTGGCCTGGCTCCGCTCCTCTTCCTCGTCCCTCTGTGAGGTTCCCCGAGGGCCCGGAGACGAACGCTGCTGCTGCTGCGCTCTGACTGGACAGCTGGCCACCATGTGGGAAACACTCTGACAAAAGTGGCACTTTTTGGGCTGAGGGGGCAGCTGACACTCTTTGGCGTGATGGCCGGGTCCTCCACAGTTGTAGCATCTAAAATGAACAGGAGACAGGAAATGACCTTCAGAGGGGTCACTTTGATGAATTACAGTCATTATTCACGGAAGCTAAGTTTAGCACAGTGACATGGTGGCTCATACTGTGTATGTGGGTTTGCTTTGAGGAGTGGGTGGACAGAGACAACACGCAAAAAACATTTTTTTAGATGTATTTCACCATCAGGGAAATATCAAAAAATATATATGTACTTTGACTGGAGTGTTTGGATAGCACATAACATGTTGAGGGCGATTTAGATGTTGTATTATTTTGTATTTCTAAATAATTCTTAATTTGCGCGCATTTATTGGAAATAGACATTTGATTCTATTGTGTCTATTTTGTTTGATATTTCAGTGACGGTAAGGTTTTACTGTGAATAGAGGACCGAAAAGTGACAGGACAAAGTGCTCAGGATGAGGTGATGTGTTTTGTGTTTTAAGAACTGCAACAGCGCTTCAGAAAACAGGCTTAAGCGGTTGAGAAAAACTGTAAAAAGGATTTTATTGGATGTTAAATGTCAAATATTAGTTCCAAGAATAAAGCCAGATTACATAACACTTTATTTAATTAATAATCAGTTATTTGTATTATTTAAAGTATGCATTTAATAGCTTTGTAGCAGATTTGAAATCTGAACAAAAAGAATACATTTCCATCTGCAGTGAAGTGATTACATTCTACCATGAGGGGGCAGCACATCCCAACATTGGTTTTAAATCCCTCCTCTCATCTGTCTCCATGCCTCCACATCAGCTGCAGTACCAGCAGTGGGCAGCTGTGAAGGGATTTGGCCAAATTGATCTCCATGCCTCATGGGATTGTATTAGAGACTTTATTGTTCTAAACCAAAAAAGGTGGAGCTTGGCGTTGCAGAGTGTGTGTTTCCTTCTTGTTCCTCACTGTGATGTTTGAGCTCCACTGAGCAGGATGACGTATGAGAAGAGTCTGTTTTCACATCCACCTGCTGAAGAGGAAACGTGTATCTGTGCTTTGACACCTGAACTCACAGAGTCTGGATTTTTTAATGTTAAGAATCTGAACTATGTAACTGAACCTTTTGAGAAGAATCCATAGCAAATATGAATTACTGTTCAAAGCTATGTCTTTTGTAGCAATCTATGAGTAGGGCTTATGGGATATTATTAATACAGATTCACTGGCTTTTCTGCAAGTGTCTGTCTACTATATAAATCTAGGATATTTAATTTTGGATGACTTTTGAAAAGATATATGATCATGAACATGAACCAGGAAAATAAATGTAATTGTGGAGAATCTTCCCCTTTCTTTCTGAATAGAGCTTAAAAAAAAAAGAAAAAGAAGATGATTCCATAGACTTTGTCTCCCCAAAAACTACCAAAGATCTTTTTTGGGGCCGAGTGATATTCCTCTCATTGTCCTTAAAAGGCTTAGCTCTCTCTAACTCTAAATCAGAGCAGAAAGGAGGAGATCTGGACCAAAGTATTGATCATGTAAATGTAAGACAATTATATTCATGTGCTCAAATGAGGACTTTAATTTGAGTGATATGCTCTGATTTGAGATGCCGCCTCTCTTTTAAACGATGCTGATATACTGTTTTCATGCCTCTTTGCTTTATATGTTGTACCCCCTGTCCTCCATCTTTGTAATCCATGCGTGCCATGTGACTACAACACCAATGGGTGCGATCTAATGTCAAAACAGATGTTTTGCATCGAGGCTAATGACTTGAAGGTAAACAAGAATCTGCAGCTGTAGTGCTCACACTGTGCGGACCAATTGTTCGGCCGCAGCGTGGAACTCAAACAACTTAATCAGGCGCCGCAGCCCTCAATCTGCATCAAAAAATGCTGATCAGGCAACAAAAAAAATCTAAAATTCTAAAATTAGTCGGGTGCGCCAAATTTGGGGCTAAAATCTGCACAGTGTCTGCTCATCTTTACTGAGGCTCCTCGTCTAACAGAGCCATCATTAACGTGATTAATTGCGTCGTGCTTTTTCTGCTGAGGCAAGTCTTGTCATGGTGTGTAAAAGGCACTCACTCAGTTCTAATTGCAGTTTACTCTGAATCTGTCATTTAAAGAGACATTTGTCAAACAAAAACAAGATGTGAACCTATTTACACAATAGGATGCCACTGAAAGTCAGTAGATAATAATGTAAAATTACCATCCAGCCATTATTCTGCAGGTCAAAGCATGTATGAATCTCCACACACGACCAGCTGCTATGATTAAACACAAACACATCTACTCCTGGTACCATCTTGATGTGTATTGTTATCAGTAAATCAATGCTGAGAAAGCTAATGATCAGTAGCTAAGTGAAATCCTGTTGGTGAATTCATTAGGGCGGGATAAATAAGGCAAGTGAGGCTCCAGCACCGGGTAGTGTGACACAAAGAGACACTGGCCACTTAAATAAAGGAGCAAAACCCATTGATTTCTTTTGTGGACAATCAGCTTTTCTACAGGCCCTGGCTTTTCCCCTTTTGCACTCCATCTGCAGTTGTACAAGTAATTAAAAGCAGACAGAGTAAAGGGCACTGCACTGTGACAAATGATGTCTCTTCATATTGCTTTAATAGTGTGCAGAAATGCATGGAAACTGAGCACATTTAATCCAACACAACAAGCTTTAGTCAGCTGTTTATTGAGAAAAGGGTACATTCTGAAACTGTGGAAACTGTTAATACAGATATCTGATATCTGATGTGCTATACAAGCAAATAAAAATATCACCTCCGAGTGTACTTATAATACTCTGATATCCGCTTCTCTTGTTTCTTCTTCTTCTCTTTGTTGAACAAAGCCCATTTAGACCACGACTAACAATACATGAATATTTAACGATGCATTCCTTTTCTTTTGCCCACTCTGCAACAAGCGTAGCAAACTATTGGCTGTTCCACCAATATGACAGATAACTGGGGTCTTTGTTTCGCTGCTAAATGCTCCACTATGTTCATCAGCTAACTGCAGCCATTTCCACTCATGCAGTGCTGCTCAGAAGAGATCTGGACATCATTCGGACCAAACATCAAACAGAATTTACACTCATCCAATTGTGGAAAAGCTATATTGCACGGAGGAAGAAGATATATCATATTTTAAATTATTGGGGAAAAAATGGAATTTATGTCTTTTAATGCAACAAAGTCAGAGTGAACAAACCCAGACCGAGCCCTGCATCATCTCACAGCTAACCACCACTTCCTTCCTCTCCTCTTCCCCTCCTCTCCTCCCTCATCTCCTCCTCCCTCCTCCCAGCCCCCCATCAGAGCTCAGTATTGATCAGCGTGGCCACGAGGGTGGGAGAGGGAGCTCCTTTGTTTCAATACAACCGTGACCTCTGAACCCTGACCCCCCGCTCGCTCAACACCCCTCCTCCCACCGTCCCCTCCACCTCATTTGCACACCACATCCCATTGTTGCTATGGCAATGGTGACCTCTGACCTCTCCCAGGCACCTACATCTGTTATCAATTAAATGGATAGGATTCTTTCTTCTGCTGAATACGACATTTATGTTTGTGAGAAAAGAGGAAACATGTGAATGCAATCAAACCTATAGCGGGTATTTAAGGACAGGAAGTTGTTGGGATTATTTTTTATCACTGCCTATAATGAAGCTCAACTATATAAGATGCTATCACATTAATAACCTTTTTGGATCTTAAAGCCTGCAACATTCATGTTTTGGAACAAGTGAAAAGAAGAAAGTAGGAACATCTGAATGCAATCAAATCCAGCAGGTATTTAAAGATGGGAGGATATGGGATTCATTTTATCACTGCCAGCCATAATTAATATGCTCTAATCTAAAAGATGCTATCAAATGAATAGCCTCGCTGGATCCTACTTATCCAAACAACCTTCAAAGACAAACAGAAGCAATTGCAAATAAATGACAGTTTCCTGCAGTACAGTTCATTGATAGGTTTATTAATAGCCTTTGAATTTGTGCTTTGTAATAAAGGAATAAACTTTGAACTGTGGCCGGCACAGAGGCCAAAAGATGGAGGTTAAACGATCTATTGATCCAGCTCAGCCTGCTGCCGCTCACAGAGCCGACGATTAGCCAGCAAAATACTTTCGTTTTGTTTTGTATGTAGCAGAACTTTCAGCTCAAGGTGACAAACGTGGAAGTATTTTCAAGCAATATACGTCTTTGCTGAACATCCAGTGTCATTAGCCTTTTAAAAAACGAGGTATTTTTTAGGATTCTGCTCAAAATAACATACCCAAACTAATAATGGTCCAACCACAAGGGCTATTTGAATAATTTTGGTGTTATAATAAAGGAAACCCATGTGAGCTTTTGTTCAGATGTGTACATATTAGTATATATGTTACTGGTTAAATAAAGATTGAAACACAGCAAAAATAGAAGTTTCAAGTCCGCCTCACCCTATATAGGTGCCATGGTGCTCAAAAGGTTTAAAGAAGCAGTGTGAACATTTTTGAGACATTCTTAATATTTGCTCTCTTTCTGAGTGTGTGATGGAAGATTGATGCCTCTATCTGGGCACTCGAGTCAAGACCTGGTTAACCTTATTTAGCATAAAGATTGAACGCAGGGAGAAAACAGCTAGCCTGGGGAAAAAAACAAGAGAAAACTGGAACACTTGTAAAGCTCTAAAAGCTATACGGCATTGTAATGTGTTGTGTGTACGGATTAAACAAACAAGATATAACGTGTTCATTCGTGAGCTGTGCACAGTGTTTAAATGCGGATGTCCTTAGACTGGACTTACCTGTCACCCTTGGAGCGTCGCTTCTGGGCGCTCTTCGGTCTCCTCTCGCTGCCCAGACACGGTGCTCCGTTGGGCCCGGTGATCCGTACAGACTCCAGCCCTTTAGACGATTTCTTAAAGGTGAACTCAACGGCCTCGCCTTCTCTGAGGCTGCGGAAGCCCTCCATGTGCAGTTTGCTCTGTCACCGAGAGAGAGGGTCAGAATTAAACGGCCTATTGAGCCTATAGGGTGGAAGAATATATAAGGATGTCAACTCCTGAACCTCAAGAACAACTATGAAAAACTAGAATCGAAGTTGTGGTTTTATTGAGGGTTATGTGCGGGACTATTTCTTGTCCGGCCTTCCCAAAAGTGTCAATGCTTTTCTTTACTTCATCAGTATCCTTCACAGCGAACGCATGTCAGATGGTTGAACCGCCTCTAAAAACACCAACACACAACTTTCTGATCTCCGAATTGGGAGCACACATGTGCGGAGATGAGAACGTAGGCATCGTTTAACTTCTCCTAATGTTTTGCATGTAAAAACAAGTGCAACAAGCCTTTGTGGAGGGACTGTCCCAAAGTGTGCACCATTGTCCATCCATTTTTATGATTAACTGGGCCTCTCCCTTCTACAGTATATGACAGCAGGCATTGCAAGGATACAAGCAGGCTCGTACTTTTATTTTGTCATTATTTACTGAAGTGCATTCACTGCAGCTTTTTCCTAGCCATTTCGCAGTTTTCTGACACATTAAAAGTGGCTGTAACCTATATGGTGATCACCTGATTATTACCCTCGTCTCAGCTTTATAGTAAGTTTCACATAATTGTTAAGCAGCTTTACTGTTCTGGTTTACTACCACCGCTCTCATGGCGTCTTTGTCCGCCACAGCTGGCAGCTGTTTCCAGTGAAAAAGCCCTAAAAGCTCCCTGTACACAATCTGCTCAGCGGCACAAATTTAGCCAGTAGCCGGGGGGACGCAGTGGAGCATTTAACAGTGGAAGAGCTGGACATTTTCCTCAGGAAAACTGTTTGATAAAGGTTCTGTTTGGCCTTCATTCAAATGAAAGTTTTGGTCCTTACAAGACAAAAAAGCAGCTTACTGAAACTGACGACACACACAAATGTTGCATTAATAGAAACGAGTGTAGCCGCTGTCAGGGAATCCTCAGCTCTCTCATAAAAATCCAATCCTGTTGACGGCTCTGTTTAAACATCAATGCTTTTAAACGCCCCTCCTCCTCTCGCACGTCTCCAACCCAACCTCCAAAGCATTCCTCACACACACACACACACACACACACACACACACACACACACACACACACACACACACACACCACCTACATGCAGTCAAAGACTCTCCAAAATGAGTCCATCTGGACAAGTCTCCAGAGGACCACTACACTGGAGGATGCTGGGAAACACAGGGGAGGAGTGCATTCCTAGCTACCAGGAGAGGAGGCGAGAATGCATGTATCCTGAGAGGAAGAGTAAATCACCAGAGCATAGTGTGCCGCATTATTGATGTTTTACTGACTAGCTTTCCAATTGTAGCGGTAAATATAAAGAAGGATGAACTACCACACGGTGAACGTACCAAACACCAGTCATGTCACCTTCTTTTCTGGAATTTAATGTACATTTAAAATCCATAAAACAATGCTAGACTCGAAGTAAATACAGTTTTAATGTAAACAGCACTTCCTTTGTTGCCGCAGTATGATGTGCTGCTGTGTTGCTCCATCAATTTCAAGCTCACAGCGATATTTTCAACTGGAAGACTCAATTTTCCTGAACAGTTTCGTGCTCGTTATGAGATTATTTCCCCTTCTGGATCCAACTTGGTGCAAAGCACTCACTGCTGTGGTATTCATGCACTGCACTTTACCAGAAATCCAATGGAGATCATTGTAAGCAGTGTGGTGGTGGCAGAGAAGGCTCAAAACATTAGAGCTGAAGAAAACACACTTAAATGAAGAAAACATGCTTTGGCGGACTATCCATCCACCGCCAAACAACGAAAGTAGTCTGTCTGGGTTCAGCCCGGCTGCATGCAACCACAAGCCAACCAGCAACGAGCCTTAATGGTCATGTGTTGCTTAATACACATTAAAGCTGCTGCTGAAGGAGCTGAAGGAAATATATAATATAAAGTTGCTGACCAGTACGACGACCACAGCTGTGAAACACTCTGCTGACTGCAGATTCATTTCTCATTACAAGAAAACCAGACAACAGTCTCCCATTGGCTCAAACCTCGGGACACCAAGGATTCTCTGAGGCCCAAAACAAGCATGTGTAGGGCCCTTATCCGCTCTCTTTCATCACATGATTTACAGCAACACAGGGGCAGGTAACCCGAGAAGAGGTCCCGACCAAAAGGCTCCACATGGGAGGTGGGACTGGAACTCAGGGTTGGGTGGGCTCCCTGATGCTTTAATGACTTTATAACAGGAAGCAGGGCTGGATGGGGAGAAGAATGAGCCTTGTTATCTCTGCTTTAGCCTCTAACCCCTTTTAAATAGAAATGTTTGAGCTCAACACCTTTCAGGTTCCACAGCAAATATCTCTCTGGGAGGTGGAGGGAGCGGGGGAGTGGCGGCACTTACTCGGGCACGGGCGACTTTAAGATGTGTTAATCTCCAGGTAATTTTACACAAAAACACATCACGTGCCTTACATTCTTTTTACGAGCTGATTTTGTGTGATAATCACGGATTTAAGTCCAGAAAGATGTTGCTTCATCATCTGTAAACTGAAGTGCAGTTTCCCAAAAAAACAGAAAAGCAATTTAAGAAGCTGCCACCAGAAAATGTTTGTCATTTTTGCTTAAAACGGGACATAGAGCTACTAGAACAAAGTTATATAATGTTCTTAAAATGTTTACGTTATAAAAGGGAACTTGATAGTTCTACCTAATGCTTGGGTTAAGGACTGGTGACACTGTCAGAGCATGGAGGATATTTTGATATACACTTTAAGCTTGGATATAGATGAGATCAGCTTTTTTAAATCCTTTAGTGGACGCATACTCACATACACAATATCATCCACCGTGCCTAATGACAGCAGAACTGTTCCATATCTCAACCCAAGCATTATTAGAACTTTATCAAATTGTTGAAATGAGCAATTTTCCTCCATTCATCTGTTGCCTCGTTCAAACATGAGTTTCACGTTATAACAATATTGGCTAATTAATCACATGAGATGAATAGTAGGCTATATTGTTAATATTGTTAAAACAAGAAAAGTCTCTTGTTTGAACTTGATACGTTTGAATGTCGTAATAACAAACAAAATCCTGTTATAATGTGAAAAATATCTTGTTATACCATGAAAATACCCTATTATAACATTCAAATATTCTTGTTTTAACATTCAAATATTGTTTTTACTTTACAATATCTTGTTACCGTGAAAATACCTTGTTATAACATGAACGTATCTTATTATAACACGGAAATATCTTGTTATAACATGAAAATCTTGTTATTACATGACAATATATTGTTATTACGTGAAAATATCTTGTTAGAAAGTGAATATTACGTGAAAATCTTGGTATAACGTGAAAATATAATGTTATTATGTGAAGATTCTCGTTATTATGTGAAAATATCTCGTTATTATGTGAATGTGTATTGTCATTGTGAAGGACTGGGCAGCACTTTGTGTTTGGTTATTCTCAGGAGAATCTGAATAGAAGGTGTGTTAATCAATAATGAAGAAAGAAACCTGAACAGTGTGACAGGTGAGATGAGAGCAGCAGCAGCAGCGGCTCACCTGGTGGACGAACACGTCCAGCGGTTCCTCCAGAGGAGTCCCGTCCCTGTTGCTCATGGACAGGAAGCCGAAGCCCATCCGCAGGTTGAACCACTTGCACGCGCCGCTGCCCCGGGACAGACCCGCTTCCTCCTCCTCGCGCTGCGGACAGCCCGCTGCTGCAGAGACAGTCAGAAAGGCATGGTTACCGGCATGCAGCGCAGTACAAACCCAGAAGGGGCCGCGTGCGTCTGACGTGTTGCGCAATGGCCCGAGAAGAAGACAACACAGCAGCGATGCTCTCAGAGGATCACACTGGAAGATGCGAAGTGTAACACGGTTCATTTTCATTTTCACATCAATTAATCTGCTTGTTATTTACCCGATTATCAATTGCAAGTCCATAAAACTTCAGAAAAAAACAAATGGAAAGGCGCAATACAGATTCTCAAAGCCCATATGCCATATTCAAATGTCAGGTTTTGACCGAGTAAAAGTCCCAAAACATTGAATGTACTATTATAAAATAGTTTTAAAACGTTTTCCCCATTATGCATAAAAGAGAATATATATTTCGCCTTTATTTTACTTTTCTTGTTCCTACTATACAGACACAACGGAGGGGGTGAATAACCCACTGACATAATTAAGGAACCAAATTAACCAAAGTAGCCTTTAAAAATAAGAGAGAAAAAACTGTCCATCCAATAATCATTAATCAAGTAATTGTTTCAGTCAAACAAATAACGATGCTGATTGTAGCAGTGTAGCATTTTGATAGCTGTATGATCTCAAACAATATTTATATTATATTACATATAATACATAATCTCACTCGTTTTACAATAACAGAAGAAGAAAAATGGAATATTGTAATCTTTTTCTAAATAGGCCTTCATGCAAGTGCAAGTATCTATACTTATTAGCAGGCCTTCAAAATAAAATGTATCTTCCTTCTTCTCTGACAACATTAAAACGCATTAAAAGCCAATTCTTTATGGAAGCGGATCAATAAAAGCCCCGTTTCTATTCATCCAAAGCTTCTCAAACAAAGAGAGATTTCCTAACAACAATACAATCTGGATTTCTCCATTAATGTTAGTTAGTTTCTATACCTGTGAAGCTCTGATTGGAAGCAGAGCCCATCCCGCCGCTCTCCGCTGCTTTAACGCGCACTGAGCTGCTGTCCACTTCTTATACCTCCATTCCACCTCCACAATACAACATGCAAACCTCCCCCTTAGTCTCCGAGGCTTGGCAGCACTTCTGGAGAGATGTTTCTGAATAGACAACCTCTTTAGAAAGGGAAGAAGAAGACAATGCACAAGGAAGAAAAGCCTCCCCTTTCATCTCTTTCCCCATTCAGCCTCCTTCCTTCTTTCACAGCATCCATACCTTCTGCCATGGTGGGAGGTTTCCTCGGCCTCCTGCAGAAAACAGCTCCGGCCCACAAAATATCAGATGTAATGAGTTAAATGCATGCTTGAAGTCTGTGCACGTTCTCTCCGTGTTGCTCGTGTGTGTGTGTGTGTGTGTGTGTGAGAGAGAGAGAAAGTGTGTAATCCTCCAGGAGAACCAATGCCTTCTCCCTGCTCCCTTCTTACACAATATGCAGAAGCCCCTTGACCCTCCTACCTCTAGTAACCCCCACCACACACACACACACACACACACACACACACACACACACACCTTTTCGGCCAAGTCCACGTGATTTCCAGTCGCAGATAAATCACACATGTCCAATAAGATAGGGAGGCAAAACAATTGACCAAATGACCAATCAGGGCTTCGGACGATTCAGCTTAGTGTTTCACCCAAGGGCCTGAAAAGATATCACCCCGCCCACTGCCACCCTCCACTGCACTCTTACACACACACACACACACACACACACACACACACACACACACACACACACACACACACACACACACATAATAAAACCCATCTGCGAAGCAGTTTGCAGCTACTGCTGAAATTAAAGGTGATGTTTCCATTTTCATGAATCTAATCCAAAATGTGGATGCTTTGAAGACATATTTAAAACGTGACAATATAAGCACAGGAAATATGAGGACAGAAAAATAAGTTAGAATAGATTTTAGGATGGACTACCCTTCTGATTCCTGCACAACCCACCTTGCTTATATACATTTTTATAATAATATACTGTGACGAATGGCTTGATTCATTGATTGTAATATTTTAAGTTTAAAAGTTTTTTTTTTAACTGAGAGAATAAAATGAAAGCCATGCGTTTATTTACACCCGGTGAAAATTCAGAGGCAACTTGTGTGCTAAATGATCAATTTTAAGGTGTTTTTACCAGTTGAAACACCCTTAACCCATAGAGATAATCTATTAACCTTTGTTCTTTTCAGGAATGGTATATTTAGGTTTTTCTAATGCTATTTTTGTTCTTGGTATATGATCTGAGTGGACTTATTAAATACTAAGTAAATGGAGGAGGACATTTTGTATTCATTAAAGTCAGCTAAATTTGGTATTTAAGGACTTTTTAAGTTAATGTGCTCTAAGGCTTTACGTTTGGGCCTTTATGAGAACCCCTCATATGCCCCAATAACACTTTAAATTGATAATGAATCAATTAGTGAAATATTTATGTTTCAAATTCATGTTTAAATTAAGGAGTCATCGTTTGATTATAGGAGTTTTAAAGTCTTTTTAAAATAAACAGACACATGAGCTGTCATCTCATGTGGGAAACACCTGAATGTTCTCTCGATGGTCATTACTTTAGTTGGGATTGGTGATTCATTCATGTTGTCCTTGATAATCAAACAGACCAGTTGAAATATAGACACCAGATGGTACCTCCGCCTTCCTTATTCTGTCAGGAAGTATTTGTTGCTCATGAAATGAAGCTTCTTGCATTGTCTCTGCTGAGGTGATTCACAGCCACCTGTTAAGGTTTTTAAAAAGACATACGGTGGCCCGTTGGAGTCATTCAACCACACTCATTAATACATAATTGGTCACTCTCAAGCTGCTGTATAGAACCACAAACCTCCTCTCATCACCGCTGAGTCATGGAACTTCCTGTAATGACACACACACACACACACCAGAGATAATAAGCTAAAGCCGTCAGTTTTTCTGACTAACAAAAGCAGCTCAATGTCTCTACGTGTCTCTGTGTGTGCAAGGTGTTTCCTGATGAAAAACAAATGACCACCTCCCATCATGCACCGGTCTAATAGTCCAGCCGAAGGCGCTCTGAAAGTCGCCATGGAAATGGAAAGGCCCAGCGGCTGCTGCAAAACACAACAGGCCCACCCTAAGGTGACCGGGGTCACCCTGAGGGGCTTGGGGGAACAAAGCCTTGGCACGCGCTTGTTCAACAGCCATCGCTGAATCCACACACACACACACACACAAACAGGCTGCTATGTCACCGTGATTGAAAAGTTGAGAGTATACGTGAGAATATGTTCATATGACAGTATACCGTTCAGGCTCTGCAGTATTTATGTTGTGACTTTAACGCTGCGCGGTTTAAAAACACACGTGGATGACGGCGTGGGCCCTCGTGTGTTGCAGGGGGGGGGGAATAAGCAGGGGCCCCACGGGAAGCACGTCAGCTCACCTTTCACCCCTCCTCCAGGGGGAAATCAATCAATAAACCTGATCGATAACAAATCTATAGCGCGCTGCCATGTTGTGACAGATATCCCTCCCACAACAAGCCTCTATAGGAGAGGCTGCCGGGGGCCACCTCGGGGCCACAATGACAGGCCGGAGCCTCCTTTAACAAAGGAGCCTGTCCGTTAAAGGAGTATGAACAGATTTATTTCGGGGGGATTGTTACCTTGGTTGTACGAACAAGTATAACAGAAAACCGATTAATTTTCATCAGGTCAATGTGGAGAACATTTTTAAAGCTGCAATGTGAGATTTTTTTATTTGTTTACAGGATGTTTGCAATGGCCGATGGCATAAAATTAAACAATTCTGATGGAAGTTGGTGCGGTCTGTGTTGCTTTTAGCTCATTCATCTCAGGTCTGAGGGAACGAGCATTGTCTCCCAAAGTGTCGTTTCTGACTCTACCACCAGGTGGCACCAATGTGACATTTGTTTATTAATCAATATACATATATATATATATATATATATATATATATATATATATATATATATATATATATATATATATATATATATATACAAAATTTAAAGGATGAGGCTGTTGTTATTTTGAATCTTTCTTATTGGCAACAAATTCAAAGAAAATGTCTGACTTCTATGGCCAAGTTTGAGGAAATTCTGCATTTGTTGTGGACTATTTTAAGCGGCGGATTAATACACATTTGGTGCAGCAGGACGGTGTGTGCGGGATTGACTCAAAATAAACTACAGTGTGTGTGTTCATGGGGATGAAGGGACAGGTTCAGTGCAACAGTGTGGCTCACCAATGTGTTTTTATAGTTGTGGGACAATAATGGAGCACTAAGGAATAAGTTACATCAGGATTGGGATACACACACAAGTCGTTTTGTTTTTATTGTGACAGTAAGAAAAGTATAGAATATCTCCAGCAGGAAGTTTCAAGGAGGGTGAATATTTTAGGGGGGGGGAGCAAGCTAATATAATCCATTCTTGGTGTTTGATGCAAAAGATATTGTTCATAAAAGCGTATGGTGACATATGATGACGCTGTCCATGTAACTGTTACGCTGTCCTCATGAATAACCTACGCCACAGGTCAGTTTCAGCACCGGGAGGAGGCTCTACTAACAAAAGAATCGCTTCCTTTTACATTATTCAAATTTTAGGAAAGAACCGTTGTTGATAAATGAAGCCGTTGAAGTTCCTTAGAAAGATTTGGCATGAAGCTGATTATTGATAACCGCCAATTAGCCATCCAAATCTATAGGATACCTTGGAGTGAATCACTGAATCACTGTATCCTCTTATTTCTATAAAAAGATGAAAGATATGTAAAAATAAATTTCATATACTGTAGTTATGGAGAGACATGTATAAATGTTATTTAACCTTCCTCTTGTGTTAGCTTTCTATTAGCATTTCTTGTGTTAGCTTTCTGTTATAGCTGTAAAATACACTAAAAACAATTATCTATCATCCAATTTGTTTCTCATCTCTTGGTTACCTTGTTAGGCTTCCTTATCCATGAAAATATTGTTGTATGTTTTAATATTTTTGGTGTGGGCCTCTGGGCCTTTTCTTTGTCAGTATACCCCTCGGTTTCAATTAGAAAAATGGTAAAATGAACCTCAAGAGAATCATGTAAATATATAAAAGGTTGTTGTGTTACCTGACTTTTACTGAGGGGTATTACAACACATCTCTTAAATAGGTTTGTTTTATTTATTTTTTTCATTTTTAATATTATTAACTGCAGTAACATCTATGGTGGTACAGGTCAATTTCGACCCATATATATTTACTTCAAGAAAAAGGCTAAAATATTTGTTTCAGCAATAGAACTTGAATACAAACACAAATAGAAAAGCACAACCAGTCATAACACAACATATAGATTTGAAAGGTCAAATCTTATTTTTATAACTTGGTCAAAACTGACCCTAACAACACAAAGATCATAATTTCAACCAGAGCATTTTATAATTTAGTGAAAACATTTTTTGGCTTTTATTTTGTTGAAATAGAGATATTATGTTAAACTAATGTATTAACTTCCTGGTAATAACCATCAATTATTGCAGTAATAAATAAAATGATATTATCAGATGTCATTGGGATACACACTTGTCTTCAAAGCATTGTGCTGATGAACGAGGACTCGCTCCTTAATCTGTCTCGGTAAATAAACACTTTGTTTCCCGGCTTGGCTGCAGCTAAGAACACGTTTATCCCACGATGGAAACCCTCACACAGCACAGACAGCGTAGTGGTGAGGAACCGGTCGACCCACAGACTCCAGGTTGGTTTTATTTAGCTAATCAACGGGGACGGTGATGGAGTGCAGACCAGCTGGAGGAGGGAGAGTGACGTGGGCTGAGGTTAAACGAGGGCGGCAGGCGAACGAGCAGACAGGTGATCCTGAGGCACAAGGGGAAAGGACAGACAGTTACTCAGAGAGACTAGAGAAGCCAGAAGCAGGTGACTATGCCACAGTGGTGCTGAGGCAACACTGTGGACCCGGATACATCTGCCGGGGCACATCTGTCAGAGGTGATGTGTCGATTGCAGGCAAGCGAGCAAAGAGCTGACGAGCAGACTGATGGCAGCCCTGCAGGATGAGCAGGGACCCATGAACCAGGGAGAGAGCACACACACACACACACACACACACACACACACACACACACACACACACACACACACACACACACACAGTGATATTTCTTTATGCAAAAAAACATGCATGTCAGAGAGACACAGGGTCTCTCCTGTGTAATATATTATATTCTTGATAAATGGGTGGCATATGGACGTGGATCATAGTCTACTCTCAAAGACTGTTAGGAGATAATGACCCTCCGTAGTGCACAGGGACCAATACACCAACAATCATGAATATAGTTAAAAGCACTACTTTCTCTTTGCCACTAGATGTCGCCTCAAGCATGTATTCTCTGAGACCACCTATTTTATTAAATAACATACTGGTTCAAACATAATCCCAAAACAGACATATACATATTGTAAAGACAATATCAAATGTCAATACTGCCGTTAGATCACCACACGCACATTAATAATTAAAGATATGTTTTGCAGCATCAACAGAGATTGAGCTCCATGTTACTATTAATAGTGACTATTGGTACAATAGGGTGTCATTATCTTAATAGCACACCGTTCCTTTGTTATATGACAGAAAAGTGCTTGATGTGTTTCTTTCTGTGAGATAATGAAACATAGGCCTCAAAGAAGAAAATGGATTTGAAGTCCTTGAGGTTATAAGAAATTGTATAGACTCAAAGTCACAGGAGCACGTGAGAGAAGTCCTTAGAGCCACAGTGGTGGAGATTAAAAGAAAAACTGCATTAACCACAAAGGCACAGGTGTTTTACTCATTGTAGTGTCACGTCTAATTCAGTGTCTCATCATCATATGAAAATAAAAACACACTGCTATCTCCTTTTACTTTCTTCAGAAGTGTCCTGAATTAATTATGTTATTTTGGGTGCTAATTAAAGGGAAAGAGACCTAAAATTCTAAGACATATGCTGATTTGTATACTTCCCTGCGGGCATATTTTGCATTTTTAAGCCATGCCCTGCTGTGCAGTGAATTAAAGAGGAGGCTGCACTGCCAATTTTTTGGGGCGGAAATAATTCAACACGCGGACCAGTTAAACAAAGGGTTTCACTTATAGTTAGTACAAAGGAAGTAGCTATTTAATACATGTATTACAAGCAAATTCCTTTGTACTAACAATAAGTACAAAGGAATTTGCTTGTAATACATGTATTAAATAGCTACACTTCAGTTGTTTCAGTTGCTGTACTAAAAACTGCCATGTGTCTAATTGTGACCCACACAGAGGATGCATGTAAGAGATGAATCCCAACAGATAGGCTCGAGCTCCGCCTCCTGCTTCCCCTGTGGCATTAATCACCCCTCGTACCCGTATTTCCGGTCGGGGTTAATCCCACCCCTCCCTCTCCTTGCTCAGACCACAGAAACAAATGTTTCACTCTCTCATCTGACATGAACATTCAGTCATACAAAACATTGTGTTGCTTCTCACAACAGAACAACAAAGCCTCGTCATGAAGACGGGACGATTTGGAGAGACGAGGAACAGACGCGCAACGGACGGAACACAAAGGTACTCTCTTTATTAGAGCTTTACAGACACCTCGAGTCTAACTGGCTTCTGTTTGTTTTCTTTAGATGGTAAAACATTATGCGTTTATTTTAAATCGATTCCCCACTTTTCTCTCGAAGAGAAATTGATGGAAACGAATAAAACCCGATGCGCTCATCGCGATTTATTGGAGCATTATAGCGCGAGATGCCTCCAGGTCGTGATGATGGAAGTGAAATGAGATTGCTTTTTCTTCCTCCTCTTCTTCTTCTTCTTCTTGTCGCGCGTTTAACAGGCTCGATTACGCGCCAGCCTCCGCAGTGACTGAACGCTTTTCATTACATTTTTATTTTTATTTTCCCATACCAGTGCCATGCTGAGACACGAGGACCGCGTCGGCGAGCTGTAGCCGGGCGTCGAGAGGAAGGAACCCCCGCGTCGCTTGGCTCCATCAAAGCCTTCAGCACCACGGACAGCGGCGATGACTCGGCTCCGCAGGAAAGCCCTCGTGGCTCTTTTCCTCTTCACGCTCTTCATTTTCGGGGCCATGATGGGGCTCAGGACGCTGAAGCCCACCGACGGCTTCTCGGACCTGGCCCCCGGCATGGACTTCGTCGGGGAGAGATCCGACCGTAGGCGGCTGGACGTGAAGGACTCTGCTGCGTTGGTGGTGTCGCCGGGCCAGTTCCACATGGGCAGCAGTGACACTAAGGTGGTGTTCACCAAGTCGGACCGAGATTACAGCATTTTCTACGACGTGCACATCTTCTACTACCTGTGGTACGGCTCTCCCAGCATGGACAACAAGTACATCCACTGGGATCACGTGCTGGTGCCACACTGGGACCCCAAGATCGCAGCCAGTCATGCCCAAGGAAGGCACACGCCTCCGGACGATATTGCCTCAAGTTTTTACCCCGAGCTGGGGCCCTACAGCTCCAGGGACCCAACGGTGCTGGAGTCACACATGGCCCAGATAGAGGCGGCTGCAGCAGGTAATTATGGCAACACTGCACGGCTCCAGGGCCGTTACCAGTCCACCTAACTCACACATCAACAGTCTAAATAAAGTTGCCATAGCTTTTATTGTTGATTAGTTTATTGCATAGATGCCCCAAAGTTGTCAAGCAAAAGCAGAACCAGAAATTCTTCAATGATTACATACTGTACGTTGCTAGTATAGTGATTTAATTTCAATGAGGAACATGGCTGAATGTCCAGCAGGTGTCTGCTTTTACCTCCCTGGTACTCAGAGCAGACTTTCCTCCGCGTGCTGTGGTGTTGTAGGGGTGCTGGTGTTGTCCTGGTATCCTCCCGGCGTGGCCGACGACCACGGGGAGCCGACCGAGGACCTGGTTCCCGCTGTCATGGACGCCGCCCACAGGCACAGCATCAAGGTAACTGGTGAGACAACCGGTATGTTTTCCCTTTCTGGTGATTTACTGAATGAATGACTTGCCAGTGACAGTTAAACGTTAAAGCTGAGTTTTAGTTTTTTTAGTGTGACAAGTACACGTGCATGCATGCACAAACACAAACTTGTCAGGGCTTCATCAATTTACTCTTGTTTCATTACTGTCTGTTACTGTTTTTTTGTTTTTTTGTTTTAAGCAGTTGATTCTTCAGCAGAGTAAGGTCGTGTTAAAGTGCATGGTGCAACACAGCTGGTATATGACCCTGTTTTGGAGTCTTTGTTGCCTCAAAAGTCAGCACAGGTCAGACATGTGCAAATAGTCAATAATGCAGATTGAAATATTAGCGTTCATCGTCAAAGTTGGTGTGGCGGGTCCTAAAAAGTGATTTTTTTTTCCACTCAAGAAAAAGTGTGTCATGCCCTTTATTCAAAATGTAGCATGTCTTGCAGCTGCATTGCATTCTGGTCCGCTGAGGCTCCTGACAGTGAAGAAATGGGTTCCTAGTGGGGCCCAGTGGCATCTCCGGTTGTGATGCTCTGACCTCCAAACCTTTTGACATTTACAGTGAGGCTGGAAAGAGATGAACATTTTCTGCTTTCAGACGCCTTTCTATTTGATTAGAAACTTAAAGGGCTTTAGGGGAGATTGTCTTTTTCAAAGCACCCCTGCATCCAACACATTCATATCTGCTTTAGCACTTAGTGGGTCTGATAGCATAACGCCTTAAGATGCTGAAGGTGCTTGAGACAGCAGTGGCAAAACAAGCTGAGCACAGACTGTAGATTCAGCATTAATGGCACAGAGTAGCTTTCACTCAGTCTACTTTCATGCTCCTTATATGGAAGTCTTAGACGGAGAACTGGGTCCCTCTGTGTCTCAGTCGCACTTACACAACAGTGTGTGTCTCACAGCTGACCCGAGGGCTAATTCTCCAGTGTTTCAGTGCACCAGAGCTGACAAAATACAGACTGAAGTCCCGGTGTTGGTGAGCAGTCATGTGTGTGTTTTCTCTGCCCGTGTCACATGTGTGCGCCTCGCATGTCGTTTTCGACACTTCCTCTGACACCGGAGGAGCTCCTCTGTGAATATCCAAATGAAAAATGGGGTGTGATGAGGCACCGTTGCTCCTAATACCATCCCAACCAGACCTCTGGTGTCACAGATATCCGCAGAGACCGACACATATGACAGACAGGAGGACACAGGCTGATCCATAATCCCCTCCAGCGCTCCAGCCTCACTAATTAAGCATAGATTGACCCTGTTCACCCAGTGAAATGTCAGGATGCTAGCAACAAACAAGTAGATAGAGATTAAAACCAGAGCATCCTTCACTTTTGAAGGATAATTGCAGTTTCGGCAGAACGTAGATGAGATTTGATGAAACTAATCAAGCTTTTATTTTTATTGTCAACACACAATGTGCTCTTGCTGAGGAATATATGCAATTTTCATCACCATCAAGTCTTGTAGTAAAAACATTAAAGCTGCACCAATCAACATGTTTGGCCAAATGATTATGTGCAATGTGAAAAGAGAATTATCGCCCCGGCTCCTCTCCGCTCTACAGAGCTTTTTATCGTCCGTGGGCTCATTGTTCTTGTTTTTTATGGACCACAACTTTACTGTTTGGGTTCAGTCTGGTTCGTTTCCAGCAGCAATGGGCAGCTGTTTTTTTTAGCAAACAAAAGCTCATGAACTCACTGTACGCTACCTGGCTGGCGTCACATGGCAGAAAGATGAAGTTAGCGGGTTGCTGGTGAACATAATGGAGCATTTAGCAGCTAAAGAGGCTGATATTTTTCTCAAGATCGGACACCAAAACGGAGCTAAAAGAGTTGGACTTGCCAGAAACATGACTCGATTGCTCCTTATTGGTTCGCATATTAGCCGATATGTAAAACTTGTTGCCAAAGCTGCCAGCTTTCAACAACAAAATAATGTTTTTTCCACCTTTTATGTGTGAGTATTTATATCAATAATACTATGAATGTTGTCAGCAATGCAGATAATAAACTAAACTAAAAGAGTTGAAGATATAAATTCATCCCAATAATTAAGAGGAAGTCTGACCAAATATCAAACATACTGTAATAACCAGTTCCTGTCTCCATTCACCTCATAACAATCTCACACAACTACCATCTTGCTCCACTCCCCTGGCGTTTAGCTGTAATGAAAAAATATATATAGTTATAATGAGAACACGTTCCCATCAAAAGAGAGATTGCAAATGATATTGTCTTAAAATTGCCCAGAGAAAATCATATTGAGCTTTTTTGGCGTCACATATTAGATGGAAGGTAAATATGGATGTGTTATGTAGACATTGCAGATGATTTCAGGTCACTCTGGGCCCACTCATTTTCAGATCTCAAGACGAAAAAGTCGTATCTCGAAACAGTATTTTGCGTCCGCACTTTTGAATCCATCCTCTCGGTTTGCATAACTAGCCGACATAATGTGGCACATGGTGATGTAACATCGTCGCCTCGGGTTAGTGTTTGTCCTCATCTGAAGAAAAGCCAAACATTGGTGAACACTTTCCGGGGAGGGTTGTGTGTTGCGGCGGCGGCGCCGACACACACACCTGAGGCCCGGAATGTAAATATGCGAGCCTGTCGGCGTCGCACAACTCGAGGGGATCCGAGCAAAACAAAGCGCTTTTCATCCGCATCCATCCGTGGTTTATTCAGCCGAGCCGGGAACAGATTGAGCGGCGTCTTACCTCGCCGGCCTTTCATGATTTCCAACCAGTCGAGACAGCTGACAAACCCGAGCCTGTTCGCCAACGCGCCGTCGCGTTTCCATGGAAACTGTTTAGGAGGACCTTGCAGCCTCTTTTGAAAGATGGAGTGGGCGTCGTGCGCTCGGCGTTTGTGGCTCTTGTCAATGCTTTAGTGTTCGCCGAGCTGCGGCAGAGCCTTTTCTTCCCTTTTGTGACTGAGGCAAACAGGCGCGCCATAGTTGTTCCTGGATGACAAGCGGGCATCAGTCACCCGGCTTTCAGCTCGAAGAACACGGCACTGTGTTGCCTGTCAAATCACGTCAGGCATCCAGTTTAAAAAAAATCTCAGCTGTAAATTAATCAATATTCCCTCTGGATGACTTGAATCAAAAAATCTTGCTTGAAGCTTGAATTATTACTGAGAAGTAGCTAAAAAAAGGATTTCTGAGACTCTTGGGTCAGTGAAGTAGATGTCGTCCTGTTTCACCTGAATGTGAGAGCAGATGAGACGACAATCCGGGACACGCCTGTGGGGATGAGGAGCATCTGCTCCTCTTGTTCCCTCCTCTCCTCGGATCCCTTTTCAAGAGATCCTCAGCATCCTGCCGGCTAAACTTAGCTCTGGCTCCTTCTATCTTTATAAAAGAGCAAAAGGACACTGTTTGACCGCCTGTTTCCTCTTTAATGACTGATGACTCTTAAAAGCAACGTGCCTTCTCAAAGGGAGAATATTTCTGCAGCCCTGGCTCCCAAAAATGACGCCATACAACAAGACTGCATTGTGAATTATGTTGAGAGGGAAACATGCAAACTGAAACCCCCCCTGAAAAAAAGAGGCATTTCACCCAGAAGTCAGCTGTTTTGTGTCCTATGTGAACCAAGAGCTTGTCAAAGTAATTTTGATGAATTTTGGTTTTGTTTGTTAACATGTTGTAGTCATTGAAAGCAAAACCATTGTTTTTTTTTAAAAACCTAACGAAGTAATTTTGTAGCATCTTTTGCTATTTACAATGTAAACCACAAGTTTAAATCTGTTTAAAATTGCAACCGTAAACATGGGATAAAATAAGTTACCCTCAAAACATTGCTGATGGTTCAGTTTAGTTTTATGGAAAGGTCATTTTGAGGCAAACCCATTAATTTATGCAATCAACCTTTGCATTGTGGGTCATATGGGCAACAGGTTTTGACAGTGGAAGATTATTTCAGTATAGTTTTTGCTATGGACTTTTTTTGGGACGTATTTTTGGAACATTGCAACAGATAGTTGAACAATTAATAAAGTGAAACAACTTGAAAGAATGTTGTATTTATTGTTTTGTTGTTTTAAACTGGATTTCAGGGCTGGAACGAAGCCTTAATCCTTGAATAATACTAATCTAAAGAACCAGCAGTTCCTATTAAGATGTCAAATGAGTCAGTCCTAAAATACTGACACACACTGAGCTGCAGGAAAAGACTGTTTTATTTATTCTGCAGGTAAACTCTGTTTAAAGGCGATTATATGCGTGTCAGACATTTCCTCTGTCAATCATCCAGAAGCACACACTCATCCGTAAAGTCTTTGTAGGTGCTGGGCAATAATTATCAGCACAAAAGAATACAAAAGCACCAGAACACTGCCGTCTATCTTGTTCCCACTTCTTCATGTATTCCTTAAAATGACATGATTGACAACATTTCAACCATTAATTCATTACTTTGTAGTCAAACAGTTGTCAATCATGTGTCTTCTCCAGCATCGTTTCTAGTCAAAATGTTGTCGATCATCCCCAAGAATCAGGAACGAGAGAGCAATGTGACATTGCTTTTACAACGTGAACATTTGTGAACAAGCAATGGCTTCTAAACAAACTACCAGGATGTTGGTGGACTCTTCTTTACTGTCGTCATGTGACGAGTGACTCCTGTTGCTCTGCTGCTGTACGGAGCAGCGGGCAATTCATGTAATCTGTGTATCGAGAGGCGGAGTCCCTCTCTTTCCTACTTCAGAAATGGTCAAAGGCGAGACACAACATTTTATTTTATTCAGTTTGGATTCTGCCATGAATTACACATGAGATGTTTGTCAATTAAAAAGACAATTCAATAAAAGTCAAGAAGGTCACAGTTGCTCCCTCTTATGGAGCCGACTGACTCTACTTTTGTGTCGCTGCAGTCACTCTCAACATGGCCAGACTCGTTCCACCTCTTTTAATACTTTTTTTCAGCCACGTCACATAAAACTAAACGGTACTACGACAAACTTTCTTCACTTCATTTTGACTATGTCCGGAAATTGTACAGTTTTGGGGAAATGTTCATATGGTTGTTGTCAAAATTCTGGGCTGTGACACACCTAAGTCCTGTATGTTTCTCTACTTTGGTAATATGACAGCAGATACTGTGTTAAGGGAAGACAGGTATCTGCTAAGAATTCTGCTGTTTCTCAGGATTCATCATGCTTTTCAGAGGACAGAGCCAACCAGACCCTTTTTTTGTTATTATTATTTATTTTTCATTTCTGTATATATGTGTTCTGTCTGTGGTGAAAAGGCAAAAAATTAACTGTAAAATAAAAAACTTCACTTGAAAAAGGATCTTATAACATCATATAATATATAATTCATGGCACGGTTCAATGGAGATTAAGACGTTATTTGTCTCTCGGCGTTGACTCCATCGGGAACAGACTTCGCCTCTCAGTGGCCGAACATTGTTCCACCAGTAACGGGGACTACAGGCCAATAGGTCAAACTAATTAAAATGTTGCATTCATATCGTCTGTCCATGAAAACAAATAATAGTAAAGAACAACTGAGTGGTCAGTTTGACATTCACTGCATAACCCCTTTATTTTGCAGGTGTTTGTGTTTTCATGTTGTGCTTTCATGATCTTTCTGTTAACATCTGTGTTCAAATGTGGTTTGCACAGGTGGCCTTTCACATACAGCCATACAAAGGGCGGACGGACCAGAGCATGCATGACAACATCAAGTACATTATTGACAGGCAAGTTGATTGTCTGTGCTTCCACTCTCCTACTGTGTTGGTTGTGTTTCCTTTCACTGACCGAACGAGCTCTGATTTCCATATCTGACGTAGGAAGTCTAGTCATGTGGTGAAACCTGAAGCCTGAGACGGGAAGATGAAGAACAGGTTGTTAAATATAGATGTCTCCCCTGTGAGCCTGCTGTAATGGATCAGAAGGTAGCTTTTGCTCCGACTTCGACCAGGAATGTGTGTCAAAAGGGAACCTGACTCATACCTTTTGATGATATTCAGCTTTTCCCAGAACTCCAGCAACGTGTGAAATATGTTAGCTTTAAGGCGGAGACATGAGGAAAGGCTGCAAAGCTAATCAGATAGTGTTTCATCCAATAATACATTCAGTAGTAGTCTGATTTCGAAATAAATGAACAAATGTTCAGTTCAGTAGTTATTGTGGTTCCCTCCCCTAATTGCGTTGCCTACCTACCTAATTGTCTTTCTGACTTTGGCGACTCCTAGTAAAAAATATAAAGACTCCGTAGAGGCACATGACACAGCAAATCAAGCCACCAATTATCAATTTTAATTTCAAAGTAAATATGCCAGCCTATCTGCCATTATTAGCAGGATTTGAACATTTCCAATTTTGGTGCCCAGCAATGCATAGTGCAACCGTATAATCACAAAAACATGCTGATAGCACCTTTTCAAAATTGCTTTCCCATGCTTATTGTCACAGCTTGAAATTCTCCATCTCGCTTGTTTCTCAGGTACGGAAAGCACGGCGCCTTCTACAGATTCAAATCCAGCACGGGGCGAGTCCTGCCTCTGTTTTACGTCTATGACTCCTACCTGATGCCACCAGAGTCCTGGGCGGAGCTCCTGACGACCCAAGGCTCCCACAGCGTCAGGGGCACGCCTTACGACGGCGTCTTCGTCGCCCTCATTGTGGAAGAGCGCCACAAGCACGACATCCTGGCCAGCGGCTTCGACGGCATATACACCTACTTTGCCTCCAACGGCTTCTCCTTCGGCTCGTCCCACCAGAACTGGAAGACCATCAAGGAGTTCTGCGACGCCAGCAATCTGCTGTTTATTCCCAGCGTTGGTCCGGGGTACGTGGACACAGCGGTCCGGCCGTGGAACAACCACAACACCAGGAACCGGGTTAACGGACGCTACTACGACACGTCCCTGCAGGCGGCGTTGTCTGTCAGGCCGGAAATCGTCACCATCACTTCCTTTAACCAATGGCACGAAGGCACGCAGATAGAGAAGGCCGTGCCCAAGAAAACCGTGACCCGTTTGTACCTAGACTACCAACCTAACCTGGCGGACCACTACTTGGAGCTCACGCGCCAGTGGGCCGAGAACTTCAACAAGGAGAAGGACAAGTGGCTGATGTGATCAGGGCTTAATTTCGAGAGCATGACCAGAAAAGACATTCAGTCAGCTCCAACTGATAAAAGACGATCCCTTTGTGTTCACCCACCTCGTTTTACCCCAACTCTGCGCACCTCTGATGAGATATCCTCTAAATGTTCACTCTACCTTTGCTGTTTTTAATCACTAACACTTTTCTGTACAGGTTAATATTGTAACTGATAAGTCGAAGCTACAAGGTCACGATGATGGACAGATGATCATCGTTTCCTGATAACAACTCTGTTCGGTATCTGTTTGCGACTTCAAGAAAGTGCGTCTGTGTACAGCAATTACACTCTCTCTCTTTTTCTTATTTTCCTATGATGAGAGACTGTTCTTTCCTGTATCTCTTTAAAAGACAAATTAAAATGTGTGTCTGTTTTCTGTTGGTGGATCGGTGGTGTCACTGCGCAAGAAAGGTTCTGAATGATCAAAGGAGTCTGCCGCGGGTTGCAAGGATGTGGTATTTCAGTCAGTTCCCTCAGACGTAGTTTATAAGTTGCTTTTGTTTGTCGGTGGAGAAATGATGAGCGTGAGCAGAATAGAAAAGATCAGAAGCAAAAGCTGCTGAAAGCGGCTCCATATGGTATCAATTATTGGTGCTGGTGGGTTAGAGTCCTTTTAAAAAAAAATGTTTTGGTTAATTTTAGTCCGCCCTGTGCAATTAAAAAAATATTCAGAGTTTTATAGAATTCAGAAACAGATGAAATCTGGTACAGACCTCTAGCTTTAAGGAGGAGTCTGGTTTACAACATCTTGTTTTCCCAGTTTTGGGCTATCATTGCTATCGGTTATGGTAACATTGTACTCACCGAAGCAGAGATGTGGAGACACAGTGACAACAAACAAACAAGCAACAAAAATTATGTTTGTTCTATTCCCAGGTCCCAAGCATGATGGGATGAGATCGAATGAGGATTGATGACGGGCAAGGCGATGTCGCTGCAAGGAATCATGGGACTGAGGCTCAGTTAGGCCTGGTGTCCATTCCTCTATTCACTATAAAAACCTCATAAAATTCTAAACATTGTAATGGGCTTGAGTCTGGTGGTTTATATAATATATAAATGGTGGTGTTCTTATGAAGTGAAAGACTTTACGATAACCATCATTAATACATCATAAATTGCTAGTTCCTTAAACTTTAGTAAATCCTTATTTGACTATGAACTAAAACATTAATTATAACTCATAGTTATTACTAATTATTAATAATGCTATTATTTGTCATTTTATTATCAGTTTGTTTATTAGGAAATTATTTGTTTATACATTATATATTGTAGCACAGGTAATAAGAGACGATAACAATACATGAAGAAACTATTAATAATAATGTATTGTTCAACACATAATGTTATACGACATGAAGTATTTCTTAAAAAATAAAAATAAATCTTTCTTTAATGAATAAACCGTTTGTAAAACATTGATGTATGGACAAAAATATAGATGCTTTATTAACCATTTGAGGAATTATAATCATCAGTTGCAATTTAGCCTTCCAAATAATGTTTGGATGTAATACATGATTTACAAACCAATTATCATCCTTTGACAAAATATAACAATTATCTGGTCCATCTATCTCTGTAATCTTTATATATGTAATGCAAATAATTTGGTTATCATTAACAACATCTATAGCATATAAGATGTTATAATGTGTGCCACAATAAACTTTTAAAATAACATCAATTATAGTATTACTATTAATCAGTCAACGTTAACACAATATCTGTATGTCAACTTCTATTCAGACTGCTTTGTTTGCTTGGTTTTCTTATCAGTCAGGTTCCAGATAAAATACAAAACATAGCATTGAATGAATTTCATACAAAAGCCCAATAGATTTATATAAATGTCTCCACAGATGTGATTAGTAACATGTCGTGCTAAACCATTTTATTATCAGCATCATTCAGACAGCCAATACATTTTTACACGAGTATTGACTTCTGCATCCAGTTAGCTTGGCTGGTTGTTATCTTGGCTGGTTGTTAGCTTGGCTAGTTGTTATCTTGGCTGGTTGTTAGCTTGGCTGGTTGTTATCTTGGCTAGTTGTTAGCTTGGCTAGTTGTTAGCTTGGCTGGTTGTTAGCTTGGCTGGTTGTTAGCTTGGCTGGTTGTTAGCTTGGCTAGTTGTTAGCTTGGCTGGTTGTTAGCTTGGCTGGTTGTTAGCATGGCTAGTTGTTAGAATGACTGTCCAAGCAATGCAATCTTGTGTTTTCGGGCTGATTCCAGCAGTTGATTTTGATAATGTTCCCTGTCCTGCATTAGCAGGAAATACAATGACTGAAAACTGTATTTTGGGGGCATTTGATGCAAGTATATGCGGATTAACTGACCTTAAAGAGAAGGAAAGGTTTGAGGGTTCAAATAGAGCATGCTTGGTGCTAACACACTAGCATTGAGACCTTTCACACAGTTCCAATCAGAATGGATCTCCCTCCATTCCTCAACCTCTGGGGCAGCTTCCAGACCTGACTGGTAGTCAAAGAGGGCTCCTGTGTACTTTACAAGTGAAGCCTGAGTAAGTGCCTCTGGGCCGGGTGGAACACATCAAGTGAAGTGAACCAACCGGTGTCCCTGCAGCCTGGCATGGAGAAGTCAGCGGAGCAGAGCTGATCCCTCAGGACACTTGAATGCCACGCTTTGATGGTTCTACCCGCAACAAGAAGGAAAAAAAGAAGCCTTTGCCCATGAAAATGACACGTTAGTACCGGGCTGCTTACAAAATGTCAGGCCTCTGAGCAGCTCGTCGTTCTCTGAGGAGGCCAGATGTTTTGATCAGTGGAGCTACTTTTAGTTATCTAGTCATCACTTGGGGTGTATGCTGAACTTTCACAGAATTATAATTATAGCAAAGAGATAAACACATTTAAAAAAGGTCTTTATTTTGGTACTTCTCTTCGGGTTCTGGTCCTTGTATTTGTGACGTCTGGGCTGGAAGGATCTCTCTCTTCTCTTGACCTCATCATTTATTGATCTGCAATGTCTTCAGTCTCTTCTGAGAATACTGATTGCAGCAGTTGATACTGATCGCCTGTCATATTATCTAAAATGACATGTCATTTTACTGCATTTGCATTAGTAAATAATTATTACTTCAAATGCATTTACAGTCAAATATTTCCAGTAGCATACTGTGTACGGTACACGTTTCACAGTATTACGGTTCCTACTAGGCCTACAGCAAAATACTGTAATCGTAGAAAATATATTTTAATTTTGATCTTCTGCACCTATACAACTTTTAAATGCCCAAATATTATTCAAGGGTTTGTATCCACTCCTTAAATTGCATTCAATAAACAATGTCTTTAATAAATTGATGCAATGACTGACTAAACACAGAGGAGGGTGCTGTTGGTTTTGTCTTCGCTCTGCTAGTTGTTGGAGGTAGTAGACCGAACTCTGAGTGGCACATTTGAATTGGGAACATTGGAGTGTCAGACTAGATTTGTTCAGTAGGTGGAAAGAAGAAGAAAAAACCCCTAGGACAGATGTGAAGTGGTGTGGTAGTAGTAGGAATTGTATAAGTAGTATTCAGCAACTGTAGCTTAACCTGATGTCAGTCATGCCACAAATAAAATACAAGAATTAAGAAAGCTTTGGGGATGAAAGGCACGACAGGTCTTCCCGCCTCTCTGGAGACATGAAACAGTCAGGATCACATTAATGGATGTAATAGCAAATAAAACGGGGAGTTAACGATAGCCTGTTTACAGTAAAGCTTGACAACATCTCTCATATAACCGGTGTGATAGCTTGCTCACATTGCTCATGTGGCACGGCTCCGTAGGGATAATACACACCAATGCTTCTATAACAAACAAAAGAAATCATGTCATCCAATTTCACTCACAGCGACTGCTTTCGAGTAATTGCAAGTCGTTAGTGTTCAACAAAGCGGGGAAATGAGCCGTCTTCCCAGGATTAGAAGCCCATTTCTTCCTGCTTCAAAACTAGCAATGAAAGGAATCGGTCATGAATCAGACAATCAAGGTGCCGTTGTGATTTTGCTTCAATTGTTTGTTTTACCTGTAAACACATTAAACATTACCTAGAGCCACCGGGAGGCGGTATGGCCTCAGGTAATGAGATAATGAGTTTGGTACTTCATTACATATAAATAATAATTTACATATTTTAATGCTGCTATCCAATATCTCACATATTCATTCCAGATTATCTGCCTGAAAGCTTTTTCTTTGCATCATCAGTCTCGTGATCTTATTGAAAAACCTCACCTTTACAGAATGATTTCACAGATCTTTGGACCAAACATCCTCTGCAAACATTACTGAATATGAAGATATTAAGACATGAAGACAGTTCACCCAAGAGCTGCAAGAATCAGATCAGCAGAAAATGATTCTGCAAATATAATTGAATGGTTCTAGCTTCTTAAATGTGAGGAGTTGTTGTTTATTGACTAACGTGACAGTTAAGTGATTGTCTTTGGAATTTGGACTGCAGGTCCGACAAAAACAAGCCATTTTTCACTGCTCTCCGTTAATGAGCAGACCGCATGAGGCACAAATGAGTGTTTCTTGTATTTTATGGCTTTGTCTTTTGGCCATTCCCAGACTGGCTTGGCTTTAAATTGAGCGTTGATGTCAGTGACAAAGTGTCCTGCTAGAACAATAAAGTTTATGGTCTCTCGTCTGAATCAATTACTCAGCGCCTTCTCATAACATCCTTCTATAAACAATGTGGTGATATGCAACACTCTGAACGAGGTCGAGGAAATGCCTTCCGCAGTATGAAAAATAATACAATATTTATGTTGATGACTTTCTGTTTTATGGTATTAAATATGTGATCTATCCCAGGAAAAAAAAAACTTCAAATGTTATATTTTTCTTTCACTATATGTTGTCTCACTGGCGACAGGTTTGTTCATTAAAATAAATACAAGTACCCGTGTTGTAGTTTATTACTCCGTTATAATCACAGCAGTAAAGTAGCCGGCGTAGAGAGAGTCTAAATATACTCTCGAGCCAATTGCAACAATAAATCAAAGCGCGGTCCCAGAGGTCCGTCTCTGCCGAGTGAAGTATGAATACCGGCAGAAATCCTTCAGAGGGAAGACTCACTCGCAGAGCAGCACATTCAGATTTAACCAACCGGAGATAATGAAGACAACCAGCGGTGACAAAAAGTACTCCGTTTATTATAATGATCAAGGGTTACGCCATTACAAAGTCTGTAAAACAACATTACTACTTACAAATAAAAACACGTGCGATAAAAAAACATCGCAATTCTTAAAGGACGCTTGTTACTTGTAGATTTCTTTCCATTTTCTCCTGTGTGACTCATGCTCTCCTCAATCTACAGCAAGCCTTGTCTCTTCAGATCCTCGTAGGTCTTCTTGTTGACCACATTGCCGCTCGAGTCCTCGTACTCTTCCTGAAAAACACACACAAGTCATGGAGTGAGCATTAAATTAGAACTAGGAAGCGTCGTCTCCCCCGAAAACAGTCGCCCTGATTCCACCCGTGTGGACTCACCTCCGTGTCTGGCTGCCATCTCTCCAACGCCTTCTGGGACTTCAGCTTCGCCCACACTGGAGTAACGAAAACAAACAAAACATTATTGAAACCAACTGCCAAAACGCTTCATCAATCCAGACAGACGGTCATAACGAGTGAGACGAAGACTCTTACAAGAGACGGCGTCCTCGATCTGTGTGACGTTGGCGAAGTGAGCGGTGTTGGGGATTCCCAGGCAGCGCATCCCGTGAGCGTGCCTCCATTCCTACAAAAAAAAAAAACACACACAAAACAACACTTAATTTCTTTTGCGGTTCTGTGGCGTTGATGGCGTTTGAAGACGGGCAGATTTCACACTCCCTCTAATAACTACGAGACATAAAAACAACATACCGCAAAGTGCCTCTGGAAGGCTTTGGGTCCTCTGTAAGTGTAGTTTCCACAGATCTCGCAGTTGTAGTTGATGTTCAGCCCGTGGAGTTTATAGAGCCAGTAAGGAATTGGCTGCAGGGAATAAAACACCACGACACACATTGATACTTGATTAAATAAACAGGCGGCAAATAACAGAACAGCATTGTAAAAACAGGATTTTGCAGCACCAGTTTGGATAAATGTTTACGGTATTGGTTAACAACCTGGAGGTCGGGATCAACAAGTTAGGAGGGAAGAATAAACATTTTTATACTCCATAAAATGTAGTCAATCTTTACGACATTTGGAAATGCTTTTTCCCAGTTCTTCCTTTTCGCGGTTTTGGAGATTATTTATCAAATCAATCATCTCCAAAACATGTGAAACTCCCTCTGTGCTAGTAGATACGTGGAAGAGCAACAGCTGCATCAGACATCAGAGTCACTGTATGGACTTAAAGGGATCGTTCAGTGGTTTTGAAGTCGGGTAATACGAGTAACAAGTCAGTATTTGGTCTGAACTTCATCTGCAAACTTCTTTGATCGGTCTTTCATTCTGTATTAAAGAACTGTCGTCATATTTAAGTCACACATGCGTGGCCTCACCTTGCCGTCCCAGCCCAGCGGCAGGTTCTTGGGGTTGTAAATGATCTCGTTGTCGTCGTCTTCGCTCTCGCTCTCACTGAGCTGCTCCTCCTCCTCTTCCTCGCGCTCCTCTCCGGTCCTGGCCTGTTTCCGCTGGACGTTCTCGTGAGTCAGCTGCCTTTGCTCCTGTAAACGATGGAAATGGTCACGTTTGAGCCGACAATAAGGAGAACCTTTTCTCAAAGTAATTCTTCAGTGGATTTATGCACTCACCCCGAGGATCTCCACAATTTCATAGACTTGCGCTTCCAGGAAGGCAATTTCCTTGTTACGCTCTGTGTCTCTGCAGAAGTGATGGATGGAAATCGTTATGAATTATATAATGAGCACTATCATAAAGACACCGGCAGCATTATAATTATTTTTTTACACACTTACTTTTTAGGGCCTTTGGCTTTGGGGTTCTTGGCAAACAGGGACGGGTCCAGCGATTCCAGGGATTTGCCTTTTGTGCTGAAGAGCCTCTGAGCTCTCTCCTCCAGAGTCCTGTTCCACACACACACACACACACACACACACACACACACACACACACACACACACACACACACACACACACACACACACACACACACACACACACACACACACACACTTAATCAGCTGTCCTGATGCGTCACGCTTAGAAATATCAAATTTTAGACAACGTGAGGTAACGAATTCTTCTAACAGTTACAAGATTCCTGGAAAAGTTAAACAGACATTTTCCACTTCTCATAACCCGACCTTTTAAGTACTTGCAAGAGTTTGGTTTTAGGTTCTTATGACTTTTCAGATATATATCAGTTTACCGTTAAATAAATACATTTCAGCTTTGCAAACGACATTCTCACCCTCCACATTTCAGTCCCAACGCCATGAGGGCAGACTTCAATCTGTCCAGACCCAAAGAAGCCAACTCCTGCGCAAAGGAATAAGAATAACACGTCAGTCGAAGTATGAATAAGCAGCCGGAGTAGTATTTTTTCGGAAAAGATACATCTTTAAAACATGAGCACTGAATGTTTTACCTCCCAAGAAGAAAAAGCAGAGAGGTCCAGATGAGCTCCAGAATGTGTCAAAGCACTGCTCGTCTCTTTCTACAGTTAAAACAAACAAATAAAAACAGGTCAGATGAGATGGCCGACCAAGACTAACCATCTTCACATATGAATAGGAGAACTTACAGGCCAGCCTGGAAAGGTCCCATTGTCCCATTTTTTTTCAAAGTCTATCAGCACTTTGCCATAGAGCTCGTTCTGGTCCAACAGAGGTTTGACCCGCTCTGTGTAGTCCTGCAGATACTCCAGCAGCATCTCCAGGTACCTGCACAAACAACCAGCACACAGGGTTAGCATAGTGCATACACATATTGTGATAAATTGAAACGGTCCATGATACGCCATTAAGCTAAGTTGGGATTCTTGTCTTTACAGCTCGATAAATGTTCTACTTTTAGTAACGTACAGCTGTTCAGTTCTGATGGGAAGAAGCAGGATGGACCTACTTTTTGTATTCAGCATTCTTCCTGTCCTTGGGGATGTCAAAAAGCTGGTCGAATGAAGACAGGAAGGAGATATACTCGAGTTTCTGTCAGGAAAGAGCATAGAAAGTGGTTAATAAATAAATAAAACTACTTCAGTTTGGAGGAACAGCGGGATTTATGCAGACTTTAAGGGGATCTGAACCTCGGATCCCTTCAGGTTGATGAACTTCAGGTAGCAGTCGTGGAGGTCGAGGTAGCGGCCGTATCCTTCTTCGTCAGTGAACTCCACCATGTCTGTGGAAGACGAACAAAAACCAGAGCAGTGCGTTAGCCAGCAACATCAGTCAGAGCTAGTTTAGGCTTAACAGGGTCGATCCCGAAGCAGGTCAGCTGACCGTCTCCAGAGCAAACCGCCATTAGAAAGCCTAGCTCAAATGATTTAGACTTACTCTGAGCCTCCTCGGTGGGGTTCTCTCTGGCCTTCATCAGCTCCTCAAACTCTACAGACATTGGAATGGCAATCTACAAGAGAGATGTGATGACATTATTATAAATGATCCATGTCAAGAGGTTCGTATAGTCTCAAATTAGACTGTAGAGAAGGAAGACGTCAACTACCTCATTAGGGTGCTTTCTGTGAAACTCCTTTATATGTTTCAGTCTGTTGTAGAACTCTGCAAACTCATTTGGTCCTGAGATGGCACCAAGCTCATCTTTTCTCATTCTGTCAATAAGAAAAAAATTAATCATTGTTCAACTTAACACATTGACATACTAATGCAATGTGTGTAATTTGGAGAAGCTCCATTCCAACACGTCTGGGTTAGAGTTAAGGTTTGTGGCACCACTTTAACTGGAGCCAGTCGGTCACTCACCCATCTTTGTCTTCATAGCCGTCTCTGAGATTTCCGCTCACTTCCATAAACCTCTGTCAAAAGATGAAACAGATTTAAATATCTTTAAACATTTAAAATGACCACATAACTCACTGGACAGACCTGCACATGGAGAACAAATCTCACCAAACTACCTTCTAAACAAAGGCTACTGTCCATCAAAATGTAACAACACATTTAAATTTCACCAGCAAGGTGTGATTTATGAGCACCTCTTAAGTTTCGGGGTGTTCTGTCAAATGCAGTGCACAAATTAGAGCTGCAGATGTTTACATTACAGTTATTCTTTTTGCCACATAGATGCTAAATGGAGCCAAAGTTCACCTTCCTCTCTGAAATTACAGGCGACGTTAAAACTCTCGCTTAACTTACGTCCAACATTGCTCTTGTTCGGTGGTCGGAGTTAATCTGGTCCCGCAGCTGTCAGAAAAATACAAAAAAACAACATACACTTTAAAAACAACACAAGTTAACTAGCGGTTATTTCCAGTTAGCAGCGCTGATTAGCAGCGATGCTAAAGCTAGCTCTTACCGTGGACTTCTTGTGTAACATTTCTTTCGTCTTCGCGTCCATCAGCCTCTCTTTCTCCTCGTGGTAGCGACGCTGCTGCTCTAGAATAGTCTCCATTGTTTACAAACGTGTCGTGACTTTATTAAAGACGAAACAATCCCTCTAACTCGTTGGTATTAAAACGTATCAGCGACCCGCCGATTCTGCTACGTTTGTTTTCAATGGCGCATGTCGGGGAAATCTACGGTCCGTCACCGTATTCGACTGTAGAGAAACATCGACCGCGTGAAAGGTTCCGGGGTGGTGAATTGGTCCCGTTTGGTCTGTGAACAATAGGGTAAGTATTTCTAAAAATGTTAATTAATTAATTTTTAATAATACATGTGGTACAGATAGTCAAGGAAATGTAAAATCTGGAGGAGATAGGTGTCACTTAGTCATCTATATATAGTCACTTGAAATATTAGGGGTCTACCTGTGGTGTTTTAATTAAAGCTGTTCATTCAAACTTGTTTTAGATTAATTGATTAATTGTCCCTTTCCTCCGCACAGAGGCAGGTTACCAAACACAGACACCACCAATAACTCGTGCATCTGAGTATGGACATTTTATATACGCAGCCTACGGCATAGACTGTTAATTATATGTAATTATTATCTGGGAAATTGCTTTTTAAATCCCGCTGCACACTTTAAAGCGAGATGGATCAATTCCCCTCTTCTGCACTTCCTTTGTAGTCTACTATCATCAAAGCCTGCCATAACGCTTCAGAGAGCACACCGTTTGCGCGGACTCGCGTGGGAGCGCGCACGGAGGCGGTCTGGATTCGTCAAGCTGCGGAAAACAAAAGGAAAGAAATCGGAACTGAGGATTTTCCGGATGAACATAAAATAATTATTGGACGTTTGATGAAAAGGTCAGTGGGCTACTGGGGTGTAGGAAAACGTGTTATTCATTTTGTGGCAAATTATATATTATTATTCTAAAAAAAGTGTGAGTTATTTTTTCTTTCATGAGATAACGTTTGCCACTTTGGGTCCAAATTATAATGATTGTCTCTTCAAAGATTGACGAATGAACAAAAAAGACATAAAGGAAGAGCAGTGTGCATTCAATTTTTGATTAAAAATAAATAAATTAGATGACCTGACTCCACTTGCCGACAGCAGCATGTTATTTAGGATAGGATCAGATAAAAGGTGTTATCTTTTTGATCCGAAGAGCGGTGACAGAAAATACAACAAATTAAGAAATTGCGAATTTGGCATTCAAAATCAAAATAACAAAATATGTATTATAAATAAAACATAAACAAAACTGGCTTTCTGAAGAGATGAACCATGTAGGCGCACCATGGTTTGAGTTTTTTCTGAATGGCTGTGCAAATATGTGCAAAAAGTCTAATGAGATAAAAGTGAGGACGATCCTCTTAGATTAAAATAATAATAATAATAAATCGATATTAATTAGATGCAGTTTAACTTCATTCGCAAGATGTCACCTCGCTTGAAACGTGCTCATTTAGGCTTTTACTTTGTCACCTCAACACCGGAAACGATGCGTGTAATTACCGATAACTTGACCGTCGCGGTTTTTTTTTTTTTTTTTTAGCACATTCTCTCGCAGTCAGTCAAAGCAACGGGCGGAAAGCAGCGCGGACGACCAGCGTTACAGATCACGGAATATAATACGGTGGACATTAACCCCGCGTCTCTCCCGCCGCCAGCGCGTCCAGCCTGCTTAGAGAAGGTGAGTCTTCTCCTCTAAACACGCGACTCCACCAACGGAATAAAACGGTTATTACGGTATTAGAGGGAGGGGGGGGGGGGGGGCATCCATTCCGTCTATTGTGCGGGAGCAGATTTAGCAGCGGTCAGTTAACGCTCCGACATTGGACGTGTTTTTATATGTGTTGTGCTTCATCTCCTTCCATCATCTTCATCAAGACGTCTCATAACGAGGCTGTCTAGCTGTTAACTCAGAGGGGAGGGGGGGTCTTCAAACATTAGCCCGATACGTGCCTTCTTCTTCTTCTTCTTCTTCTTCTTCTTCTTCTTCTTCTTCTTCTTCTTCTTCTTCTTCTTCTTCTTCTACTTCGTGGTGCTGAATAAGTAGGAACGTCCCCCCCCCCTCCGACCCGAACCCCGTGGAAAATATCAATCATTTAAACCCACTCCCCTGTAACCGTGCACGTAGACTCCGCGGGGGTGCAGTGAAAGACATTTTTTTTAATCGTTAACAGCCACTGTTTCATTCGGCGTTACACCCATTGCACCAAAACGGACCAAATAGGGATTAAACTTCTGTAACGGGGAACTGGTCCCAACACCTTCCCGGCTGAAATGCATTGGCTTAAAGGGGAGGACCAAATGTCAAAGTTGAAATGTCATTTTTAATATATTACATTTCAACTATATGTGTATATATATATATATATATATATATATATATATATATATATATATATATATATATATATATATATATACATGACTGGTTTGTTAATAATCAGAATCCGAACCATTTATTGCCATGTATGTTTTCACATACAAGGAATTTGTCCTGGCGGGAGGTCCTACAATATACTTAAATTTAGAAAAGCATAATGCAATATTTCTTTATAATTTGACATTTTGGTCTTTTAAATGAAGGGACTGAATGCATTGGGATTGTCTCTGGGATATATATATATATAAATATTTGTTGTTTGTTTTTATTTTTAGGCCTGCTCAATAACACAATTTGGGAAGCTTCCCCTTGGTTGACAGTTATGGTTGAGGTGTTTTGACAGTTTCACACCTGAAGGGGAAGAGAAGAAAAAAAACAAAAACAAACATCTTTCCAATCTCTTGCTCTGTCTGCAACTTTTACTTCTCAGCGTGTTTGTCCCCACCTGGCGACGTTCTCCACGTCATAATCACCGCTTATCCCGAGAGCATTCAAGTCACCGGAGCATGCAAATGTTGTAACCTTTTAAAATGATGCCCCCACCACCCCTCTCTCCTGTATCACCCTAACCCCATATAATCCCCCAATTATCTCCCACATCGGCTGGCCACCAAATGCAGTTAATTGCATCAGATAGCCTTGTGTGCAGTGGCTGTTTGTCAAATGTCAGACGCGGAGTCGGCTTGCCAAAGCCGCTGTCATGTTTATTGAACAATCTGCTCCTCACTTCTGTCCAATTTGATATTCATTTCAGCTCAACAGCCCCCACAGCCATTCGTCTAGTGTCATACATTTTTCATAACGGACGTGGGAATGTAAATAGAGGCATTCACCTTGACGTGTACACACACACACACACACACACACACACACACACACACACACACACACACACACACACACACACACACACACGCACACACACGCAGAGTGATGGAGGAATTGGATTTAGTGAACATGACCTTGTAGGTGTCTTTATTATTGAGACTCAAAGCTTGTGACCAGCGGGTGTGCAACTCGACTGATTCTGTGTGAGCGGTAAAGGATCTGTGCTCCGTGTTTATCTTCCCCCTCCCCCTCCCCCTCCACCTCCACCTCCACCTCCACCTCCGCCCGATGCTGCAAATATACCTCTGGAGAGATGACCCTTAGAGGAGGAACGACCTCGTAGGGCTGCAATTGACGATTGATTAATCCCTTGGTGTGTTAAAAGTCTGCAAATAGGGAACATTTGTGGTCAAATGCCAATTAACCCAACTCATGTTTAGAAAGATGCATGCTTTTTAAAGATAACATTAGACTGACGATCAAGGCAGTGTTGGTCTTTTTGTTGATTTTAGTGCCACTGTTGAATAAAAAATGGAAAAAGGCCGTCAGACTGATTATACATGACTTTTATCAGGTGAAAGAACACGTGATATTAACCTGATATATTATATTACAGATGCTGAGTACATGAGCCAATGAAATTATCCCAAAAAAAGGAGGTAAATTGGTGAATGACTGAGAAGACGCAGACATTTTAGGGAAGTAAAAGATGCACTTTTCCTAAATAATCTCTTTTCTCAGCCTTTGCCATGCTGCGAGCCAGTGAGAGGCACTTGAGCTACTCCCAGTCTTGCTTAGAGCATTTTAAAGATTACATTTGATTTGAGCTTTAGGATGTTTAACTTTAATATTTAAACACACAATCACTCTCCCAGAAAGAGAAACAAACAAACATATGAGTCCGTCGCTCCAAAGCAAGATGTTCTTCTAGTGTAATTAATCCTCTGGCCTGCAGATTCAACTTCTTTAACAATTACAATCTTCTCATAACGAAGACTGAATGCACCTCAGTGCATTTAACACAACGTTTGATGGCTGCGTCTTCTCACGGGGGAGCACTTCTGCTTCCCCTTTTGGTTTTTCTGTATATCATATATACACCTGGATGTCTTTGGTGGTAGAACAAACCAAACAAAAGGAAATTGGGATTGACATCTTTCACAATTGAATGAATGAATCAATTAAGAAAACAAGCAGCACAATGACAATGATCATCAGTTGCAGATGAAGTGAAGTGAAATGACTAATCCTCTTTTTCATTCATATAATTACTGACTGAGAGTGTCAATAACAATTTAAGCAGACAAACCATAAATATTAGACCAAGGTTCAAATTAATGTTGTAAAAATGGACAGAAAATGTGGAAACACGTTATAATGCATTATAAACATACTTATAATGCATCTTTTCTTTACTTTAAGCACCCAATGACTTTTTAGAGTAACTTATAATCACATGGTGCATCACAACAGTGAATATAATGCATTAAATATATTACACACATGGGAATTATAAGACACTCATCCTTGCACAAAGAAAAAACAACAATTAGCTCATCACACAGAATCTTGACCAGCGGATTGAGTTCACGCAGTTTTTTAATTACACCGTCTCTGTGGATTCAGCATCCGTAACTCTTACGTGTGTGTGTGTGTGTGTGTGTGTGTGCGCAGTGTTCAGCATGTCCAGTGAGGTGCAGCCGAGGCCGGACGACAGCCCCAACACCAGTGGGGGAAGCTCGGACGCCGAGCAGAGGGAGGCGGCTCCACCGGAGCAGCCGGGCCCCGAGCAGCGGGACCAGACCCAGCCCAAGAAGAAGGAGGCCAAGATCTCCAGCAAGACCGCCGCCAAGCTCTCCACCAGCGCCAAGAGGTAGGTCCGCTGCTGCGCCGCTCCCCTCTGTCACTTTTCTTTTGTTGGGAAGTTCTTTCTCCGTCTTTGGCGCTGAAAACTCACTGGGTTTTTTTTCTCCTCGAGATCGTCTGTCGGTTAGTCGGTTCATTTTTGAGTCGAGCAACGGAAAATGAACGATTTTAAATTGGGATGAATCGTTTGAGTCGTTTTTTTATTAGGCTGAAACCAACAGCAGCGGCTCGCTGGCTCCGGCTTCTCCAATGTGAGGATGTGCTGCTTCTCAAAAAACTAAAACGTTTGAAAACGTCACCTCGGGGCTCTGTGAAATCCCTTATCGATCGATTCAAAAGGTAATAAAGAAATCAATCGATAATGAAAATAGTCATTAGTTACTACGCTATTGACTTTATCGTCTTCACATTAAAGCATCACTTCCTGTGCATTTCTCCAGACGCCTGTGCCAAATGAGGAAATGTTTGATTTTTCGTTCAAATAGATTATCATTATGAGGATAATCGGCGCCGTTGTATGTTAATGGCTGTCTGGAAGTCGGTTGGGTTTACACACGTCACTGCTTGACTTGACTTAAAATACGGGAAAATTAACAAAAAAATGTCAGACATTCGTAGTGTCGTTCACTCGTAGAGGGACAGAAATAGTCGCGTAAAGAATGAAAATGAAGAGGAGCTCGAGAGAGAAATTGAAACCCCGGCTCCTTTTATTTCTTTTTCCACCTCCACGCAGCTGACCAATCATGATTGGTGGAAAAAAAGGTGTTAATTAGCTCATAAAAGGCCGGTTGAAAAGCTTTCCATCATAGAGGCATAATAATCATTCAAACAGAAATAACTGCGCACGCACAATCGTTCCCCGCAGGCATTCATGTCAAACCCTTTGTGTTTGGAAAACATGGGGCCGCATGATTATGGACAAAATAATACACACAATCATGTTGTATCTATATTGAGATCACGATCCTTTGACACAACTATTCATGGTTTCTAGGGTCTAAATATTTTGACGGCACGTTCTCATTTCAACAAACAGAGCGCTGCTTTCGCTTCCTTTATATGCTGCTTTCTTGCTAATGAATACATTGTTTGCATCAAATGAAGTATTTGTCCTTCTAGTAGCAAAATGAATGTGTTGCAAAACCTTGGATCCAAAATTCCTTCTAATTAACAAACCTTTGCATCAAATGAGGCTTAAAGTTAAAGTTCTTCTTCACCTGCATGTTCAGCATGTTACTCTTCTACTGCTAAATAAGTGAAGAAGCCGAAACATCTGGATCGTACCCTGCTGTTAGTTTAGGAAGCGCTTGATTTGTGCACCGAGCGTGCCCTTTAAATGTCAATACCGCAGTTGATCATGTTTTTGACATTGTGGGAAGCCCACATTTCGATCGCACAGGTTTCAAATACAAATCGCTTGCGTTGTTCGACCCTTGATGAAAGAGTGTTAATATAATGAGGATCTCGTATGAGAACGTGCAGGATATTGTAAAACTATGCAGAAGAAGAAAAGCTTAATGCAAGTTTGTAAACAAAATAGAACCAAACTTTGTTTGAGATACTGTGAGCAAAAAGACAAACTTAACTAAAATAAGAATTTTTTATTTGAACAATAAAATGGATTAACTGCAGAAATCAGGACTTTGCTGTAAATTGTTCATGCAATTAAAGCTGCTTTCAGGAGATATTTGCACGGTTTCATTTGCATAACAGACTTATGATTATCACTTAAAGGAGTATTCTTCGTCCATGAGGAGAACCTCACTCATCATCCACCAACATTCACTGGTAATATATCTAACTTCATCAGCGGAAATGTTGTGGAGCACAACGTAGAAGACAAATGACACCATAAAACGAGAGGAACGAATTCATCTATAGACCCAGTGCATGCTGGGAGGGTTCTTAACACTCCTGCCTCAGGCTACCACATGGTTTATACCTCATTTGGCCTCCGTTTCAAAATAAGAGCGCAGACGCGGCCCCTAAATTCTGGCACTGGAACGTTACGGGCGGGTTTTCACTCGCTGTTCGGTCGTCCAACAAGCACTTTGGTTAAAGCACGGTGACATCTTAAGGGTCCCGTGTGAAAGAAAAATAAATGCCTTCACACCAAAGTGTAGTTTCCTAGGAATAAAACTAAACTACTCACGTCGGCCAGCACGTCGCCAAGTCTGTCCACGGCTCTATTTTCATGAAATCCTCTGCTTTTTGGCTCTTGTAACGACGGGAGACTGTTTGAAATAAATACAGAGGTGACTTCTTATCACCCGAGTTGGCTGCAACATAAAAAATAAGGACCTTGAGGGTAACCGTTTTATAGGAAGGTTGACAGGCACACTGTTATTTAGTTGCTTTTCAGCGCCTGCTCCTGTGATCAATCACCGGCTGCTCCACACATAAGCCAAAGCCGGTGTTTTCCATCACAGAAACTGGGCTCGGATGATATTGACTTATTTGCATATGTCGAGGCATGCAGAATGTAATAGTTTAGTGCTTGCAGTGTCTCAAGGGATTATCAAACGCAACGAGCTGTTGGAACATTAGAGAAAGCAAGTGTTTGGTTACAGAGGCGACGCGCGAGCGCGAGGAACTTGCGGTATACAATCAGGGTTTTTCCCCCCCTTTTTTGGATTCCCCGGCCTTTTTCAGTGCACCGCTCTCCCTAACAGGTCTCCAGCTTCTGTCGTCAAATGTGCCACCTCAGGAAATACTGCAGATAAAATTACACAGCACGCACTCAAGCTGAGAACGACTCCATAACCGTGGAGATTGTATTACAGGCTCCTTTGCAAATATATGTCTTTTTTTTCTTCTTCTCCCCTCTTCCCTCAAGCAGTCATTTCCTCGCAGAAGGGAGTTTAAAGATTTGTGTTATGTATCATCAACCAACCTGTGAAGTACACTCCCATCTCGGCGTTCTTCTATGGGGACGTGTTATTGGCATTCTTGTACTTACAGTCCTTTAGCCGGCACAAGACAACGTATATTTAAAACACAATATTCCCAGTAAACCATCATGCCACCGCCATCTCCAAACGGGGAACCGGTTGGTGAAATTAGAGCGTGCACCTCTATGTCTGTTCTCGCGTTCTGCTTGCAGGTGACATCATATTTTGGGCGGGGCGGTTATGGTGGTGTAATTATCCTCCCTGATAATGTTGCGTCGTGAACAACAAATCGGTTTTGAGAGCCGGGACGCATCATGCATCATGCATCATGCATCATGCATCACGGTGCGTTCAGGCTCTGGTCAGTGAAAAATTGTATTGGCCGAAGATGGATTAAAACGTTATCTTGATGTGTTAAAATGTCGTATTTTGCGAGAAACCTGAATTAATACAGTCGTTTGAAGGAGATGTTTTTTAACGTTGTTTAAAAATAGTGTTAGAAAGGGAATTATGTTCTGTTTAAATCCTCACACTAGCTCTAATACACCGTATAATGCATCATTAAAACTACTATTGACAAGGTTGTTTTTATCAGTAAAAGTACAATCATATTCATAATTCATAAAGTAAAAGGGCATTTTTTTGGGATGGTTTACACTGACTTCAGTTTTTTTCCCATGGCTCAAATCCGTGCTATCCAGTACACACACTGCTGTATGTTGCTGCAGCCGTGTGAGCGGAAAGCTTGATGAGTAAACATGTTTTTGGGAATGCAAGAGTGTGTGACTCAGTGACTTCCAGCTGCTTTGCCTGGATTCATCATCACTTGTTTCTTAAGTTTGAACGACGTGCGTTCGCTGACACCTCGCAGCCCACTAGTGTCTACTCTAGACCAATGTGTTCCACCAATTGCAGGTTGTACTCATTCAATCCCACAATGCAGCAGACGCACCGGGCAGAGACCGGCTCGCTCGCTGCTAGAGTGCACCTTTCCAGAAACAACTTTTGTCTTGATAAGTACTCGTGATTGACAGTAAGATAAATGGCGCGGCGGCATTCCTGCACAGCTTTCTTTGTCTCTAATCCCCGTAGGATTCCTCCGTGCTGCAGATGCATTACATACAGTAGCTTTTGCTCTCCAGGGTGCAATAAAGTAGCATTTTGAGACTCTTCTCGAGCAGTGAAACGGTTGCAGCGCGATGTAAACGAGCCCCAAATGGCTTTTTTTCCGGTGTGACTATTGCACATCCTTTCATTGCCTCGTCGATGCTGAAACAATATATCATGTCAACATCGACTGCTGGACTTTCTTCTCTCCCTCTCTCTCTTGCAAGAGCAAATTATGTTCATGTCCCCAGCTAACAAACAGCTGAGTGAAGAGACAGCGTGATCAATAAGAGTACTCAATTATTTTGTCTTTTCGCTTTTTAAAAAGCGAGCATGAGCATTTTTGAGTTATAGGGGCAGAGTAAGTGTGTGAAAGCACGCTGGAAGGGGAACGAAAAAGGAAAACAAATGGATTATTTTACTTGTTTTGTTTCTCAATACAGTTTGAGCTCGCGTCCTTGAGAACTCAGACTTGAGCAAATTGAGTCCAGACTTATCCGGCTGTGAGGACACTTCATGTACCCTTTTGTCATTTGGAGACAGCGGCGTTCTTTAGTTTTCACTCAATAGCTTTTCGATAGATTTCACATTTCAGGCACTTTAATGATTAAAATCTTAGGTTTGCAAGTCATTCCTGCTGAATTTAATGAGCTCCCCCTCTGTGGAAGTCATGTGAATGTTATTTTATTCCTAAAGCTCCTACTTTTGAGACCGAATAACTTCCACATTCGCACAAACTGTCTTCCCCCCGTCGGAGGTGATTAACCCAAAAAGCGTCCGCTTCCACCGTCAGATCTAATGTGCCGAGTCGAACTCTGCCACTGTCGGTAATGGAGGCTAAATCAGATCAATCCATGCTTTCTGGAATATCATGACATTTGAATTAAGAATCAAGAAATTTGAGGATCAAGAATTAACAAAGTAGAAGATATACAATGCTTTTTGTTGTAGTTTTCAACCGCCTTAACAGGAAGAGAATATATTTAACCCCGCTAGAAACCCTAAAAAAAAAAAGCAACTTAACAAACCAAGAAGGAAAGAAATAATTGGAGATATCATGGTTGCTACACAGGGAATATGGAGGAACGCTGGATATAGACACATCAACCATGTTGGAAAACCTGCTTTGAAATCGGCCGAGTTGCTCCATCATCAGTCTGTAAACGAGGCAGAGGTGGCTCTCTCTGCACGGAGAGGATAACGGCGGCATTTATAGCTGACTGAGTGATTTTAAAGTGTAACACCCGGCTACTGGATCTTTGTAGGCAAATCACTGACATAGTTTTGTAATGAATATTTAACCGTGGGAGAAATCTGACCTCTCTACGGTCTATTCATTAAACCCTTTTTGTTTATGTGCCCAGTGTGGAAATGCTCCCTGAAAGCAGGACCGTGATCAGGAGCCAGATTAATTATGTGATATGATTCATTTACCCAATTTTACATCAATATCAATTCATTCCTGTGTGTGTGTGTTTTTTCTTTTTTTTTCTTCTTCTTTTTAAAGGCAAATATTCAGCCGTGCATCCCCCGTGTTGATGTTGCGTGACAGGAATCATTCTTGTGTTCCATCGCGGTGCTCAGGCGCTCATTAAGAAATCAATGCGGTATTCAATGTATACACTTGCAGATTGATTTTACATGCAGGATTTATATTACTCTGTGTGTGTGTGTGTGTGTGTTGTGACTATGAATATGAATATTACACAGATCTTCCTCTCATTTCAGAATCCAGAAAGAGCTAGCAGAGATAACCTTGGACCCGCCGCCAAATTGCAGGTAGGAGCTTGTTGACTGTTTGTTTTTTAAGAGAGCTATTTGCTCCGACACCTGAGGCACTGTTATGTGTGCGTGCGTGTGTGTGTGTGTGTGTGTGCGTGTGGGCTGTGTGTGAATGGATTGTGCCAACTCACTGAGTCACATGAATAGCATAGGTGGTTTATTGTGCCGTACTTGCACCACTGTTTGCTCAGTCTGAAGCGTAATGAATGGCCCTTGTGAGCAGCCTGAGGCATCTGACTCGCGGGTAATAAATAAATATCTGTGCCATTGACCTGATTGGCAGTGTTTGCCGTGAGGATCACTGTAGCGGCAGCCCTGTGTTTGCTCACACTCCCAACCGGGCGTGAAAGGCACTCCGCCGCGGCTCTACTGGTCCGCGCGGTTTATTTTCCTCAGAGCGCGGTTGAAAGACAGGCGTACACTCCTGCCAATCAAGATGTGAGTAAGAGCTCTCATTGTGTGGTTTTTTTTTTCATTGAGTAAGGACTTCTGGGAGCGGTGTTAGAGGGTTGGTGGAGGTGACTGTGAGCGGTCCAGGCGTTTCCCGTAGGGCCAAGAAAGCAGGAAAAGCCATCTGCTGCATGGACGCTCTCGGGCTTGTAGGCACAGCTGGGATCAGTCACTCCTCATAATTATAGCCAATGCAAAAAGAAGGGATGCAAAGATCCAGTGTTTTCTCTTCCAACACCAAACCTGATACCTCTTATTTAAGTTAACACGAGCCTGTAACTTCCATGTGGAGACATTCATACACCTTATCTTTTAGGCGTACGTACAGATGTTACTTTTATTGTTTCTAGACGGTTTAAAAGATTGCGATGTTATATTAAATAGAGATGCACCGATCGATAGGCTGCAGATTGAAACTGGCAGGTTTTCAGCTGATCGGACTGAGTCCCGTATTGACGTTTTTCTTTGACGGTTCACATTGAGTCCAACATTTGAAACAACTAACAAAATCAGACACTTATCGAACTGTAAATCCCATGCACGCTGCTCAGAGTAATCGCAGTGATCCCGACATAACAGAGCTAACGGCTAAAGCTATTCTCGCATGATCTTGTGCTCTTTGGAAACCTGCCTTGTAGTTAACTTTGTTTTGTGCAGAGTGGAGGAGGAGAGTAACGTTATGAATACAGAGAAGGAGGAAGCATCTCAACCAACCCAAACATGAGCAGACAATTGCACACTGTAGTTTATTTTGACAGCGTCTTGTACTGAAATGAAAGATAAATAAATACTTTTCTTTAACTCTAACATCCAAATTTGTGAGATTTTTATGTCGCACTGATGGAAGTCAGGCTTTTATTTATTTGCAAATTGCAGCCGTTAACCTTGAAAGCTGAAATGTTTGAAACGATCGTTGTACATTCATGATGTTCAGCTTGTGAGACCTTGCAAACTGAGCTGCTGTGATGAACAGGGATGAGGGTCAGCGCTGCTGTTGTATATCTAATAACTTTATCTGAGCATGGATCTGTCTGTTCAGTCTCATTATCTCCTGAGACAATATTATGTATTCAGAAGCGGTAGGTCGGTATCAGCGCCCAAACCAATGCAGCGTTTATCCAGCATTAGCGCTTCTCTACATTCACTCACTCCCGTTGCTTAAAGGTCACCGTTAATGACTTTGTCCATGCAGTGTTTCAAAAGGACTTCCGAACAATGAGTAAAGAAAATGCTAATGGTAAAAAAACGATATAATCATTGTTGGCTAACCTGGAATGGCGCCGTCTCCACTTCTTAAAGGTCTCTCCCTACCTTCACATTAATATGCGTCTGTTGAGAAACATGCCCAGGAATGGATTCCAATGGATTTCATACAACAAGGTATACAGTTATTGGATCAATATTCATGTTGCCAGGTGCCCTGAGTTGAAGTATCAGAATCCAGATCGTCTCCGCCAACTGGAACCTGATTTAGAGTTTTTAACGCTGTAAGTCTCCCTAAAGATCTCTAATCAGGCAATCCGATTTCTGCTCTGCCTCTTTAACAATTACTTCACTGAGTTCATGAACAATTATTCCACCGGTGTGAAATGGACTCGGGGGGAGGGGATGATTGCAACGATTCAAAAGCTCTATTTTTGGGAAGTGTGTAAGGATGAACCCCTCATTCTTCCAACTGTTGTAATTTGTGACAAACGCTCCTGCTGTGCTCACGGTGTGAACTCGTCAGAAGTGATACAGCATCTGGAACGGCTTCAAAAACCTTTTGAAAAGCTGCTATCTGCAGACGGCTTCATAAAACACACAATGGACCGATTCCTCAGCCACGCTGATGCACAGCCGGGCGAGGGATGACAGAAACCCTGTTTTTTTTTTGTTTTTTTACCAAGGTGCTACCTGTCACAGTCGGTCGAAGGGGATCTTCTCAGCAAATCGCAATCTGTTTGTCGGCTCTCTCCGATCTCAAAGACGAGGATAATCTGGCTGAAGCCGGCCGTCATGTCTCCTGACAAAGGGGCCAAACAGCAGAAAGAAGGGAAAATGCATTTCACGGGCCGGCATTTGTATAGAAAAGGACATTTCTGTGTAACGGGGAGGCTGTCCCGGCTGAATGGAGCCCTCGTGACGAATGGATTGAGCTCGGCTGCAGTCGGGAGTCCTCAGTCATATGTGAAAAATGAGGCTCGGGCTGCTCCAGCGTATTTCAGCGAGAGGCAGAGATACGAGCTACTTGAAATGTAGATTTCCGTATTCATATGCCCCTTGGGGTATTTGCCTCACACTAACAGCTCCCGATTCCCCGCACAAGGCTGTCGCATCCCCCGGTGTTTGATTTACCCTCCACAGTTTCACCACAACAATCCCGATTCTGCCTGCTTCCTTTTTTGTACGATAAGCGGAAAAAAAAAAACTTCTGCCGAGATGAATTCCCTGAAATCACACACTGTACCTCGAACAAAAGGCTCGGCGTCTCCCCCGGTCCTTTCTTCACCTGCTAATTGATCTGACAGAGTTAAATAAGCGGCGGTCGCTGAAAGACATCAGATGTGAGAGGGGCTGTGAACGGACGCTGTGATGCAGCTCATTACCCCCACAGGCTTCCGCTCTCTTCTTCTTCTTCTTCTTCTTCTTCTTCTTCTTCTTCTTCTTCTTCTGCTCCTCCTCCTCCTCCCGCCAGAATAAAGCACAGCTCATGATCACAGCCTCTCCTACAAACATCCTCTCTGACTCGTTTTCTGCGTTTCCTTTCAGCAGCAGAAGGAGGAATGGTACTGCAATTCCTCTTGGGATTTGAAAAAAACACCCCAAAAAAAAAAACACCTTTAACTTGTACAAATACATCATGTCTTGTTTGGTGATCATTTGGCTTCACTTAAAAAGGACTTAGCAGATTTTTTTCATATTTTTTTTTTTTTGGAGCCATGTGAGGAAATATTTTCCATCGTGCTTTTTAATCATCTTTGTCACCCTGCCAGAGAGTAATTAATTGAATGTGACAAGCACTCTGGAAGGGTATGTAAATAGCCCCCACACCAGACACATTATATTAGCCCGGTGCTAGGTCGGCCTTCCTGGCTGCGTGTGTGTGTGTGTGTGCGTGTGTGTGTGTGTGTTTTTCCCATAATTACCATATCCTTTCATGATGGCCCTGGCAGCGTTTTGATAAGAATCCCCCATCGGCTGAGGGGAAACAATGTGTGGATTCCAAGGGGGAATTGGCCACGCTCTCTCTCTCTCTCTTTCTCTTTTTCTCTTTCTCTCTCTCTCTCTCTCTCTCTCCGTCCTTCTTAATCCCAGCAAGACTTTGTGTGTTCCCGAGAAGTATCGGCGCAGATCTTTTAGAAATGAAAGCAATGAGGCAGAAGAAGAAAGTGTTTCTGCGGAATGGAATTGAATGACAGAAATGTAAATTGATCCGTGACTATCGGGTTGTAGATATGATTGACTCAAACACGACTCGCCGTCTGCGGCGAAGCGCTGGTTCACTTTCTCAGTGTACAATGATAAGGCAAAAAAAAATTAAAATTGTCGTTTAAGTGGATGTATAATAATAAACTTTTTTTGTTGACTGCGGGTATCCAAGCTAAAAACAAGAGACTCAGACGTTCGGAACAGAAGAGTTTTAATCATTCTGCTGTTTAGTGTCGACCTCACGTGTATTAACGGCCCCAGTCTCGTTTAAGAGACAAGACTACTCATAATCGATTAATGTGCCAGTTATTTTCTCAGTTAATTGATGAATCGTTTCTAATCGAATCACCATTTGGTCTAAAAACAGAAAGAGAGAGATGTCCCAGCAGCTTAGAGGCCAACGTGACGTCGTCATGTGTCCAAAATATTCAATGTGCTTTTAAATATGAAAGCAGTACATTCACACATTTGAGACGTAAATAGTTGTTTTTTTGCTCGAAAAAATTACTTTCACAATCATGAAACAAGTTGCTTTATGAATTTACTTTGACTAATGAATTAAGCAGCTGATCGTTGAAATTGCACATTGATTTTATTATTCTTTTTCAAAGGAGAAGAAAAAACTAAAAACATTCGCCCTGCGATAAGTGGCAAATATTTAATGAGTGTGAAAGTTGTTCAGGCACTCGACGGCTCACTCCATCGCTAATAAGGCCAGATGTTTTAGGGAGGGTTACTACTTCTGGTAACACTTTTCCTGGAATCACACGCCACAAAAAAGAGTCAACAAGTCCTCCCGCTGAGGAGCACTCGTTGGTTCCTTCATCTCAGGGTGCTTAATGAAAGTCGTATCGGCTGCAGCGTACTGCACTGAAAGGAGCTTGGAGGTGACAGAGTGTGTGTGTGTGTGTGTGTGTGTGTGTGTGTGTGTGTGTGTGTGTGTGTGTGTGGTAGTGGTGCAGCATGTCAATAAGGGCCCACCAGCAAAGTTTCGCCCCAGTTCCCCCTCACGGGTTAATCCCTGTGTGCGAGAAAACAAAGCGCTGCATTGTTTTCCGTGACCGACCAGTGACATCAGTGCTGTTAGTTCAAACATGCAGCAGGCAAGTCAAGCGTCACGAGCCCTAAGTGTGAGCTCACGCGAGGAAAAGGGAGAGACGTGTTTAACTGAACACCGTTGTGTCCTTTACATGAACATTAGTCACTTTACACTCAATGGTTGCCAAAAAAAGAGGATTTTGTTTTGAGGATGGTGGTAATCACGAGCCTGTGATACGTAAACTGAAAATCCCCGATGGTTGGGATTTTGTGTGAGCATATTTAAATTAAACTTGTTTTGTATGGAAACAACAGCATAACATTATAAATCTGTATCCAAAAGTCCCATCTGGTTATTGCAGGAAAGTACTGGTTGCTCCTGTGTGTCCCTAGTCCTGGCCCTGGTCCTGGTCCAGGTCCAGGTCCAGGTCCAGGTCCAGGTCCAGGTCCTGGCCCTGATCCTGGTCTTGGTCCTGGTCCTGGCCCTGGCCCTGGTCCTGGTCCAGGTCCAGGTCCTGGTCCTGGCCCTGATCCTGGTCTTGGTCCTGGTCCTGGTCTTGGTCCTAGCCCTGGTCCTGGCCCTGGTCTTGGCCCTGGTCCTGGTCCTGGTCCTGGTCCTGGTCTTAGTCCTGGTCCTGGTCCTGGTCCTGGCCCTGGCCCTGGCCCTGATCCTGGTCTTGGCCCTGGTCCTGGTCCTGGTCTTAGTCCTGGTCCTGGTTCTGGCCCTGGCCCTGATCCTGGTCTTGGCCCTGGTCCTGGTCCTGGTCTTAGTCCTGGTCCTGGTCCTGGTCCTGGTCCTTTCCCTGGCCCTGATCCTGGTCTTGGCCCTGGTCCTGGTCCTGGTCTTAGTCCTGGTCCTGGTTCTGGCCCTGGCCCTGATCCTGGTCTTGGCCCTGGTCCTGGTCCTGGTCCTGGTCTTAGTCCTGGTCCTGGTCCTGGTCCTTTCCCTGGCCCTGATCCTGGTCTTGGCCCTGGTCCTGGTCCTGGTCCTGGCCCTGGCCCTGGTCCTGGTCCTGGTCCTGGTCCTGGTCCTGGTCCTGGCCAGCTGGAGGGTGGAAAGCAGTATGACTCTCAGTCAGGATTTCTGTATTGCTGCTTTTTTCCCATGATTACTTTTTGTTGTCGTAAATGGAAGAAAACATGATTTTCTTTGCCGGTAAGTGTTCCTAGCAGGGACTCTGCTCATGTCTCTCTCATAACTTAATGCTTGGAGAGAAGTCAGTTCGTCTCTCAGCAGCTGTGAACAGTAATCGACTCTTTTACAGTTTGTAAACAACGATGACGCACGTGTGCAACGGCTTGTCAACGAGAAGTTACAAGCATAAAAATCACTGTGTGCTTCCAACCACGCTATCTGTCTTATCAGCGCGTTTATTGGCCGGCCGCCGCAGAGACGCCGCTGACGTTTCGGTTTAAAGAGTGACCTTGTTGACTGGCGACTCTCCAAAAGCATCCGTGGTTTTGTTGTCTACGCCGACCTTTTATAATAATAATTAATCCCACAGTGGGGAATTTTTTTTTCTAACCTGTAGTGGTAATTAAGGAGCAGTGGGCTGGATGATGAACCAGGGAGCAACTGGGGTTTTAGTGTCTTGCTCCAGGCCATGCAAACTACGGGGAGACTGGGGATCGAACCGGCGACCTTGTGCTTTCAGGACAACCCCCATGCGCTACAGCCGCTTTATGCAGGTCACTGCGAGCAACTGCGGACACGTTTCATCAGTTAACGCGGCCACTCGCTACAACCAGACATTGTGACGCTGTTAACCGTGTTTTATTTCATCTTCAAAGCTTTCTAACTCGTCCGGTCGGGCCAACGCGCACATGTATACTTTTTTATAACGCTGGCTGTAAAAGAGTCTGTAAGAACTGCGATAGATCAAAGTCAATAACGGTTTCATATATAAATGTTTTCTAATTCCACCACAAGACAGAATTGAAAGATGTCAGTAAAATGGACGATATGAATTCCGTTCCCCTTCACGTCGCCCTCAGGAGTCTCTTAGTGACTGACAGAGGAAAAATCAGTGCAGGATGTTATTGACTCACGAGCTGCGCTGCCTGTCAGCTGCTTTCCAGCCATAATAAATATGAAATAAATATAAATGGAGCTTTTACTACAGAGATGATAAATCCAAAAGCCAACAAAGCGTACAAGTCGGAACCGATATGGGAAAACATTTCATCCACGGACCGCGTTATGGGATTAAGGGGCATTGTTACCACTTCTGAGACTTAAATCCGCAATTTAGAATCACTTATAACTGGATGTAACGCTTGAGCAAGAACATACCACATCTCAAAACATGTCTAAAACACAGATCCAATCTTTTCTCCCCCCCGGGCAACGATTCCAAGACACGTCTGTCGACACCAAATACCGACACGAAACCAGTTCTCTTTAATTTCAAAATGTACAATCAGAGCAATGCAAGCTTCTACGTGTGGAGCGGATTAGCATCGTCTGTCGGAGGTAATATGACGCTGTAACCGGAGCCGTTCATACATCAACAACGCGCTCGCGCTTCATTACAACCACTTCATCACGGCAGACGCGCCATCGAGTTCAACTTGTCTAACACACACACACACACACACACACACACAGATACAGCAGCTGTGATGAGTCAGTGTCGTGTGTGTGTGTGTGTGTGTCAAAAGGGCAGTGTTTGTTTTCATTCCTCTGCATCTCACTTTTCTTTCTTCTTTTTTTTTAACCTAAATTAACCGGAACAATTAAAGAGAATATTCCTTAATCGTGACCCAAAACTTGTAAATTCGCCTGAGATTTTTTTCAAGTCAATCCATCATTTAAGTCGCGTGACTGATCAGCTGTCTGCGTCTTCATAACATGGCCAATGTAATGCCAAAGAGCAGTTGAGGCAAATTCCTGAAGAACTAAATCCATTTTCCTCTCATCGATGGTTCGACCTCTACTCCTTCTAATCTGATTCCAGACTCACAGCCATGCAGTCGCCTGTAGTTCCAGCTTCTGAGCAAACTGCGCCGCAGCTGAGTTTGAATCAATGGAAACGTGCTGATTCACATTTCCTGTTTTGCAACGTTTCAAAAGTTCGCCCGAAAATGATCTTTCCAGCTGAATGGAAACCAGGATATTGTCGCTCGTTTGTTGTGCTTTTGATCTGCAGGAATAGCGAAACGTTCGCACGCCGGCTTTGAGCTCCGGGCCAAAGTTCAACAATAGCTGCCTGTCTGTTTTCTCGTCTGACAAATGTCTGCAAGACCTTCTTTTTGTTGTTGTTTACTCTCATTTAAAGAGGGAATCGTTAAACCCTTTATTAGAAGACTAGAAGAAGAGTTAATTCAGCTTCTTCTCTGGGGTCCAGCCACTTTCCTCTGGAATGTTTTGGGGTGAGGTCGAAGCGGTCTGGCTCGTAGTTCAGGTCTGCAGGATCCCGGGCGAGCTTCTGTCGCCGTGGTGAGGAAGAGGAGGAGATCCAGTTTGTTATTGGGGAACATCCCGCGGTGAAAACAGCCGGCTCGTGGGCGCGCCAGCTGTTCAGGCAGCTACTCGCTGCTCAGACTAAAAGCTGCATTTGTTCACACACGGAGGGAAGATGCAGACTCAAGTATGAGCGCAAGGACTCCTAAAACAAGAATGGAGTGATCACTTCCATTAACTAAAGGCTGAATAAGAAAGCAGCATGTGTCCGGCACTTTGCCGCATGGGGAACACGGGGATCAGAGCTGAGGCTGCGCTTTACTGCAGAGAAAATACAAGTGTAGCGACCATGTAAGCTCACTGTTTATGGGGGTGGATTACAGTAACAATGAGCTGTTTAATACAACAATGCAGTTGAAAATGATTAAACAAGGGGGGGCGGCTGCATTCCTCCTCTTCGTGGCCACGGGTCGTTTAAGGCGTCGGACTTTAAATAGCTGAAATAATTCCACGACGCCGCTGATTTATCGGAGGGGAGCTCAAGGTCACAGCTTCTCCGCAGACATCCGGAGACATTATTGACAAGGACGCTGAAGCTGAAGCCGCTCGCCATCTTCCCTCGGTTGGTGCTGTTCATTTTGAAAACACACCAGTCGACTTCGCTGTCTGTCACTTGATAGTCGCTGTTAAAGAAAATATATTGTTATGGTGTGTGTACATATATAAGTATGTATAAAGAAAAAGAAAATCAGAGACGTAAAAGCAGGATTAGAATCTAAGACAGTAATAGTGGACGTTACCATATGGGGCTATATTGATGCAACCGGTCAGGATCTCAATGGTGCCCGTGTGTAGTCCATGTTGAACCTCCTCGGCCTTCGAGGGAAGAAGTCTCGTGTCTGTGTCTGTGTGGTGAGTCCAGTCCAGGTCCTCACTGCTGTGAACCCTGAAGAACCTGATGGTGTGGTCCAGTTGATCTGGGAGAGGTTTTCCTCTTCTTTGTCCACGTATTTGCTCTTTGCACGGCTAACAGATCTCTTAACGGCTCTCCTGCTCGTCCAAATCACCCCCAGTTGTTGGCGGCGGTCTGTTATTTTAGTTAGTTTACCCCTGAGCTTCGGCTACAGGAACGTCTGCCCCGTAATCCTCAGTACGACGTCGGCGATGTGACGACTATACGATAACTCTTAACTCAGGAAATGTCCTGAATTAAAAATACAAATCTGTTTCTGTACAATCACATAATCTTAAAATCTCCACTTCAGATACAGACGGTATTCATTCCGGGGGGATTATGCGGTTGTACGTCTGCTTAGGGCCACTTTGTTCTCCTGTAAAAGATTTGAACAAGCAGCAGATATGATGATCTGTCGAATCACTCCACATTTGTGCAGCGGCGCCTGCTGCATCGGTAGAATCCCTGGGGTTTTTTTTTTTTAAAACCTCCTTGTATTTTGAGGCTCGCAGATTGTTTGAGGAATAAAAAAATAAAATGGGATGTTGAGCTGCAAGTGACAGAGAGAGAGAGAGAGAGAGAGAGAGAGAGAGAGAGAGAGAGACATCTGCTTCAGAGAGGAAACAGAGGAGGCCCTTAAAGATTTCTGCAGCCCCCCTGCAGGGAGACAGCGCTATGGAAATACTAATTATTCTCCGTGTCTTTAGCCAGCTTTGCTCTCCCACTGTCTGACTTTTTCTTTCCACACCTCATACAGCTCTCACTTACCCTCCATCTCTACGACCTTTCATGTGTCTGCTACCAAAAGCTGCTGCAGTATTTTCCATTCTTTACCGAGCAATGAGGAAAAATCAACTTACAACTCGCTCGAGAAGTTTTAATCCATCACAGGGAACATTGCGCTCGGTTTCATTTTGTCAAAGAGACTCTCGCTATCTGGTAATGCAGTCGAGTACGCGGAATGATTTGAAAAATATGCAATGTCTTGTGCGTCAAAGTCTGTTAATTATCTAATAGTGTGATATCAGCGACCAAGGCGGGAAGAAATGAAGCCGTTAAGCGCTGTAGATAGACTGGAATCTTTTCATTTCACACACTAAATGATCTTATCCACAGACCGACAACCCCGACGGATCCGGACTGATCATCCGTCACACGCCAGCTCACAATCGGAGTGTGTGTGTGTGTGTGTGTGTGTGTGTCGCCTTAAGACAAGAGTATTTCCCCGCTGGTGGGGATGATCTGACCCGCGGCGCAGCAGTGTGGGTCTATTTTCTCACACATCAGCGACTGATTGCGACTAAATTATTTTTTTTTTCTTCTCATTTTTTAAATGCTCCAAAGACATTGACATCGCTGCTTTAAATAACGTCCGTGAAGCGACCCCCCCACCCCCCGAGGCTTAATAACGAATATTATATTATTATTGAAATATCGTTTCCTCTGTCAATGGAGGCGCATCAACTTTATCAATGAAACATGTTCAATGACATTTAATCACCTTAAAGAATTAGGTGCATGTGATGATGTTTACTGGCGTCCATGGACACTGTTTGAAAGATGAAGCGCTATGACTGTCAGACGAAGACCATCAATGTCAAAGGAAAAGCTTTAATATGAACCTATATGATGCATTTTGAAAATTATGACAATGTAGATACAGAAAGGACAAGCGGAAATGTTCCACCATGTCTGAACCATGAGAGTGGATCTCGTAGCTTTCATGGTTATTCTGATCATGTCCATGCATCTATTTAAAAAAAAAAAAAAAAAAATGTAATTGCTTTTATCTCGCAGTTTTTTTATTTAAAAAAAAAAAAGAGAAAACAGCACATTTCATTAAAGTGACTGCACTCGTGCTTCCCATCCGACAGCAGGGGAAGGTGGGGTGTTTGCGTTTAAAGGACCCATAAGTGACCTAACCAGCTGCTCTAGAATATTACTGCGGCGTTTTGGGAGTGAAACGCAAAAGGAGGGTGCCCTTGTATTTTCTGTGTTTGGCAGGATGTGGAGCATCCTTCTGTGCCTTCGGCTCCGCCAACTGTGCCGTGCAGCGAACATGGCTTGGAAAAACCTACTAACACTCCTTTTTACGTGCAAATAAAACCATAAATTCTCCCGTGTGTCCGAGAGGCCCATGTATCGACGCGCTATAACTGACGACCACGTGTCCCTCGCCTGTTTCTGCGCCTCCATCCTCACTCATTTCCTCCTATCTCTTGTCTGCAGTTTGCTACAGCTGACTAAGCTTGTCTCTGCAGTGGTGTGTGTGTGTGTGCGTGTGTGTGTGTGTGTGCGTGAATGAGGTCATCATCATATATCAGCTATGCACATCGTGTCTCCGTGTTGGATGAATGATTAGCCTCTCATTAGATATGCCGTCCTGTTCTGCAGAGCGAGGACTGCAGTATCCTCCTTCAGCGCCGCTCAGTCTCAGTTACATGTTCTGTGTACACACACACACACACGCTCACACACACGCTCTATTCAAACAGAAACACAATTGCACTCGTACATAAATGCACCACTTCCTCTCCTACGCTTAAAGAGGAAACTTCATTCATGTCTGATACACAGAAGCACACTTTGACTTCCTGAGCATTACCCATTAGAGAGTGGTACTTCCAGCCACAGCGCTCGTTTGTTGCAGACATCTCGTCCCCGTCTGATCGGAAGGTTTCTCCACGGGTCTGAGCCGTTCCAATAACTCGTGACAATAAAGCTGATTCTGATTAATTTAATTGATTAGGAGCCATGGTGTTTCATCACTGTGTACGAAGCCGCTGTGAGAACATGATCACGTTCAAAATATAGATTCGTCGCACCGAAACGACCCAGAGGTGAAGGAATCAGGGAAACCCAAACTGGTTTAGCTTTGGCACCAGTGTGGTTGTTATTACAAATAACCAGCCCCGCTATGTCTGTTAGCGTGAATAGGGTGTATGCGACCTCAACTTTGGGCTATTGCATGGTTGCTCTCTGTAGCTCAATGATGCGCTAATGATTTGTTTTATCTTTTTTACTTTTCTTTGGAAGTGATATTCTATATTTATTATATTAGTGTCCACAAATCCCTTTTGAAAAGACCAAACTACTAGTTCCAATTAAAGATGTACATCTTTAAAAGAGTCTTTCTAATATGTATTATATCTTTTGAAAAAAGGGCTCAGTTATTTCCCTAAACAGCAGGGCACTGTAGCTTTTAGCAAATGTTGCCTTTGGGACTATTTTCAGTCTTCATTTTCAGTTTAATACACATTTATTGCTATCTGGGTAGTATTTGGAGCAAAAATTCTTTGTTCAAAAGATGTACAAAGAATTCAGACAAGAAAAGGATTGCTGTGCGTTACACAAATGCAGAACCGGAGGTTTTAGTCACACCAACACTACTCTAGTCTAGAACCTAGTATTTCCCAAAGACATGCAGATTTGCCACTTTCCTGCCTTGTCACACTGGTAATTTAAGGACAGTGAGTAATTAATGAATTAATGCTAAAAAAGATAAATAGATCAGAATATGAGAAATAAACAGTTTGAGAATGTATGCTCCTGCAAAAACACAAAGCAGGATGCACTGCTGTGTGCGTGTGTGTGTGTGTGTGTGTGTGTGTGGCTGGTTAGTAGCCAGAGTTCCCTGTCATCACAGAGATAAAGCAGGCGGCTGACAGAAACAGTCCTGGGCGTCTCTTTATCTGCCCGTGTTGTTACAGCTTAACTCAACCAACCAGTTGCGAGAGAGGGGAGATAAGGTGAGCCGCGCTTCACGCCGGCATGCATCGCTGAGGCCGAAACTGCCTTCAGAAATGTGTGGCCTCAGGAAAAACCTGCCAGACACACGGCACAGTCTGAAGTGTTGTTGTCTCTGGTTCCTCTCTTTTCGGGGTCAAAGGTCGGATATCGATGCCTGAAAGATAAACACTGCTTTTTCAGGTTTAACGAGCTGCTTTGTTTCTGTAGGCATACTTGTTTCTTATACTTGTATGTCTCTCCGTTTATTATTTTTAATTTCCTTTTCATGACACACAGGGGCTGTCCATTGTAGTTTAATAGATGTTTGAATGGACAGATTCATGACTATCCATTGAAGCACTTTGTGTGAGTACTTCTGATGCTGTGGTAAAGCAGGGCTCCTGTAGCTCCACGCTTTGATCCTACACTTCATATAACTCAATGTAGACCCTCCCCCTAGCAGACATTTTGACTTGTCACAGTAGGAAGAGCACAGATATGACTAATAACACAATGACTGTTCTATTCGAGTGTCAGATTTCCATTGCCCCCCCCCCCCTCTTTAATCGCCTTTTTTATAAGAGTGCATGAATGTCCAGCTGCGTGGCTGCTGAGGCTGGAGGATAAGTTTAGGAGCCTCACAGCCGGATGAAAGAAGCTGCTCTGTAGTCTGGTTCTACGGCAGCTGATGCGTCTGTATCGCTTGCCAGATCCCCCATCACATGGTTTTATTGGTACCAAACACATTGTCGCCGGGGCGATCCAAAAATATAAATGACTCTCCGAGCCTTGCCCCAAGTCCCCTTTTAACCATCCATAAACGATCTTGAAGTTTTTTTTCCATTTTCCATTTGCGTCAATGTGGACGCCTTGTTTTCTGTTTTTTAAACGAGTTAAACTGAGTGAAAGGTTTTCCAAATTGAATTTAAAACTCGAGTTTGAAGTGAAAGCAAGAGGGGAGTCACTACAAAAACATGCACTGGTCGGTTTTGAGATTTTGGGCTACTGCTCTGTCAAAATAATTGCTTTAATGGAAGTAATTAACTGTTTTATTTTCACTATTCCCTTTGTAGCGTCTTCAGAATGTAATATTGCAAAACATTATCTCAAAATGAGTTATTTCTCACTCCAGAAATCTCCACTTCAGCAGCTTTCACACACAAAGCCTTGCAGTTTAATTCCTATCTATATTCTGACGGTTGTTCTTTGTTTGCAAAAGCGTTTGGTCATATATCAATCTTAGCCTGACTTATCGAATATTTATTCCTAAAAACATGACGAAATGTTTTCTTTTTTTTATGGCTCTTGACAGTTATTTCAGATTAATGGAGCGATAAAAAGAAAATATCCAAAATGCCTTCCGGTGGAAAAAAACGTTGACTCTAATATGTCAACAAAATGAAACAAGGATTTCTGTTCTGGGAAAAAATAAAAATTAGCACATATTTGAGAAGACAATGCTTCATTTGTATAATTAACATATCTTCAATAAACCTGAAGGAAAACTTAAACCCGTTGACACTTTTTGAATCAAATTTTCTCTCTAAAGTCGTATGCAGTGGGTCGTTTTTCTGTAACCATGAATCTTAATTCCTTAACTGGTTCAGTGTCTGTCGGTCTGCTCCCATGGAGCTCCCACAGCTCCCACTTGGTTCCCTCTGTTTATTTTCCATTTCTCATACCCGGCCAAAGCTTCTCTAAACTGCAGTGCTGCTGAATCAATAGTGCAGCGAGAGCCAGGCTGCTCCCACAGACTCCACTGGAGCATACACTTTACAGCCGCCTTAAAATCCACCCGTAATGTGTTTCATGGCGTGGGAAAGTATGTGTTTTTATTTATTTTTTATCACTCTATCGTGCGCTAAAACACCCCCTCTCTTCGCCTCTCTGAAAGGTATCTCTAACTCGTATCGGCAACCACCGAAAGAGGGTTTTTTTTCATTCGCCCGGTCGCCTTCGGCCCATCCTCTCCGCGCACACGCCTGCCCTTGATAAGATTAATTAAGCGCTCAGTGCAAAGACAGTTGGAGTTTCAAGGTAGTTGTGCTGCAGCCGGCCTCCTGTAGGTCACCTGCACGATGGAGCCTGTGGGAGCCATTCGGGCCACCAGCCTTCCCACCCTGACACCAGTCACTGCGCTGGCAAGGCCCCCGAGCTGCCATTACTCAAAGAGCGTGTTTCAGAGGAGACCACGCCCGATCATCCTCCACGCAGTAAATCACGGGGTTAATTGTCTCCATGCATGCCTCGGTCGGTTTTCCAGCTGATGTGGTTGCGCTAGCTGTTGAATTCTTAATGTGCCCTTTTGAGGTCAGCTTTCAACAGCTATCACCTTCAAGCCTGCGCTCTTAATGGGGGGTGTCTCCGCTTTTATTTTCTAAGGGCAGTTCAGCAGGGGGGGGAAAAACAACAATGTTAATGCTGTTTTAAGATGAGCTAATGGATCAGCGTAAATCATCGCTGGCTGGAGGTTTTTTTTCTTCTTTTTTCCACTGCGCAGTGAGCACATGTAACCCCTTCCCTGCACGGGTGTCTGGCTCCTGCCCGAGGGCTCATGTGTGGGTAAACAGTGAAATCTTGGCACCGGGACAAATAGTTCCAATGCGCAGAAACGCTACGGTGAGATTTCATTACTGTTTTGGCAGCAAGCTTTGCACAGACAGCCACGCCGAGACCCGGCCCGGGCTGCCGCCACACACACACATACAGTCACACACACACACAGAGGATCCGCTTCCTGCCAGGGCTTTGATTTTATTCAGGTGACGAATCCCCAGCAGCTGCCACTGAGGAGGGGAGGGGGCGAGGACACCAGGGTCTTGTGTCCTCAGATTGTGATCTTTAGGATACACACAAGATGACATGTTGATGCATGTGCACACTCGTTTTACACAACGATTCCTGCAGCTCAATATACTGTAAACATAGTTTATTTCGGTGTTATTCTAGGCACCATTTTCAAATACCGTATAATCAACCTAATTACATTCTACATTTCTATAAAGTAATGACATGTTCACGCACATTCAACGCTTTTGTGTAATTGCTTGATTCAGTTTAAGGTCAGGTGAAAAAACTTGGCTTTTCTGGCCGATAATGTAATAAATGGCATCATTAAGGAAAGCGTTGACGAGGATGTTGAACGCTGATGGACCATCTTTGATATTTCACCTTTTATTAATGCAGGTCGGCTGAGCACACATGCTCTTTAATACGAGAGGAGGCGATGGTGCAGACTTGATGATGCCTTCAGACTTAAAGCCGCAACACTTGTGCCTGTTTTGTATCTAATTTAATAATTTGCACACATGGATTCAACTGTGTGCCAGTTAAAGGACTGCACCGCTAACGAGTTGTCTTTTACCCATCAGCCCCTTCCAGGCGTACGCTTTATTATTGTCAAGTCAATTTTCCATGAAAGTCAACATGACAATTTAGCTTTCATCCACGCAAACGTCTCACAGACTGTGTATGATCTGGAGCACAATTCTCTATTCTATCTCATTAAGGATTAAGTAGAATTTAATTGAAATTTTATCTGGGCATCCACTGGTGAAGAAACGCAGGCAATCTTCCCTCACACTCGCGATGGTCTCTTTCAGTGTCCTGCAAAAAAAAAAAAAAAAAAAAACGGTTATGTAATCCATCACAGATGAGAGAACACAGGGAGCAGCGTGTCAAGATGCCTAACATTGCGCTCGCATTGTGGCTTTGTCTTTGAACTAGTGCAGCGTCCCATCCCCCCCACGGCAATGCGGCTTGCAGTTCTGTAGAGACTCATTGACTCCAGAAATGAAGAAGACTTCTGTTGTAACTTCAGTGTGTATCCAGCATGCAGCAGCGAAAGTGATCTGCAGTCAGTGTGCAGACGACATCCTCGACAGCCCAGCGAGCCCCGCCCCCCCCGCTGCTTTCACAGACTGCTTGTTTATTCACAGTTTGCGTCCGATGTCGCTGCACCAACTTTTACAGCTATCCAGCTCCACGCCCGCCTAGTGTGAAGCAGATAGAGAGAGAGAGAGAAAGCCATTGGGTGCATTCATAGAGATGAGACAAGTTGCATGGTTGAAGAAAAGAAAAAAAAGAGTTTTATACTCTGATTTTTTTATTTAGGAATTTGACCCATGTGAAAAAGAAGAAGGACCGCGTGAAATATAGACGGACTGAATGTTTCTGGCTGTGAGTGATTGCGGCCTATATGAGAGCCCGTCACAATAGAGCAGTGACGTGAAATCAATGTTCAGAGTGCAACCTAATCAATGTGGCCATGATGACTACGGGAAGGGCACTGAGAGATTGTTTCATTTGGTTTGCCTCCGGAGGTCACCCTGCGTTTCCTTCCTCCTCCTCCTCCTCACAAGAAGCGCGGTTCTTAATGCTAACGTAACGGCGTTGCGGTTTTTGACTGCACACCCACCAAGGCTGCTCAACGCGTCTCGCTTTCACTGCAACTCTGCAGCTTTCCCCTCAGTCGTTTGGGTTTGTCCCCACAGAGAATGTGTTCATTTCAGCGAGAGCGCCCCCCGCCCCCCGCTCCTCTGCATACGATATTGAAAGGACGGCTAACGAGCTGCTCAGGACATTTATTCACAATAGCGAGCTGAGTCTGCAGGTCTCTGTGACCTTGGTGTGTGTGTGTGTAGGTGTGTAGGTGTGTGTGTGTGTGTGTGTGTGTGTGTGTGTGTGTGTGTGTGTGCGCGCCCCTCTTAAGGAGACCGTGTAATGGCCTTGTAGAGAGGCCCGGGGAGGAGACTGATATATTATTGAAACGTTATTTGACTTCATCCCTGGACTTCATCTTGAGCAGATAATAATAGCTGCACTTTACTTGAAGTGGTGCTCACAAGGCATCAGAAGTCTATTACAGTGTGTGCAAGTAGGGAGTGCACGGTGATCAATGACATCACAGGACAGCATAAAGCACGGAGTTTGACAAAAGTTGAGGCGTGTGCTTTTCAAAGTGTGTCAGGTCACTTTCACAGCTGTAGTTTGATGGTTTTTAGTCCACGTTAAGAAGAAAAAAAAGAGGAAGAAAATGCAAATGCTTTTCTTGCTCCTATGGTTTCCAAACTTCACAGAAGATTCATGCATCGCAACACTGACAAAGTGGTGATCCCTCGCACAGCTGGGAAAAGAAAAGCAATAAGCGAACCTTTCAACTGTCAAGTTTAGTCACACTTTAACCTAACTGACGTCTAGAGATGCACAGGTTGCAATGTTGTCTGACCTGCCAATTCTGATGTTCTTTCTTAGAACTACAACTGACATTAAAGCTTCAGACTAACTTTTGTTAAATAAAATATTTTCAACCATCACAAAGTGTAAACCGTCAAATGTTCTCCTTTTACTTTATCGTCATCGATGGCGGTTATTTGCATAAAAACACACAATTCATTTCATGATTACGAAAGTTTTAATTGTTTTATTATAAGCGACTTAGAGCTAGTGTTAGTGAGTTAAACAGGTCATAATTCCCTTTCTAATATATATTATGAATTGCAGTTTCTAACTAAAAACACATCATGAAAGCGTTACAACGAGCCAGTCACTGTGATTACTCTGAGCAGCATGGGGATTTATAATTACAGGACAATACGTGTCTTCTTTACTCTACAGTAGAGATCTGTGTGTGTGTGTGTGTGTGTGTGTGTATGTGTGTGTGTGAGACACCATCTGTGCTGTTATGTAAAACTATCATGCGGCGGCAGTACATGTATAAATGTCTCTGGCAAAGTCAAAAAAAAATCCAAAATATGAGAGTGCTTGGCCGGTCACCCGTCACGGCCGATCAGCTAAAAAACAGCTGGTTTCGATCGGCAGATCAATTGCTGCGTCTCCATTAATAACTAAACTGACACATCATCTGCTTTAAACTGACATTTCAGCCACAGCTTCACACATGCTGGTCAGTGAGTGGCTCCTATATTCGGCACATGAATCCAGTCAATTTAATTGTAGTAATGAATTCATTCTAAAACATCTATTTTCCCTCCTGTGGTTGGTGCACTTGAGTTAGTATTGACAGTTATCCCATCGCGCCGAACTGAATTGAATCAAGCTGACAAATGCAGACGTGTTCAATATGAATTCACGCTTATGAAAGATAACTTGGAAAAACTTGGAAGGTCGGAAAGTTTCATTTCCATCCTTCGTTGTCTCCGCTCTGCTGCAGCAGTGTCAACATTTCGACTGCCAGTCTAGTCTGCCACGCACGCACTAGCTGTCAATCACTTTGATGTGTTGTCACAAGTCGATGACGTCACCACCTGGCAAATATTTTTATGACAAAACAGTCTCTTCTCAAGATCCCCTCTCGGGCTTGTTCCAGAGCTTTTGACCGTACCACACTGTCTTCCTCGGCAGATGAAAGTTTGCTCAGTTAAAAGTTTCCATCATCGGGTCTTAATCGCGAGCGAGAAGCGCTCGGGATAATGAAGACGGCTGAAAGCTCCAGAACGAGCGAGTGAGTGGTTAGTGGAGATTGTTTTCGTCAGCTGCTGCTTCCAAGGTCGAGAGTGAACCGTCTAGCTCAAGTCCTCACGTGGTAGCTTCAAAGAAGTGTAAGAACAAGCAGATACTGTACAGAATCGCTGTGCACCAACGCCATGGTGTGGAGTTTTCTTTGGCATCACGTATGGGGGACGTTTGAGGGGGAACTCCAGGTTTATTATAGCGTAAAGAGTCGAGTCTCATGTTGAGCCCGGCTCACAAGATCACAAAGGCCGCCCTGTTCTTTGTTTTTAAAGTGGCACTCCACCAGTTTCTCACTTGAAAATGAGTTCATCGGAGCCTTCCTGCGTTTGAGAAGGTAACCCCGATGACGTCGTCGAGATGCCGTCATGTCACAGCGGAGTGGAGTTTAAAAGACGTGGACAGGGATTGTGACCCAATTCCAATTCTGTGTCTTTTTAAATCCTCCAACTTCATGGGAGCGCAACACTAAATCACCGGACTACCCCTTTAACACACGAGAGGTTGTACTTTATGGGGCAAAAATATGGTTAGTGGCACGACATTAAACAGAGCGTAATTCTTTTATTGTTATATGGTAAGAAAATAGTGTTTTTATTGGCCCCAGCTGGGTGATTGAGCTCACAGCCTCGACTTGGATTGTGTCATACACTGGACAAAAGCGGCTGTGGCAGTGACTTCATGTATCCGCTCATCCTGCAGCCCCACAATGCACTGTGAGCGTCAGATATCGTTTGGTCTGAAAGGTAAAAGAACAAGGCGCGTTTGTGTTCACCGGGTTTCCCGTCACTCCTCGACTTCTCCAGAATTATTTCAAGTGCGAGCGCTCGCTGTCTCAACATTTCCACCCTTAAAGAATATATCGCTCGCGGCGCGGCGCATGAAAGGTGGAGGTGGCACGGGAGGCAACGCCGGATTAATTCTCCACAGAGCTCGCTGCTGTTGTGATGCAGCCGCCGGATTTTTGTTCCATGTCAACGAGACGAGACACTGCCGACACACAACCGCACACACAAAGAAAATCTCCGTCCTCCCGCCAGTGTGGAATTTTATTAGTTGAGGATGAAAGCTAAAGACATTTTTCTAAAAGATGAAAGAGGCCTTTTCTTCTGGGCAAGGAGCAGCACACTGGACCACAAACGAGTACTGAGATTTCATTAGACCCACATTCAGCACCACATTGGTCCATGGGAACAAATAAATGTTTGTCCAATTGACGATTTCATAAGTCCCGCCCCTCAGACAGCACTTTTGGCCAATCAGAGCGTCCGGCCAAGGTCCGACAACTCTCCATCTTTGACGGGATGATGATCGTTGTCATGGTCGTGATTTAGCACAGGAGTTAAGTTAGTGCTGTTATTTATGGTGTGCACATTTTTACCAACTTGATTCATCCACCTGTTACTGATATAGTGATTTATTACCTTTACCAAGCGAAACATCGACAAACCTCTTTTGTTGTTTTCCCCTTCTTTATTTCTTTCTTTCTTTCCCTCTCTCTCTCTGCGTTTATTGCCGGTAGTTCCTCGCCGCTATGGAGGACGGTTAATGAATTACCATTTCTGCACCGTGATGGGAGCCATTAATAGCTACAGCAACAGTAAAGGTTATCATAAACACATTTGCCTCCCTTCAGTGGTTGAATGTGTGAGAAGATGAGGGAGAAATTACTCACATCCAACATTATCATTTACTTAAATTATCACTGTGGATGCAGCATAATAGGCTGCATGGGAGACATACGCCAACTAGTTATTGAGAAAGCACCGGGGAGTCATTCATGGAGTCAACACAGGGATGTCATATTGAAAAGGAAAATGCTGGAATATGTATAAGCTTCCTGAGGTTTTAAACAAAACCCAAGGTTACGTTAACTATGAAGATTGCGTTATTTATTTTTTGGTTTGAATTGAAATCTGGTCAGATTCCCCATCTTGTTAACTTGTGTTTTTATCTGATCGTTCCTGGTGAAAATCAAATGTCATTGTCATTTTTATTTAGGCATAGTTGTTTGTGTTTTCACAACATTTAACATCTGAGACATTTGGATTCTTTTGTAAAAGGAAACAATGGTTTATTCTTCAATCTAAGAGTCATAAAACATTTTGACTCCTACCAGCTTTTCCCAAAGCTTTTCACATCATCTCGTGATCTTAGACGTTGAGCAACTTTTCAAACTCCTTCCACTGATGAATGTGTTGAGGATTTGTTTGAAAGCTTCAGAAAAAGCTAGTAAGTGGACTCTGACTGACAATTATTGCCAAACGATTGTGTCCAAGGTCAAGAATGAACAACCATTCAATGCCAACTTCTGGAACAGTTTTTGATATAATTTCTCTCAGAACCCAAATAGTCAAAAACCCAGCCCTGACTGATGCATAGATACAAGGACCAAAACTATTGGCAGCTTCAGTGCAAAAAAGAGAAGGTCGACAAAATCTCCTCAACTCCTAAAGTGTAAGAAAAAGTCTGTGCAGACTGCAAGTAATTGATGATCGGCTGTTTTTTACTTCGGAGTAACAATTCATACGCACGATTCAAAATAGAAAAACAAGGGTACAATTTACCGTGTTGAAAAGTAGGACTGCCTTCTTTCCTCCTCCCATTTCCAGCTGATTTATCGGGTGAGTAAAAACCCATCTGCGTGTCTGTAGAAGAGTGTGTTAGAACAAGGCTGGATACGCATATGGGATGAGGGAGGAGAGGGAGGGGAGATGAAGCAAATACCCAAGCTAAAAAAACGACGAACAGAAAATGAAGACAGGGAGCCGGAGAATCCCTCTCCTTTCTCGAAGGAGTCAGCAGCATGGCTGAACTTTGTTTTTCCTGTATACCGTAATGAAAAAATGACGTGTCCTTCATTGGCATCTTCATCTGCTCTTGGCACCCGTGCAGCTTATGCTGCGTCGGGCAGCACAGAAAAAACTTGGCAGCACACTGTCTATCCACTCAGTGTCCACTTTACTGTGTACACCTGTATAGTCTAATGCAATACAATTCAACGGGTCCTCCATGAAGTCTACTTTTATTATGCCTCCCAACAGACGGAGGCTATTTCCGTCTCGCGTGTTTGTTTTTAAATTAGAGCCTGTAATCGTGCATGCGCTGATGCACTTGTCTCCGCTGTATTGTTAGTCTGCCCTCGACACTTTTCCAATGTTTACTCCAGAGACGGATGACATTTTCTGTAATTCATCATAGGAGCCGGAGAAGCCGTGGTATTTGCTGGCTTCCTGCCCCCACGGAGGCGTTACAATAGAGCGGCGTGCATCATAACAGAGACCCAGCTACTCGACGGACAAAATCAAAAGAGTGTGAAGAAGTAACAGTTTGGATGTTTGACGCCTAATACGTATTGTGCAGATTTCTATGGCCAATCAGCAAGGTCTGGTCTATAGAATCAGATCGGATCTGTTTATTGCCACAAGAAATTTGACTTGGTGAAAGGTACATAACAAAAAACACAGTGCAACAATATGAGACATTAAAAAAAAGAGCAAAATATAAAAATGGATGATAAAAATATGGGAAATAAACAAATAGACCTTATTAGGCGGTGGTGAGTCTCCATGTGCATTTTGAGTTTTTTTAATTGGATCAAATTCAATGTAGAAGAAGCAAGGAAATGACTTGCCTTGTCCTCAGCAACGGGGGGCTGCTTCGCTTTGGAGCAGGTGGCCAGATACGACACATTGCACCTTTTTAAGCATCAAGTGTTGCACTTCATCGAGTGAGCACTAACCCACCCGCGTGTTTCATAAAGATAAGACGTGAAGCATCTGAGTTGGGGATGACGAGCTTTCCCCATGACGGCACCGCCGGTGCTCGCCATCAAAGCAAATCATGCACAAAGTCTGAACGGTCTAATTCATTTCCAACTGCTCTATATTGATGCAAATCTCATTTCTTATTTGAGGCATCATTAGAACGAGCACGCGGGGAGTGTATTAGATTTGATGTCTGCCCATGAGCTGTCACTAACATTTAGAAAGTAATCTGTGTCTCGATGCCTCTCATATGATCTTGTTGGCTAATTTGATCGCTTAATGTTTGTTGATTTGTCCCCGAAGGGCCTATTTGGAGATGATGAGCCATAAGCAAAGATGAATGTGTGAGATAATTCATTTATTGTTCTTTTTTTTATTATCCATTGGCTAAACCGTTTTCAGGTGAGTGAAGCAGTTGTGTCTGCTTGTACTGCTGGTGTTGTTTCCATGGAAATTGCTCTTGCACACACACACACGCACACGCACAAAGTCACTACAGGGATGACATGTTGCTAGGCAACGTGTTCAAGACAATGGCAAAGTGCAATTGGTTTAGTGCTGATTCAAAGGTTAGAGGGTGTTGGAGTTGCACCAAGGCCAACCTTCCTCCAATCAGCCCTTCCGTTGCCTGCTCTTGCCACCTCTGCTCCCAGTGAATTTGTGCATTGTGAATATAGAGCCGAACCAAATGAAGAGGGACAAAAGCCTGCGCAAGCCAACACTTAGTCCTTTTAGCTAAAGCAACAAAGGAATCAAAAGAGCTTTCATCTCAAGGGGGTTTAAGCGGTTCACCTCTTTCGGAGGCCTTTTAGAAAGGATCATTCCCAGAGACCTTGAGTCTACCCTTCATTAAAAGAACTGGCGCGATGATGCTGGTTAGTGTTCGCTAATGAGGCTTTGAAATCCTGCTAAGCCGCAAGGAACCGCCTCCAGAGATTTATGGCTTAATAATACCTGCTATAACTAGTTGATGGTCCATCAATAACTGGGACCTGGGAGTTTTCCTTAATGAGATTTGGCAGGTATTCTTCGAGCCTCGGGGGATTAAGTAAGTGGTTTGTCGTTAATAAGCAATTAAAAATTACCCTTATAAGGTGTAATACACTGTCCGGTCTGTTACCCAGAGTAGGTTGGGGTTTGATCACGAAAACTAAAAGGATCAGCATCCTTGAAGCTAACTTGATGAAATGTTGTCAAACCACATCTAAAGGATTCCAGCATTCCAATGGCCAAACACTCCCTCTCGTTTTCCTTTCTTAGTTGTCATGGAAGGTCATGAATCTTACAAATTGGGATAAAGGTGCACGCTTTCAGCCAGTCCTTCCTCAAAGGTATTTGAGTGATGCACCCGCAGTCGCACCTCAACACACCTGACCAATGCATGCGTAAACGAGAATGTTTGTCAGGCAGGTTTTGGAAAGTAACAAAAACTCCCCCAGCTCCAAGGTTCCCCAATTCCAAAGTCCGGAAATGAGTTGGGGAGGGGGTATCAGAGGCTGTTGGATTATCCAACAAGAAACTTGTCTGAACCATTCAGAGGCCCTAAGACCCTCCTCCGTGCAACCAGCAACATGAGCTGTGCACGGTACAATATGGAGAGTACAGTGCCGGGGCAGAGCATCGCATCGGTGCCAACAAATGCCAGGCAAGCTGGTAGCTGTGGGGCAGTAGCTCAGTCCGTAGGGACTTGGGGACCGGATGGTGGTTGGTGGACGATGGAGTTAAGCTCGGACCAGGAATGGCATGTGGACTGGTACTTGGAGAGGTGCCAGCAAGGCACCAAACCAATGACCCCCCATGACTCCGACGATAGACAATAATGCATCTTAAAAATCTGATTATAGATATAATTGACGTTTGGGAGAGATAGTATCAAATCAAATGTGTTTTTGAAGCCCTTTGAGTGTGTCGTGGGATATTTGAGTCATCATTCGTTGTCAGGTTTTGATCCAGTTAGTTTGTAATCTAGAGAGGGAGGGGGGATTAGCCATCCAGGCTGGAAAGTAAGTAGATGGTAATGCTGCCAGTCGGCTTTCATCCTCCGCCGTCCTCTCCTCTTTGGTCCTGTCTTTTACTGCAGCAAACAGGAGCTGAGGCTGACAACATCCTGCTGGCGTGTCTTCTTGAATCTCATCGTACATGGATATCTACCCATCTTTATGAATCCCCTCTGCCCTGCTTGTCAAAGGGCGCTATGCGATCACAATCTAATCACACCTGTACAACTGTTTGCCTGCCAGGGGATGCTGAGTGAGGGCAAGGACTTCATTTAATCTCACTGAGCAGCAAAAATAAATTGAAACCATATCTGTATTTGGATCATTTAAATTGTCACTTACTGATTAGAGGTCATCTTGATTTGTTTTTACCAGCATACATTTGGACTGGGAATAAAACCTGTGTTTTTTCCAATTGAACTAATTGATTTGTTAACATGGTCAAACATGGCCACTAAGGGTAATGTACACACTATTTCAAACAACCGACTCTAGTCACATTTGAGCAATACCTAAATGACTCCATCCTCTGCTTCCTGACAGTGATGCTGACTTTCTCCTCCCTGGCTTTCTGTCCGTGAGCCATATATCCTATTTGCCTGTTTGTAATAGATTTGTGTGGTGTAGCTTCTCTCCACACTCCCTGGTGAGTCACTGACATTTGCACAGTGCCCTTGAGCGTAGAAACATAGCGGAGGTGTTTCAATAATAATCACAGTGCGCTGGTCGGATAGTTGAGGTGTCAAAGGCATCGAAGACGCTGTAAGCAAACACACTGACATCTAGATTGATTTCACTCTTAAGGGACAACGGTTATTTGGAAGATCTGGTTTAGACATAATAGAGATTTAGGAAAATGATTGTTTCCAGCACCATAAAGGTCTGACGTACTGAAGTATTTTGTTACTGTACGTTTTCAATCTTCTTCAGTCTTGCACATAGATAGCATGTAGAGGCCAAGGTTCTTAAAGTGGTTCTTGAGCTTTGACTCAATCATAAACCCTGTTTAATATATTTAAACCATTGGCATCTACTTTTAGCTCTGATTTGGCCTCCACCAACTCCTGAGAGAAATACTGTACCTTTCTCTCGAGCTGCTAAATGCTCCACCATGCTTCACCAGCTGGTCGCTAACTCTGTCTGCTGTGTATTGTGTAGTTTGTCACTACTTTAACGTTTGCTTCTCACAGTCCACCACCAGCTACAGATGACAAAACCAATGTAAGAACAGGGAAAAGGGTTTTACAGATGTATTTGTGTGCAGCCAACCCTAAATCTCTCGCAACCCCACAAGCTTTTAAACTGTTAGTGTATGTGACTTGACAGAGATAGACAGTCAGGGCTCCTCTTTGTCACTCAACCTCATTAGCTGAATTGATTAGCTAATGCAGTCGTTGAAACACCCACTGAGGGAAATGATAAATGATGCCACTTTGAGCTCAGAGGTCACAGAGACACTGCGTACTCAAGAGACTCGTGCTCTCAGCTGAAACCACAGCATTTTTTTCAAGGGTTCGTTCGCTTTCTGGAGTTGCTTTTGCTGCTTCTATTTTAGCTGATCATGCCAGAATTTTCAGAAATATATATATTTGTGTAGTTTCTGTACATAATATTCCTGCATGCCATTTGGAAAGGCTTTCTTGCAGTATTGGTATGACTCTTTTGTACAAAGTCCTAAAAGATAACAATTATGGCACACAGTTTAATATCTTGTGCAAACAAGATATGGATCTTGTGCACATAAGATGATAACTTGTGCGCATATGTTATTGGTCTTTTCTTGGTCGTATTGTTCAGGTTGACAAAATTCAAGCCACAGTTAAGTCTTTTGATTTATTTATTTTTAAACATTTCCATAATCCGTAAATAAACACTATCACCAAAAAAAAACCTTGGCCCCAAACAAAGATGGTAACTGGATTATTTTACTTTGGGTTCTGTGACTTAAATATTATCCTCAATACAAACATTTGAATTCGTATTGAAACTCAATTATTATTAACTCCAGAGCGTGTCAACCAGCAGCATGCTAACATACCAATGCTAGCATGCTGGTGTTTAGCGGGTATACGGTTTACCGTGTTTATCTCAGTGTAGCGTGTTAGCATGCTAACATTTGCTAGTTTGCACAAAACACAAAGTACAGCTGAGGCTGATGGGAACGTCATTAGTTTTGCTGGTATTTGGTTATAAAGCAAAGTGTCATCAGGATACGCTCTCTGGGATTCAGGAACGTTTGTACTCAACCTAATACCGATCCGTATTCTAGTGTGGATCAAAGTGTTGGACGGATGTTGGATGTTGGATTCATGCTGCTTTTCTGGCCAACCAGCTTAGAATTGATTAATCGTACATAAAGATTTGCAGTCATTCAAACTAGATCGTATAACAAGTGGACATGATTGGTTGGAACGTATTTGATTTCGGTTCATTGGCGAAAACTAACATCAAAAAACTGACCCTTTCCTCAATAACAAACCGTTGTGTTCAACCGCAGACGAGAGAAAAGCACAGTGTGTCCTGGAAGAGACCTTTGAAGACGTTGAGCGATCGATGCCCTTCATCATCCGCTTCCGTATGAATACTCGGACCTGGTCCAGCCCGAGGAGATTGAGGCTGATGAGAGGGAGAGGGGATGATGAACGCTGAATACATTTGCTCATCAGTTTGCCTTTTAGCTCCTGTGTGTTTGAGCACTCTGTTTGAACTGCAAACGGTCTTGTTTGTGCCCCTCCCCCCCCTTTCGATGTGAGAATCACTGAGTGGGTGTGTGGCGGCGGTGGAATGGTCTCGACATGACACAGAGATTTTAAGAGTGTTTATCACTGTGGCTGCTTCACAGAGGTCCCAGACGCCTGTCCTTTCATTCATTCCTCTCACTCTTTTTGTGGAGCAGCGAACGTTTTCAACTGTCAATGAATCTTTAAGCGTGTTTCCGCGTGGACTCGGAATAGGAGCAGGGTCCTACGTGAATCGTCGCGATGTACAAACTGTCATTGTGTTGCTGGCGGGAGCCGTTCCTCACGCCGCGTTGGAAGTGTTCATTCAGCAGCAGAATTGATCTGTGAGATCGCGTTCGCCAAAACGATTTGTCACGACGCCTTGATGTCATTTTTACGGACGGCAATGTCTCGTACACCGAACCGATAGCTGCTGGCGACATCTTTGATCTGACAGAGGTCAAGTCACATTCACATCGCAGAACCAGCAGTAGCACACGCATGTTCACCGCCCAGGTGAGGCGGGAGGCGCACGATTGAGGGGAAGCTGATACTCCCACATAGAGAGCAAAGCACGCCTCCATAGAAGAGGGCGAAAACATCCACATAAATAATGTATCGGCTCATGTTACAGCCAGCATATCAATATTCCACTTAAAGGTTATAGCATAAATCATTGTAAAAAGATATTCGGAAGGTTTTAATGCTTCCTCTTCTTCCTCTTTGACATTCGGAAGTTTCAAGGAACATTTTTCGAGCGAGTACGCGTCGTCCCGTACGAGTTAACAATCAGGAAGCAGCAGCAGCAGCCTTGACGATACACAGATGGTCACCATTTCAAATCCCCAAACATTTCATTGAATCTCCAAACCGATGGGGGGGGGGGGGGGGGGGGGGGAATGTGTGTGTGAGGAAAACGGGCTCTCCGCTCCCTTAACCACCCCCGTGGAGGTTCCCTTGGGTGGGGCGTCGAGCCTCCAGCTGCTGCTGCACAAGGCTGTGATTGTGTCCGTCTGATTGTGCGTGAATGTGCAGCAGGGAGCTGGTGTGAAAGAGCACAGAGCTCACTAGACATTTCCTTGCTAAATAAAGGTTGACATCTCTATAGTGAGTGACTTAATCTTCTGCTGTTTTCTCTGTGATGTCCTAACAAGTTGTTGCATTACGGTCACCGTCTCAACCACAACTGACAAACGCCCACCCAGTTCAAACATTAGTCACATTCAGCATATATATCCGCACTGAGAAAAGACTGCAGAGTTTTTTTTCTTTCTTCTGTTTGCTGAGCTCTTCTCTGCGGCCCGGCATGGCCACGGAATACGCAGCGACTTCCTCTGGAGCCACCAGTGAAAGTGCTTGTATTTAATGTGTGTGTGTGTGTAAAAATAGTTTTCAGAAAGAGCTACAAAAGGCGGTGGGGTCGTGTGATCCAAGCAGGGTTATGAAAGTGTTGGATGGCACAGCGGTCAATAGTGAGAGTAAGATAATATTGGATTTCAAATATAAGATCTGTTTCAGCAGCCGTGGGCTCTCAGTAAATCCCTGCCGTTTGTTTCGGACCAACAGTAGCATCTTCATTTTAAATCATCGGGTATTCATTTTGACAAAGAAGACATTCAAACTATCTCAGATGCGGGCGAGTTTCCAAGACTTCAGCAATGTGAGAGTAACCCCGTTTTAATAACATTTCTTAAAGGAGCAACAAGTCAGGCGGCGGTTGGCGGGGTCACGGTTTTCAATCAGCGGCTGACGGCTGACAAGAAGCTTCTGGCTATTTAGAAAATGTTCATAGATTTTATTTGTCTTCTTCTTCGGTATAAATAAAAGAATCACTTCAGAAGGTACAATCTACATTTTGCAGTAGATGGTCAGTACCAGACTGTGTGAATAATTCACAATAGCAAGGGAGCTAAAGGGCACAGAAACAGCCTGCTCTCAATCGCTCCTCTCAGGGCTCCAGGGTCGTTATTAATGGCTTATAGGGTGGAAATTGACACCGTGGGAAATAGCGGGATCCATCATTGTTATTTAGCCTTCATTACGAACAGCACTGTTTTCCCTCCAGCTTGAGTTTTGGAACATCCGAAGCCGGTTCTTAAAGATAACTCCCACAGCAATTGAACATAAAGACAAGTCAAGTTGCAAGTGGGAGAGAGGGCATGCCCCGGGGTGAGTTTCAAGAGGTCTGTCTCCTCCATCATGCTGACGCGCCAAGGAGGGCGGTAGAAATATAGATCCTTCTCTCCCTGCATCGCTAATCTGTCCTCCTGTCGGCGCAGATTGTACCAGGCTGCAGGAACATAAAGAGGAGGTGGTGCTGGCAAAGCTCTAAACATTTCCAGATGCTGCAGACGGAACTGTGGGAACGAGTGGAGAGAGAAAAAACCTGTGGTTAGGCAACCTTAAGAGGCCTAGAGGTCGATTTTAAACGTCTCCCTCGCAATAGGATTTGACTAATAGTGGGTTTTTCAAGAACCGACACTGGTAGTTTGTGGATTCCCAACAGCTGCTCTTAGTTGCTGATATTCAATGAAATAAACCAGTGCAACAAACTTTACTTGGTGGTTTGTTGCAGGAGCTAACATTAAACTGAATAGAGGAAATCATAAAAGCAATAATCTGTAATAAAAGCTGTGTTGCACTCAGAGTGTTATCCTTGTCTGTGTAGAAAAGCCTTTTTAAAGAGAAGTTAAACCATTGAAAATCATCCTAACTCTCCACTTAAACCATTTATAATAATACCATTAATAATACTCTTTATCCATGTGCCGCTTTTCAAGAACAAAAGCTTAGTTTTTGAAACAGTTGGGGCACAAAAGACAGTTTTTTTTAGTTTTTTTTTAATGGCTCTGCATGCTTCAAAGTTTGCCGGTCAAAGCGTTTAAAAATGGATGTGCTCGTTTCAAGTATTCAGGGTTATGTGCCAGAGTAAATAGAGAAAATAGATCAATATCGGCACCCGGATCGTGGTTTCGCTCACCAAATATGGCAGCGCTGCTCTGCGATTGTTGGCATTTAGAAAAGCAATTTGACACACAAACATAGATTTCTCTCCGACGTGACACCGATGTCACGTCAGGTCGCGGCCTCGAGCCGAGCCGAGCGATTTATTGGCCCCCGTCGGCCCCGGCACACGGCGGCTCTCCGGACTATTTTTATCCATCCAGGGGAAACATGTCGGCACCTCTTTTCCCCGACCCGCTCCCATAACTCTGTGTCCGAACACACGTCGACAAGGAATAGGTCTGCAGTGTGGCGCTTTACAACAGGCTGCTGTTTCACATGGACAACTCCACTCACCCTCTCATCTTACATTGATGCGCCTCTCTCTCTCTCTGTGTGTGTGTGTGTGTGTAAATGATGAAAGTAAAAGTAATACAAGAAACCGACAGGGGCATCTGGCCTAAGTCCAATAGAAAGTGGAATTGGATTAGTGCCTCCCTTCTCCAGCTGTGTGTGTGTGTGTGTGTGTGTGTGTGTGTGTGTGTGTGTGTGTGTGTGTGTGTGTGTGTGTGTGTGTGTGTGTGTGTGTTTGTTGCGTAAATCGAGGCAACAATGGAGCTCGGCGGCCGCCAGATGCCCAACAGTGAAACGCTGATGAACAGTTAGGAAACAGAGCCGCTTGCTGCTGCTCAACCCCTTCCTGTTTGTGTGTGTGTGTGTGTGTGTGTGTGTGTGTGTGTGTGTGTGTGTCAGACGGATCAGTCATACACATGACATTGATCACACTCATCATTTCTCCTGGCTCGCAGCCTTTGTCACATATATATATACGCTGTAATGTTGCGTAATCTCCTCTAATGGATAAGAACTTTAAACGGCAGCTTTGTGCGGCTGATTTAACAGCTGATAATCACACACTTTATTTATTCACCGCCGTGCCGCTGAGGAGAAAATTGAGTTACACGATTAGAGAGTCTTTTTTCTTCTTCTCTCTCTAAACCTCTGCTGGTGGATTAAATTCCTCCTTTTTATTTGTTTGTTGTGATTCCAGCGCCGGCCCCAAAGGAGACAACATCTACGAGTGGAGGTCGACCATCCTGGGCCCGCCGGGCTCCGTGTACGAGGGGGGAGTGTTCTTCCTGGACATCGCCTTCACACCAGACTACCCCTTCAAACCACCCAAGGTGAGTGGCGCCCCGCAGCTATGCAGCGCCGCCCCGCCCCCGCCTGCCTCTTCCACCCAGAGCTTCGAACAATGTCGCCGTTGTCCCGGCAGGCCGTCGGCTTTTAACCCCGTTGTCCAGCAACAATGACTTGTTTATGGCTCGTTCGCCGACAGCACGTTGACACAATAACGTGACGGCAGCGAACAGAGAAGTGAGGCCGGTCTGAAGATAAATCACACAGTATAATGTTAAAGGAAGAGGCAGGTTGTTATTTTATTTATCTTCCTCGTTGTCAAATAACCTCGTCGGAAATGGAGTGAATTTCATTAACGGAAAGTATGCCGGAAAAATATTATTTGACAACCTTTTGGCTTCCCTCCAGTGAGGCGCTGGGTTTGTGGTTTGGTGTGTGTGTGTGTGTGTGTGTGTGTGTGTGTGTGTGTCAGTATTTACACATTAGTCTGGCTGACAGCGGTTGCCACCTCCCTCACTTTTGAGTCGTGCTTCTGTTTTTTTTTTTTTTTTTTGCCCCGGGTTTTGGTTTCGAGTCTAGAAATACTCGCTGCTATTTAGAGACGCATATTGAAAAAATAAACAGGAATAGAGTCGACATAAACATATTTTAGGATACCTGCCATGTTTATCCTGTTTTGTTACGGACCCGTCTTGCTTTGGATTATGGGTGAGAGGTGAGAGAGTTACAGACAGACTTATTATTCATAAGAAAAAAGTTATTTGAGACCAAATGTAACATTGCATTTAGAAGTTTGGTATATTTAGTAATATCTCAAATAAATAAAAAATGTTTTGAGAAACCTTTTCATACAACATAAAAAGGTTTTTATACCAAACTCTTTATATTCAATAATGTGGAGTATTATTTTGCTATCAATACTGAAACTCAGGTTCTATATCAGCATTGTTTTAAAGAAAATTCATACTATACTAGATCTGGGTATTTATTTAACAAATAGGATACCAGAGTTAACATCATCTCATATTCAAGGCTGTGGAAAGCTACTCAGTTGACCTGAGAATTAAGATGTTCTTTCTTGTCATAGGAAAGATAACCTTGAGCTGTGTATAAAACCTGAAAAATCCCCGACATATTCCACAGTTCTGCTTTTCAAAAAAAGACACAGCCTCCTCCCCGGTGCTTTCTCAATAACTCGTTGGCGTTATGTCTCCCATTCAGCTCATTACGCTGCATCCACAGTGATCATTTAAGTTGACGATGATGCTGGATGTGAGTCGTTTCTCCCTCGTCTTCTCACACATTCAACCACTAAAGGGAGGAAATGTCTCCATGATGACACTGGCACGTTTAGGAAGTTGGGCTTCTTTCTTCAAATAGAAAAATAAATATTCAACATTAAACGAGTACTGGGGTTCAGGCATCTTTTAAATAGCACCCAGCCCTGATTACCACAATGCAAAGCAGAGACCCAGAAGCTCCAGTTGCACAGACAAAAATAAATGAACTAACCGTCTCCACCTGTAGACTGAATAAACTTGATTTATGATTTTAAATGCACGTTTTTCTTCTTTTTTTATAACAAATCGAGCGTCTTGTGAATTGTATTCCAGCCTCGGGTATTTGGTTTGCAGTCTGGTGCGAAACATGACTCCTAATGAGCACCAGCCCCCCACCCCCACCCGAACAGCTAAAACTGCCTCCTTCCTGGCAGTCCGCGCTGAGGGGAGACAGAGCTCGTCTAAACTCTTGGCATCCTGCTGCCATGTTTTTCCAGTCTGGCTGTGAGCTGTGCCATCCAGCAGCCGCCAATCCGACAGCTGCAGCTGCTCACTACTACACTGGCTCTCTCACTAATGTTGGGACGGTAAGGCCAGTCAAGGCCGGCAGTGATACTCTTAGATAGAGGGTGGAAGGTGGCGAAGACATCACTTCGGTCTTTGCGCTTTGTTCCACTGCGGGACCTGTGCAGCAGAAACAGCCAGTGACAGGTTGAGAGATTAGACTCCTCTAACTAACATTATCCCCCTCTATCAACTCTAATTTCCTCCCGGCTTTGGACTGAATTCCGGTGCACGCTTTATCTTCCTCTGCATGATACGGTTCTCGTTTTCCAACTGTGTAACGGGCCGTGAAGAGCCATAAAGTCGAGCTTAGACTTGGCGATGATCATCCATTCAATACATTCCCTCCTCTAAACCGAACCTTCACGATGACTGCTTTTCTCATAAAACTGCCAATCAGTTCAATTGCTTTCCATTCCGTTTGCCCGAAATTACTATTTTCTTCCTGTGTGCAGACATTGGGAATGAACAGAGCTGAGGTGAAGATAGACGGACATGCTTTATCATAGCTACGCCAAATGTGGGATTTTTACATGTGTGGGGAAGTTTTACGGCCTGCAAAACCATTTTAAAAAAGCTCTAATATGTATGCGATATGAGGACATGCACAGGGAGATTATTTGATACCGCTATAGCCAGGTAGCTTTAGCATCTCTGGTTGTGTTCACCCACTGTGAGCAAATCAGCAGAATTAGTGAAGATGGCAATATAAAATTTTTGGGGTCCAATTCATGCATCAACGTAAAGAAGTACCCCGATTTTTCAATACTTCTTTACAGAATCATCTTAAAGACAGGCATGGACGCTCCTCCCTTAGTCCAGATTGCTAATTTAAAGCTAAATATATTGAAATATAGTCCCACGGCGTTTGCTTTTTGTATTTACATTTGAGGTGTAACGTGTTTAATCTAGAAACGCCTAAATGTGCTCATCAGAACGAGCGCTGCTGTGATATAAAAATGAGGATGCAGAGGTTGTGTTTGGAGGCTGAGGGATGAATCCGTAACACGGGGGGGGAAGCAGCATTAGACCCGCTGCTTTTGTTACGCGGAGGCAGCATCATAATCTATTAGCATCAGCCATGATGGGATTACAGGCTGTTAATGAGACCTCACAGGCTGGCAACGGATCTTTTTCCGCGGCTTTGGCGTGCTCAACCCCGTCTCACCGGGCGCGACACTCTCTCAGCTCGTCACCGCCGACCGCCTCGTCTCCCCACTCTTGCCTCTTCTTGCCACGTCTTTGTGTGATGAAAAGCGGGACGTTTATTGCTCCGTACGTCCATCACGACTCAGCAGCCGCGACGAGGGGAGGAGATGGCCGTTTGTTTGTTTCTCATTACAAGGGAGATGTGGAGGGAGGATCGGAGCGTTAATGAGAGGATAAAAGAGCGAAGGAGGGAGGGGGAGGAAAGGCTGCAGTCGCAGAGAGAGAGGAGGGGCGATGGAGCGCCTGCTCTGGTCGGCAACCTTTGATTAAGGAAGCAGAGAGGTCAAAGGTCACTCCTTAACGATGTTGTGCTCTGCTGAGTTCTGCGGGACCGGCTTCACTTCGCCTTTGGCTGAAGCGGATCCACAGGGACCCAGTCCGTCTCCCCGCTGTATTGACCTGTGCATTTACTGTAGAGCCCAGAGATGAGGCAGATGTTTATTAATGCATCAGTGTATTGGCATCCGTTATATATCGGCTTGTTTGGACTTTGGAAATCAATCAGAAACAGAAACAGCTTGACTGTTCAAGTTGTTTCTGTGCTCACAAGGTTGCTCTTGTTCTTTTTTTTTACTGATTGATTGGTCAATAGACAGAAAATCCCTTAAAGGGATAGTTCTGATGTTTTGAAGTGGGGCCGTTTGAGGTAGTTTTCCTCAATGAGTGTATTTCCTGCAGTAGATGACGGTCAGCAATGTACTTCTGTGGACAGCAGCAAAGTGTAGCACCTTGTTTTATATCATGTGTGTTAAATATATGTGTTTGGTGTTGGTAATATATTTGAGGATGTCGCAATCCTGTCCAATTTTCTTTTAGTTTTATAATTGATAATGAAAATAACAATTTGGTGCAGCACCGAAGGAAATGTTGCTCTAACTAGATATACTTAGTACTTAATTAGATTGCACTCAGTTTGCGTTCTCCTGCAGTGGCCTCACATCTGTATGTGTTATTTCAATATCTGTAAAATCATTATTTGTATATGAACAATGGATCCACAGAGAATCAGCACTAAGTCTGCAGTCAGCTCATTGTTTTGCTTTCACAGCCCTCAACTTTGATGTTTGATTCAGTCTCAATCTGGACTCCAGCAGCAGCTGCTTTCAGTGGAAAAAGCTTTGATAAACGCAGACAAAGTTATCTACTAGCTGATGAACAGAGCGGAGCATTTAGCAGCTGAGGAGCCAGAGATGTCCCTCAGGACTCGGTGGAGACCAAAACAGAGCTGAAAGCAGAGGCGTTGAACTGTGTGGTTGTTTTGTAGGAGCCTGTCGTTGTTGTTTACATGTAATTAAATGAAGGTAAACACTGGTGGCGGTGCGTAATGACGCTTGAGCACTTCTCCAATAAGAGGCTGCAGATTCATTTGTGAACATCTGTCCTGATTCCTTCGGATGGCTTCAGGGATTTAGTGAACTGAAGCAGCTTTTCATACATATCACATATATAATATGCATTTATGCTGTCGATAAATGCAGACTGGTTTACAGACGTTCCTGCTTCTAAGCCGATTGATACACATTTGTTACATTTGCAGTAAAGGATAGAGCCCCAGGACCTTTTTTGTTGCTGTTATAATAATAATCCTATCCCACTCAAAATGTTTAATGATGCAACTTGTATGCAAATATTTGTGGTTTTCTTTTTTGTTGCTCTAACGCTCTTTCGTCCGCGTCCAGGTGACGTTCCGCACGAGGATCTACCACTGCAACATCAACAGTCAGGGGGTGATCTGTCTGGACATCCTGAAGGACAACTGGAGTCCTGCCCTCACCATCTCCAAGGTCCTCCTGTCCATCTGCTCCCTGCTCACTGACTGCAACCCTGGTGAGAGCTGCATCCGCTCACACACACACACACACACACACACACACTTCTCCTTGTCATATCCCCGCTCCAAGTTTCGCAGTGGCAGGTTGACTGACATATCCATTCTGTGTGGACAATGTACGTGGAAGTGTGTCACTTTGAAGCTGGAGTCGTACTCTTTGTAGCAGAGCAGCAGCCGCAGTCACAGAGGACAGACGGGCGGGTTCGTGTAGCGCCGCCGTCTGCGTCCATCTGTTAGAGCTTCTGAGATTTCAAACGAGAGGTCTCCATTAGGTAAATGTTCTGTAATGGCTTCATTCGAATGAATAATTAATACAATGAATTACAGTGATCTAAAGAAGGTGGAACACTTTAATCTATGTGCATGAACCTTCTGTCGTGTGATGAACAAGTAGTAGCCCATCTTATTTAGCTTGAGGGGCGAAGACATAAAGCTCACAATTTGTCACAACAGAAAATCCAAAATATGCTGTGGAGGAACAACCGTAACACATTCGGAGCAGCTGATTGGACTCTTGTCATATTGTAATTCAGACCCATGCATGCTGCTCCTGAGTAATCACAGTGACCGGCTCGGAGCCAAGCAGATAACGCTGCATTGGCATGATGTAATCAAGCTCTACTCAGTAAACATGAGTATTGGAAAGGTAAAATATAATCTAGTAAAATGTAGTTTTTTCGGCAATAACTTGTATAAATAGCGTTGTTTTCTCAGCAATTTAAAATAGTGATTAGAAAGGGACTTATGGTCAGTTTAACTTCCGGAAACTTAACAGTGTTGGAGAAATCTAAGTTAATTAATAGTCAGTGTTCTAAATTTCAATATTTTTTTTGTTTTGCTGTCAATTCTAATTCTTAAAAAGAAAATCGGAATCGCCCGGTTGGATTGGAAATCCACTGTGGGCTTAAAACTAAGTATTTTCACATTTTCATAGCATTTGCATTCATCCTCTTACAATCCTCTTACAATGTTGTCTCATGAACAGTATGCCTGGGTATTCATGCCCCCTTCATTGCAGTTGAATCAATATTTAACCAGGACTGGCTGACTCAACACAAGCCTGTAAACAGCTGACACCATTCTGGGAGAAGACGTCAACAGTTTTCAAGCTAATTAGATCCATTATGGTCCAGTTTACCAGCTGAGCTTTTATGGACCCGTTAAACCGGTCATTTCCCAGTTAGACAGCTCCTCAGCTGCCAATACTATTACTGTCTGTTGGTTACGACGGATTAAATTGAACAAGCAGAGGTGGTAAAAGCAGCTCTTGTAAAAAAAAATAAAAAATCTGTCCAATATCACAGCAATGAGGTGAAAGAACAGGGGAGAAATGTGCCAGAAAAGAAAGGAGAATGAAGAAGAGTGACAGGTTATTTCACATGTGAATGGTGGGGAATGAGATGGCAACAAACAAGAAAGAGTGAAAGGGAGGTGGGGGGGGGGGATAGTGCTGATTGTGAAGACCTCTGATGATAGCTTGTGTCCTCTCTGCGGGGATTGCTCTTTGATAACGTAGCCGTGTAGATTCTTCCTCCGTGGGCGAAAATGAGAATAGCTTTTTTCCTCCTCCTCCACGTTCTCAGATGTTGGCGAGATGAAATGAGCCGATTCCTTTAAAGCGTGATACAAAAAAGACTTGATCGACGCCCTGTCGTACCCGGCAAAAAATAAAACCCTGCCCCCCTTCCTCCTTCCTCCTTCCTCCCTATTACACGCAGCTTACTCTGCCTCTTTCTGCCTCTTGCCTCATCAAATCAGTCCAATCGCTGCACTTCTCACCACTTGTTTAAGTTTTTTAAAACCCAGCCTCAAGTGCTGAAAGTGGGCCCTGGATCTTGAAATACCCCTAAAAATATCTTTCCCTCCCTCTCCGCCGCCTTTCCGTCTTGAAGATTTTCTTCTCCCGTGCAGGCGGAGATCATTGGCATGTAGCTCATTAAAGCGGGGGAAGCGGATGGAATGACAGTTAATCAACCGTCATGCCACATTTAACCCAGTATAGTCCCACAGGCAGAGCTCTACCTGGGGCGTCCTGTTGGCATACGGGTGGGGGCCATGTCAAAGTGTATCTGGGGCTCATATCCAGCCCCGGGCCTCTGTCCAATGTCATCCCTTTTCCTACTTGTCTTTTCCTGTGGAGCGTCCAAAAGGCAACCTCAAAATCTTTAACAAAGCCAGAGGGTTTTCTGCTGCTGCTGTCGGGGGCCGGATCGTATATCAGGCTGATATGTGCTGATATTATACGGTTCGTCTTTTATAATGAAGGTATCTGCTCTTTTTTCCCCCCTCAGTAGCTTCAGGGTTGTCAGTTTGTCAAACCTGTAATAACACATGCCCAACCCGGGAGGCTTTACTGTGTGGATTGATGACAGGATACTCAGCCAGGGCAGCGCCTGCTTTACGCCAACCTAAGAGGCTGATGCAAAAAGAGGGGCAAATTACCATGAAAATGAGTCTGAGTCTGGAATCTGAATATTTGCCTCGTCGTCTTCTGGACCTTACAACACTCTGGTTACCATTAAGCCACCTGGAAGAGGAGCTTTGCCTCTAAAACCTTAAAAAAAACTCAAAGTAAGAAGTTCCTTCAGCGTGTCGTCTGAAGGCAAACGGCTTCGTCGCCTCCTCTTGGCTGCCTTCCACCGCAATTAATTCTTTTTTATTTGCCTTTGTGAGCTCGACACAATGAATTGTACAAATAATGAAATAACAAAATGCTCACTGTCAGTTTCTCCTCGCAGGCATTCGTGGTGTTGCACATGAAAAAGCGCTGAAAAGAGATCTTGTCTGTGTGGTTGGCTGCCGTCCAGTTTGATTACACCGATCGCATAAAGGAGGTTTCAGATGCTTTTGGATGTTTTAACAAGCATTTAGTTTGAAGCCTACTGAGGCCTCGGGCTCATTATTTGGAAGTCGACAATCCAACTTTGTGCAAGTTGTCAAAGTATCTTTTTCTACGAATGCTTTTGCGATGCACACGTACTTTGTGTTGCAGCAGAATGTGTGGGTCACTTTAACATTGACGCCGCAGAAACCGATGGAGGACATATTTGAGAAATCATGGATCAGTCTTTCCTCCATTAGTCTGAAGCGCTTTCACGTGGGCGTCCATTTCACCAGGGAATCAAAAGAAGCGTGATCGGTTGTCTTTAGGTTACAACCAGCATCTTTTCCGAAGGTTTGCTTCACAAAGAATGAGACGGTTCGCTTGCATGAAGTGTCGTCCATCGTCCAAGGTCAAAGGATGTTATAGCTGTGCCGAATGACCGTGGCTGGAGGTGTGTGGGCGAGTCTCTCCTCAAAGAAATTCACAGCGTTGACCTCATTGCACTGAAGGATGGAAGAGGTAGTAATAGTGTGAAGAATGTAAAAAGGTTCAAACCCTACGTGGTGAGCCGTGCTTTGGGCTTGGTGTGGGAACACAGTATAACCCAGAATGCCATTCTTCAGGAGCCCTCATCTCAAAAGGCCAACCTTAGTTTTTGCCGTAAAAAAACCCATCACTCAGTCAGACGAGGATGGAATAACATAATGCTGATGATTCACGACACTAAATCTCTCCCAAGCTTTCACCGACCAGCAGTCCCAAATGGGATTTCCGTCTTTGGCTCAAGTCGTCACCGAGGAAGTCAGATGCTTCAAGCTACGACGCCGTGATATGTAGGCATCCATTCATCCAGAAATATAGGAATAAGCCTGTACATCATTGAAACCCGAGCAGGGATTAGTGCTGAGGGGTGTTTGTGCTGCTTGCTCAGCCGAGCTCATCACACTGCTCCGTCAGCAGGCCGAGCCCCGCAGGAGACGGTCTGCAGCCCAGCAGAGTGTGTGTGTGTGTGTGTGTGTGTGTGTGTGTGTGTGTGTGTGTGTGTGCGAGGCTCCGAGGAATTCGTTTCCCTCGCCGTCCCCTCGCTGAGAAATTGACCGGCGGCACGACGAATTGAGCAGCGGGCGCGATCGATAGGCGAGCCGGTGGGAATTCATAATGGCGGCTGTTGACTGACCGGACGTGTGCGGCGTGTCAACAGACGGGAGCCTCAGCCCGCCCGAGATCACCTCCGATTTACAGCGGCGGGCGCCTTTTTTTTTTTCTTTTTTTTTTCTGCGCCGTCGATAAAAGTGTTGACATCGGATACAAACAGCCGGAGTGATGGAGCTGCATGCGTTTGACTTCTGTCTCTTCTGTGGGTTTCACTGGATGTGATATTAAAAATGTTTTACCGTCAACGCTGATGAGAGGTGGTCAAACAGCAGCGCACGGCTGTGTGTGTGTGTGTGTGTGCGTGTGTGTGTGTGTGTAAACATTCTGCGTGTCCTAGTAAATATAATATCACTCGCACAGATGAGGATTTTTGAGGAAATCTGTTCTGTGAAGGTGTGAGAGGTTTGCGTCCATGACGGTGTCACGCATCTCCAAAACGGCTGCCTGGATCTACAGTACATTTCCTGTTGATATTCTTGGTCCCCAGTGGATGAACTCGAATGTTTTTTTAACGAACCTCCTGACCTTTCTTCTAGGGCCACCATCAGAGTTTCTTCTTGTCAACAAGAAATATTCAAATCTGACAGGGAAATTGCGATGACATTTTATGAGCACATTGGGGCTCAAGTTTCAACTTATTCATTATCAAATTCACAATAATTGGCGTTGTTGTCAAAGAAAATCTTGGTGAAGTAAAGTAAGGAACAGAATGAGACAATATAACAATAAGTTACAATATAACATGAAGAAATATGAAATGAAGAAATGTAAACGTGTGACGAAATTGCGAATAAATAAGGAGCAGACCGGATGCCAGACGGCAGCAGGCCGAGCAGTTTGTGGTCAATCTTTTGGTTTTGGTTTTGTTTCTAATCGTCATGGCTCTCCTAAAACGTAGCTCCCGCTTCTGTTCTCAGCTGATTTCAGTGATAAAAGTCTGGTAAACCCGCTGGCCGCTGAGCTCCAGTCGACAAAGAGGCAAATGTGTCGGCTGTTGATTAAAGTGGAGCATTTAGCAGCTGAAGAGTCACAGATTTCCTTGTGGAGTTGGTGGAGACCGAAGAGGGAAAAGAGATTGGATTTATTAGGTGGCCACAAACACAAATCCAAAGAAAAGTCAATGTTGCTCTGTTAATGCTGGGTGTGCAAACATAACCCCCAATAACGTCTTAATGAGGTGATAATATGTCAAGTTTCAACAAATCTGTCCTTCTTGATTTTACAGACAAAACAAACCAATTAAAATAAAAGTTGAAACATGAAAGAACTATGAAATGTTAGTTAAGACAAGGGCAGCAATCAATCCAAATTGGATGTAACATCAACATCAACAGCCTTTGCACCGCTTACAAGTATAGACACTTCACATACTTTGCATTTTTGCACTTTCTTTATTGTTTAATTTCCTAAATTAATACGCTCTGCTGTTTTGTTGTATATATTGAGTGTGTGTCTTCTATGTGTCTTACTTTGCTTGTGCTTTACTTGCTACTGTGACAAACTAATTTCCCCATTGGGGTGAATAAAGTATACATCTATCCATCTATCTATCTATCTATCTAAATAATCAATAAATACGTTGTTTGTCCATTCCTCCTGTGTTACAGCCGACCCTCTGGTGGGAAGCATCGCCACACAGTACCTGACCAACAGAGCGGAGCACGACAGGATAGCCAAACAGTGGACCAAACGCTACGCCACATAGACCAGCACCAGCCCTCCAGGACCCCTCACCCTACTCTACACACACACACACACACACACACACACACACCTCCAACACCTCCTCCGAAATCTATGGAAGCACACCCGCTCCTGTCATCCACCCTCCCCTCCCCCAAACCCAGAGAAACGAACTGTTATTTGTTCCATGCTGACTTGAAAAGCTTCTTTTTTATACAAAGAGTCTATTGGGATTGTATTTTCCAATACACTGAATGTTGATATGGTCATGAAAAGCTTTAATACTGTTACTGTTCTTGTCGTCGTCGTTCTTATCGTTATTGCATTGTTTATAACATTGTCGCCACCCTCGTCATCCTCTTCTCTAAAAGCGTGCGTGTACTATTCCCGTTCCATGTGATGGTTTCATGTAAAATGATCATACCGAGTGAGTGCATTTAGTTTGTTTTTCTTTCAGTGGTTTTTACAGCTAATGGTCAATATTAGTGCATGGCATCAGGATATGTGTTCAGGCAGTGGACATGTAGTCATGTAGTGTATTATTTCTGGCATGGAGTGAGCCCATCACCATGTATGACGATAGTGGTAGTTTGCTGTACATTTAATGCCTTGTGAGAATACATACTCATTGAATACTCAATTAAACACTGGCTGTAATGTGACGGACCCTGTCTCAGTCTCTTGTGTTGATATGATGTGTGTGTGCGTGTGATTACAGCGTGTATACATACATACGCTCATCTCTGTGACCACTTCACTCCTCTGTGGTCGTCCACAGGCAAAGAAATGATCTCAAGATGTTATGTCAAGATGCTTTTTGTATTGAGCAGGTCTAGACTGCATTCTATAATGCAGAGTACTACCATACTAGAAGGCCACTACAAACATTTAATTGGTTCTTTCTTGTCTAAGCTACACTCTTCTGAAGGTTCCTGACGATCGGGCCAGTTGTTTTTTTGTAATCCTGCTGACAAACAGACTCACAAACCAAACATAAAGCACAGGAGGTGTCAGAGGTAACCAAAAGGATTTTTAAAACTTTGGAAAGTCCCATAACCCTCCATCACCAGTCAGGATACCAGCATATTTATACGGTTCAAATTACACTTTTACTACCAGGAACATCTGCTTCTATGTATGCTAAAATTGTATGTATGCTGAAATTTCCCCTTGGGGATTAATAAAGTATATATCTATCTATCTAAATGACATCGCATTGCAAAAGTTGAGTCTGGTTAACTTAAATCAAGCAACCAGGAAGGGAGCTGGGATTTGGAACCTCCGGATTTTCCCATACACTCACATTGGGAAATAGACGCCTGAAACTCATGGGATATAAAAAAATATATATATATTTACATATAAAAGATAAATCAACTTCCCACTACGAACACTAGTATCGCCCTAAAAGTTGTAAAATGCACTAGTAGCCGAGGTTATTTTGTGTGCTTCGTCCACGTGAATGAACAGTTAAAGGAAACGCTGATGCGATGCTGGAGATCCGGGTGATTTCATCGCTCTGCAGTCGATCCATTTTGTCTTCTCGTGCCACTGAGCAACCTTTAAAGGAATTAACAGAGAGCCCGCCTCCAACGCCGGATCCAGTTCTCTTCACACAAAAGCGTGGGTTCGTCTTCTCTGTCATCTGGACGAGCGCCGGAGGAGACGATGAGCGCCGTGTTCCGATGTTGGCCTTAAAGTTTCCTACATCATCGCACGGCCAGGACCGGCCCTGCAGACACGAAACAAGATGGCTCCGTCTACTCCTGAGGCTTTAAAGGCCAATTCTGGTCCTCCTCCTCCTCTGCATGACGCAATAGGTATCTCAATCTGTTCTCCCAGGCCTCAAAAGGTATCTCAATCATGTTCTTTCCCCTCTGAAGTGCTGTAGTTTTGATGCTCCAGTGCTCACTGGAGACATTTTTTTTGTGAGGGTGGGAACAAGCATGCTGCCTATTTCCTTTCATGAGGCTACTTTTGTAGTTCTACTGCTTACTCTACACGGTGCAGACGGAGGATGAAGCAACTGTCGTCCTTATAACAGTCAAACCCATAGAATTATGGCGGACGCAGCCTTTTTTGAAACGAATGAATTTGTATGAGAGGTGTCTGTTTTGCACATCCTGAAGTCTCTCATCCACAAGTCAACCAATCAAATGGTTTGATTAGCTTTCCTCATCATTCTCGATGAACCAGGCGCCACATTCAAAGTCACTCAAGGTCACACGCTTTGCTCTTTCCCACCACGCGGCTGAGCGCCGACTGATGCTGGAGCCACCGGCCGTCCGGACGAATAAAATGGCGAGTCAGCGTAAACTCACCACACATTTCAAACCAGAGTATAGACACACACACAACGCATTATGCTGCGTTTCTTGGGAGAATGTTGATTGATATGATAGTGGTTTCAGGCCACACATATTCTGTGGTTGTAAATGCCTGTTGGCTGTCATATTTTTCTGTTTGTTGCCACTGATTTTCATTTTGAGCAGAAATGTGGCAAAGGCAAAATGATGCCTTGCAGAAGAGAAGGCACGTCAGATTATGAAATATTTCATATTTTATAACATCAAATCAACAGCTTTTGCAAAAGTCTGCAAAATAGAATAAAATGAGCATGTTTAAATGAACCTGTGAATGCTGTGATGTTTCCTCTTGCTGTTACAGACAATCGGATCAGAAGAGATAAACCTGGCTTTAGTTACGTAGATAATCATCTTTTTTTATCATATTTTTCTCTAATGTGACGTCATCCTCGTGTTTATACTTCATTTATAATGTCCAAAGAGAACAACTTGCTCATTACCTCGGGTCAAACATAAGCCATGAGCTGAAATACGGACAAAAAAGCCCCACATTTCAAACACCACTCAAGTGAGGACACGAGAGCCTGAACGTGAACGTGACAGTGAAGTGGACAGGACGGTCTAAAGATGATGGACGTTCCTCTTTTTTATTTCACAACCAATGTGAAGCTGTCAGTCAACCCTCCTCTCGGCTGCTCTCGCACTGTCAAGCGTCACTCAGTGGATTTCAGGCGTTATTTCAGAGCCGATGCTTCTGGGATGTTATTAACTTTCTACAGTCCCGGAAGTCCCGAGAGACGACTTGTATCTTGTTCGCTGAGCGATGTGGATCTTGTGAGCTGGAAATAATAATTATCTGGCACAGACAAGATGTCAGGTAATATCTTGTCAGAACAAATAATGTTCTTGCGTGAATAAGATATTGTATTCTTTTCTACGCAAGTCAGCTCAAGTGATTGTTTTGGGAACACGATATCAGATCATGTATTGTGTGTGTACGTTCACATCATCTCACAGTTATGATCTTGTACTAACAAGATATGAAATATACATTGAGTGCACACGTTTATTTTCTCTGCAAACAATCTATTAGATATTAAATTGCATTCCTCCAACAAAAAAAGTCTAATTTTACCAAGTTTTTCCAATTACTTTCTCATTCATTTCTATTTTAACCAGTTCCTACATTTCCCAGAATGCCCTTTATATGCTGCAAGAGCTTTCTAGCAAACTGGTGGGTTAATGGTGGTGTACGCGTGCGTGTGTGAGCGTGTGCATGTGTGTGTGTGTGTGTGTGTGTGTATGATTGATTGCAGGCTTATCGTGTGTTGAAAACAGACGACACCACTGAACAAACTCACACTTGTTGACGGTCCTTTTCCACAGCAACTGTGTCCGCCTCGCTCTGAACAGGAGACAAAGCGTCGCTGTGGTTTTCGTGTCTGACTACGTTGCAAAACCAGCAAAGTGGAGCAACAGTGGCAGAGTTAATTATGGTTGACGTGTCGGGAGGGGGAGGGGGAGCCCTCATCCTCATCCTTCCTCCCTCCCTTCCTCACACACTGCGGGGAGGAAGAGTCTGACAGAAAAAGGAGAAGTCCCTGATGCATCTACAATAGTGTCACAATTGCAACGAGAGGTACGAGATCAATAGGAGTGAAAAGGCCAAAGTTGATCTGTGAATAAAAATGCACCCGGTCTGCATGATAATGTGTGTGTGTGTGTGTGTGTATTACGCAGGTTTAACGTGTTGCAGTGGAGACGTGCTCTCATTACTGCTGCCAAAATGACAAACAGGTTATGATGTCAAACCACGTAGTTTGACCTACTCAGCATGTGGCTGACAGTGTTTGTTTTTCTAATGTTTAGTTTTGCATAAACGTTCATGTCACATTCATTATACAGTCATGACAACACACACTGTACTTACAAATATGAGGCCGTGTGAATTCTGACCAGACACGGAAAGGAGAGTTTCATTATGTGAGATTTTCATATTTAATTCATTCAACTGTTTCCATTATATATTTTTTTGTAAGTTCAATTTTCCAACAAGGAGGTCTAAATGCTGTTTCAAAAAGATGATACCGGTGATGGCCCTCAAGGTTCCTCAAGGTTCCCTTGTGGTGTGGTTGTGTTTGTCATAATGCTAATTGTTCTGTATGCGACGCAGAAAACACCACTTACATGGAAATGACAGGTATTATGTTGCATATGAATGTGTCCTGTAGCGACCTACCATTAAATAATTACTAACAAATACAGAATGCACAGAATGGAAGAAATTCAGTGTCCAACGCTCATTTCTGCCCCTGAGAGGATCCATCCAGCCCGGGACAATATAGGGACTTTTATTTCTCACGTTGTTGGGCTTTGGAGTCGTAAATATAAACTGAAACGCGTGAAAAGTTCAGCGGAAACATCCCTCTGGGGAAGCCAAACTCAAAAAACAAGAGAGGAGGTGCTACATAAAGGGCCACTCTGTGACTGTGTACGACTCTCATGGCAACCACTTTGTCTGATGTTTATTTAATGCACAACCCATTTCACATGTCGGGCCTCTTTATCAGGAGGTATAATGGCCTTTTAAAACTGTCACTCAACTCTTGGTCGCCCTGTTTTTAGTGTTGGGTAGTAACTCAGGTTAATGGCTAACAGTAGCCAGATTTTATTACTGCCCAGCACTGAGTTGTCTTATGAATTTGCACAAGATTATGCAGCTTTTGTTGCCTCATTACAGCGAAATACTGTTACAGTAAGGATTCACCATCCCAATGGATTTACTTTGAGCAAAATGAAGAATATTTTCATTCATAAATAAATGACATATTCGCCATTTTTCGAGAAAACACCTTTTAAATGAATGGCTATCTTTTCTAATAATGGTTTTGAACAGAGTTGCCATGTTTCCGTTGAATATCCTGTAATTTAGCCCTTTTGTTTAATTACCTGTGACACATCCAGCCTGTCTCTCTCCGTCATCACTCTTTGACAAACGAATAAAGAAAGAATAAAAATGATGAATCCAGATTACAATGTCGGGTCGACTGTCTCCTGCTGGACCAACACTTCCGGCGAGAAGAGGCACGCGTCCAGCGATGGCGTCAATTTTTTGTTAATTGTTCACGTTGATCCCGGAAACGAGGCGATTGAAACCCTGCAAAATAAAAGCCTCAATAAAAACCTCAACTGTGTCGAACTATTGACAACACTCTATTTACATTGCGAAGTGTGTCATTACATTGGACATGGCAATAATTTTAGACCGAATAAAAGTATACATTTTAGATTAATTTATTTTAAAGTATTTTCAAAAATATGTTTGCGCATTGTATACGATCCATCACTGGTTATAGATGATAATAATAATACAAATATGAACACATAAAAAATTAAAAAGATTAACCAATCAACCTTATGAGATGTGGATGAAAAATAGTTGGATAATGATTAATTATTGATTGAACCTACAGATCGATTGTCAGATGTAAGAAGAAAAAAAAGAAACCTACAACATAGTTACTATTGCTGAATAGTATTTATTTAAAATTAATGATGTGTTTACATGCTGTTCTTGTACTTGTTGTTCTGCTCCATCAATGAAGATGACCTTATCTTTACATTATCGCTGCCTCCGTTTTCCCCGTGCTTTTATTTTCTTAAAACGATGACCGGAAGTTCTACTTCCTCTCCATCGTCGGCGCTTTGACACTGGTGGTGCGTCCAGGCGGCGGAGGCACACACACACACAGGCTGTGCACACACACAAAGAAAGGTACCAAATACTTCTCATATTTGTATTACAACGCACAATACTATGTCAGTTAACGTAACGTGTGTCTTTGTCTAGAGGCTGTTGTTAGGGGGAGGGCAGTATAAATGTGTCCGTGTTGCCGTCGAAGGAGAATTTAGGAGTCGTTCCATCCTGTGCCTGGCTGGTCTGAGATCAGCTGCATGTCGACGGATATAGCTTTAAAAAAAAAAACGCCAAGGAAAACCTTTAAGTGAGCGGCGTGGTGTCTTCTTGTCTCGACTCTCGTGATGTGGGTTTAACGCGTCAACAAACGGGCTTGACGGCGTCGCGGCGTCTCGCTGACTTCTCTCGGTGAAAGTTTTCATCCGCCTGTAAATTGTTGAAGTGTTTGGTGTGTTTTTTGGGGGGTGGGGGGGTCGACTGCGACATCGGCCCCCGTCGATGCATTTCTGCTTTTTTCTTCTTCTTTCCATCCCGACCTCTCCGTCCTGTGGTCGCGTCTCGCTCCGTGTGCTTGTCGAGACCAGAAGTAGGCCTTTAGCCGAACTATTTCAGCAAATTATTTTTTTTCTTTGTCGCAGCAAAAAAATAATAATTAATAACTGCAATAGCTGTTGTTGTTATTTCTTCTAATTCGGCGTTCTGAAAGAAAAGCAATACTCCGCGCCGATAAGTTCCTCAATAAAATCCGCACAGTGGCGATTTAGACTGATGGATCCAGTTCACGAGGGTCAACGGCTGGTCCGGGCCCGGGTGTTAAAACCACGGAAGCGTCGACGGAGTCCGTGGGATCCACAGCTCGCGCTCTGCGGTCACCGCTAAATGTTCCGTAGAAACACGAGGGTGCGAGGTTCCGTTTAAAAAAAAACTAAAATTAAAAGTTAACTCGCCTTCTGGCGGCAGTTGGTGCTTGATGAGACACGACGAGGTGTGCGAGAGGAACAGTGGGGGTCCGTTGGTAATTCGGAATACAGGTGTGCCACCTGACAGCTGTGCATTTTAAATAAAAGCTTGAACCTAATTCGGTCCAGACAACCCACTTCCGTTTGTAGTAGAGGAAGACGGTGCGAGTAATTGGTGTACTGGATGCATGCCGAATCCAGGAGTGCAACCTGAAGAGTATTAATATCTCAAATCTTACACAATATCTAATCATTTACCCTGAATCAAGCCTTTGCAGTTATTTTTTTTCATTTTTAATAATGGCGTTTGTATGTGGAGTAAATATGTTAAAGGACAGAAGTGGTTTTGTGTGTCTACCTCCTCTAAATGTTGTGTTTCCACCTCTAGGCTAGGTATGTCGGATGAAGATTCCCGTGCCAGCAGCAGCTCTTCCTCCTCGTCATCGTCAACTCATCACCAGCAGCAGGAAGTGAACACCCCGAAGAAACGAGAAAGCAAAGCCAGCATGAACAAGACCTCCAAGCTCCTCTCCACTAGCGCCAAAAGGTGACGTTTAACTGCCAATTTGTAGGGCTCGGTTCTACAGATGTGTCAATTGAATCAACTAATCAATGAGTCCCCGAAATCATATGACTGTTAGTCGACTAAGAATAGTTGAGGACAGACCACGGAACTGAAAATCTCTGAAAGTCTCTTAAGTATTAATCACTTTTTCCACCAGCTGAGAACAAGTCAGGAGTCTGGCCTCCTTATTAGCGGCCACTTCAGCTGACGTTGAACTTTTCCTGAGGGTTGGAACGCTTTAGTTTGACACATGATTTAAGTTATTTAACTCAAGAATGGAGGTGTCCATCAGGCCTCCTCTGGCGTGTCGGGTTGGATTTAAAGGGTTTGGCTCAGCGCTCAGCTTCTGATGCTTGTGTTTTCTCTGCTTTCTGCAGAATCCAGAAGGAATTGGCTGACATTACGTTGGATCCCCCACCGAATTGCAGGTGAGTGAACGGTTTTAATGGAGGATGAATGTGTGCATGAGAAACATCATGTGGGTCATCGACGTGTGTCTCAGTGCAGGTAATTAATTTATTTAAACAGAGGACATTGAGTCCGTTATGATAAATTTAATTTGTATTTCATGCCGGTGTCTTTAATGTGAAGGTTAAAAAGCTCGTCTATGTCTGGACGCCAGAATAGAAAATCGTTTTTCTTGCATGCTGAGTCTGAAAATGACTTATTGGTGGTTGTTGTTTTTCTTCTGCCACTCAGAAGTTTTAAGTTTTAGCTTTTAACATATTTACACTACATGATGGAACAACATTTAGACATCCTTTAATGTTACTAATGATGTAGAGATCAAGGTCAAGCCGGTCTGAGCTTCATCGTTCTGTTTGTTGGCCTATAGACTTCTCAGTCGATGAAGGATTGAGTGAGTGGTTCACCGCTCACAACCTTTTTATAGAACATCAAGGCCATCTCTTTGTTGTTCGCTGCTCTTTACCCACTTCAGTGGAACGTTATTATTGAGGGACTGAAATATGTCCCTGGCACCAAGTATCGAAAGCTTTCACGTTCATCTATTTACATTTTTAGGCAAACCTCTCTTCTAGATGGTTTTGTATTTATAACAACCATTTAATATTTCAGATATTTGGCTTCTTTCGTAGAAAGTCTTGTTTTTGGTATTTGTTTCAGCACTTGTATTCAAACCTTTTCAGTCCCTTCAAGCCAGCGTCTTAACAACCTGTTGGAGGTGAATTGTTCAGTCGGTGAGCTAAACGGACTCATGGCTGTTCTCTGGTTGATGCGTCAGCTCGCTGGAGTTTGTACTCTTTACATTTTGTCGAAGAAGACGGACCACCCCAGCATAACTTCTGATATTTGGAGAAAATAAATATCCGGTGGGTCGTGCGTTTCTGCTGCGTTGATCACTTGGGGTCAATCTATGCGATCGGTGTATTGTCATCCAAGCGAAACGGGTTGAAACTCCTTTTTACTTCACTACGTTATTGAAGAAAGGAAGGAGGGAAATTTCAAAGTCTTTTCTGACGGCGTCTTTGCCGCGATGACGGGTCTGTTGTTGATCGTCGGCAGGACGAGCCGGCGCGGGCGTCGGGATGACGAGACCTTCGACGGCGAAGCCGATTGCGTAATGGGCGAGCTCGTAAGCACACGCTCCGAGACCCAAAACAGGCATTTAGCCGACGAAGCCCGGCCACAGAGGAGCTTTTGGGTTTCCCCGGCAGCCGCTTCGTTCATCGCTCCTCAGCCTGTGTTTTTGTGTGAGTCATAGAGCTCAAGTCAAAGGAGGCTGTGCACTGTAGCTGCACCCACAAGCCTCCCGTGGCGTCACGGATTAACTCCTCACACTGAGGCCAGCTGGGAGCGCCGATCGCTCGGTGAGGAAATGAGACGAATGAATGCAGGATTGTTGACGAGAGATGCTGTTTTTGTTTTTGAAGTTCCGTTTTCTACAAAGGGAAACGGAGAATACACAAGGTTCAAGGTTTTTTTTTTATTTTGCCATTTGTGCCCAGACCAACAGTCCCAGACACATTGGAATTGTTTGTGCAGAACTCTGAGTCAACAGAAAAACACACTATAATAAGAAAGAGATCAAATATGAAAACACTATACATAAGGTGGTAGTATGTACAAGACCGATGTTGGATACAGAACGTTTAGCCTGGTGCAACAAAGAGACAAACTATTCACCGGTTGCCGTGTTCTTGTTTTTAATCCTTCTCCGGGACTTCAGAGTGTTGGTTGACTATAGATGAGATGGAACGAAGTCCATCACACATTCAAGTAAAACTTGATATTTGTATGAACCAATGAACTTGAGTCTGAGTACGACAGACAGGCCGGGTAGCCAAGTATTAACATTATGGGTTTTTTTCTATCAGATTTTGTTGACTAATAAGAAAACCAGACAATTTACTTAATCGATCAGTAAATTATCCAGAGAAGAAAATGCTTCAGAGTTGAGAGAAATGGCTTCAAACATGCGTGATGAGCGATTTATCTTTCCATCTCGCCAGCAGCGTGGAGAAAGGCCTCATCTCTTCGCTTTTGTTCTGTTCCAATCCCGCTATTCAGCACCACGTGCAGAAAGGGGATTTCTTTCATTATTATTTTTTTGTGCGTGTGGTTTTGTTGCTTCATTTAGCGGAGAAGCTACTCATTAGGGTAAGAATGGAGCTGGACAGCTACGCCTCGCAGATGCCGTTTAATGGATTACACATCGATGACTCAGTTGGTTGACGTCTCATTCCTCTTGAGGTCGTATCGGGCCTCGCCGCTCTTAAAATGGACACCGTCGGATGCCGAAAAAGACTCATCCCGGACGAGTGTCCATCGTCTTCGCTGCAAACTTCGTTTCACGAGCACTCTTTCATTCGTCATTCATCGAAATCTAATTGCACTCCACACAGGGAATACCGTGCAGGTCCTCCTTTTTTCTTTTTTTGCTTCCTCGTTGCCACTGAAGTGTGAACTGCAGACATCACAGGCCCCGCCCCCTCCCTCCCTCCCTCCCACCCGCCCTGTGTTGCTTTCATTCACCATGTTTTATTCCTCTTTTCTCCCCTCCCTCGAACAGCTACTTTATTTATTGCTCTCTTCCTGACGTTCGCACTTAATTGTCTCCGTCTCTCTCTCCGCCTCGTGTGCTCTCGCGCCGCACTCCACCGCGTCTCCTCTTTTGAGAAGTTGCCCTCGGGTGTCGTGGCAGATTCCTGACATTCCGGTCTGGGGCTCATGACAGCGGAGGAAAAGTTATAAGCTGTCTACAGTCGGGTAATTAGTGCTAAGTAGGGTTGGACAAATTTGATGTTTTGAAAGACAAGTTTATTTATATTTCTGAGCTGTGCAAATCACTTATTTTGTTAGCTTTCAAGAGTCTGACAGGCCTGCATGTGATTCCTCCCCCCCATCCTCCGGTACAGTCGCTTCTTCACACCCACCTCTGCGGCGTGTCGTTCGGCTTGCATGTTTGAGAATACTGAGGTTTTTCTCAACAGCTTCTCCATGTCTATAAAAAGCCTCCTCCCTGGAGAGGAAGTGGCTGGCCCGTACGCCGTTGTTTCTTCACAAAGCCATGAAACGGCGCTCCTGCTGCTGCGGCACAGATTGAAGTTGAAGGAGTTCCCCCTCTGTGTGCCGGGCTGTTGTGTTGGGCAGCAAGAGGAAGTAGATGTTTCTTTTCATGTCCGTCAGCGACAGGTATGCCCGAGTATCAAACCTCATGAAGTGACGGAGCTCTAATTCTGGCGTTGTCATTCAGTCAACCACACCAGAGTGCTCAGTAATTCAGTTACTGAGGTGTCACATTCACAGCCTGTGACTGATACGGGGAGTCCATGATAAACAACTATACAAATTAATACATTTAAGTTTGAATCTGTTCAAGCCCTCTTAGCTCCAAGCGCCATCATTTTGGTCACCTGGCTTTCAGTAGTGTCATCCTACTGTAGTGCCGGACTTATCGTGAGTGTATATGGAAGTCATTTTTTTTTAATAAATTAAGTGTAGAAGTGGACCGAGGCAGCTGCCTTGCGGTACTCCACACTTCACAAGATGTGGTGAGGAAGAATCGCCCATTAATGAACGTCGACTGCATTCCCAATTTAGTGCCATTTCTTGGAAACCACAATGCAAAGGTTTCTTTCTAAATTAATGAATAAAGCCGGAACCATGTTACCCATGTCCATCTGTCCTAGCTGGTCAGTATTATGCACACTAGCCGTAGCATAGCATAGTATAGCCAAATGAACCACATCCTCCTTAGCCGGGTCCACCATTTACAATATTGTCATCATTAGACTGCACAATAGTTTTTAGTGATTAAGCTTTTCTCTTGCATATTAACTTACAAAAATATGCTCAATGGTTTGCCATGTCGGGAGAAGGAGTCGATATCATTTGAACTTTATAGCTAACATGTCTATATTGGGTCTTTCAGCATTTCTTAGTAAACTTAAATTAACTAAACAGTAATCTAACTTTTGGTTAAAGCTTTTTTTTTTAAACTATGTTTTCTCAACTTAAAGATATCAAAGAAAGTTGCATTATTTGTGCCATAACTAAGGTATTGTATCGGCACTAAAAAGCGAGAATTTAAAACGTTATGGAGCAGCAGTCGGCCCCAATGCATTGTTGTTGCTTTTTAATGTTCCATCCAACTTTAAACATACATTTTTAGGTTAAGTTTTACATGTGTGAAGATTTGCCGGCTTTAATTTGTAACAGTGATGTAATAACTATAATATTTGATCAATGGCCTTTTTGGCTGCATTTGCAATGCCCCTGTATTTCTTAATAAAAGGAGTTTATGTCATGATATGAATGTCCTCCGTGTCACTCGGCTTTAATTGTATGTCTAAAAAATATCTAAACTTGCCGAGTGGAATCTGACTCTTGTTTCGGTTGAGGAATACAAAATATCATGTGCGACCACATGATATTCATCCTCATAAAGCTCTGAATGAACATTTGCAGGCTGATTGCCATTGTATTAAATTAGCGGGGTGGGTGCAGGGTGCTGTTGCACGGAGTCTCCTCGGCACTCTGAAGTGGAGTCATTATATCGTCTCCGTCAGGCAGCTTATTACAGTGGTTCGCTCTGTCATCACAATACAATACAAGCAGATCGTGGTGATTGAAAATAAAGCCGTGTGTGTGTGTTTTAAGTTCTACACTGGCGAGTCGGGACTCGCATAGCTGTGTTTTGGGGACTCAAAGGCTTCGTTAAACAATACAAAGATTAATTTAAGCATACAGAGTGATAAGAAGAGCTCAGTACAGAAGGAGGAATACTGAGATAAAAAGATTCTCGAGGATTTCTGACGCTTTTACACTGAAAGACAAACTGAAAATCAAATAAATTTTGCTAAGAAAGCAATATACAGTATATCCCCTTGGTGTTTGTTTTGGCTTATGCACTTACTTGGTTAAAACTGTAATAAGCATAAATGAAAAGAATGAATTGTTGTTTTTTTCTGCAGTGGCACCACAGCATAGGTGTTCTTTATTGGCTGTAAATGATGATTTGATAATGATAATTTTTTAATTTGATTTGTGCAATCAGTGTCAAAAACAGAACACTGCAACGCATCAATTCCAAAAGCCCGACACGCACACGCAAGCTGCAGCGCACACGCGTGCAGTTAAACCTCCCTGTGTTAACAATGACGGGATCCTGTCCACAGGGGGGAAACTCTGGGGGGGCTTTTATTTTGAAACGGGGAATGTTGAGTTCAAGATAAATCATAAATTCACCTCTTTTTTTTCATGTGTGTGACATGATATTCATGTATTCTCCAGATATAGAAGTCAAAGCTGTAGCAATGTAGCTGGTAAGATGTTTGTTTTTTATTTATTTCTTGCTGTGACCAGCACGCTGCTCACGGAAACAAACAGGAGAGGCTTTGGCGCTCTAGAAGATGCACCTGAGCCGCGCTGCTCCCGCAGGCTGCAGCTGCTCCAACCTGCTAACATGGCCGCCAACATAAAAAAATGACTCTGTGATGCACACGTGCGCTGGCATGGTGACCCAATCTCACGTGAGATGAATACCATACAGTAGCTTGTTGTGCACTAGAAATGCTGTTTTTTTTGTTTTTTGTTGTTTTTTTTGCTTGTGAGAAAAATCTACATTGACATTTTTAATACATGCTTTTTTTTCTAACTTTTCATTAAAATGCTCAACAGTGATTATTCATTGTATTTTAATACTAGTGCTGTATTTATCTACTGCTCTCTCCTGCTGCAAGAGCCGTGTTTTTTCTTTTTTGGGGCGGGTAACTCGCTGTGTGTGTGTGTGTGTGTGTGTGTGTGTGTGTGTGTGTGTGTCTGTTTGAAAGGTTAAAGTCTTATAAAGAATGAGTCGGCTGAAATGTCAGCACTCTTCTTGCAGTGCGCGTGTACACAGAGGTGGCAGAAGAAGCCCCCCCTCCCCTGATATTGAAGTGAATGACAACAGTGATAGTGTGGCACATTACTGCCGCACACAAAGCACTGGGGAGCCTTTGTGTGCGTTGGAGGCGGGCGGGGAGGAAGCCTCTCTGCGGCTCGCTGTGGATGTGAGAGGCCTCTGTCGTCAGGCCGAAGAAAGGCTCAGTCGGGTTGATTCAGTGGGAAATGATACAATATCTATTCTTGGCAAGACTGAGGTCTTGTGGTGCGACCAGTATATCAGGAGTCCCATCCCATAACAACATGCATGTGTTATACCAAGCTGCTGGTTCTCCTCCAGTGTTTTCACATCTGGATTTCCCTCGGCGGTTTTTACATTCAATCTGAATAATATGGTCTTGTTTGGGTTTGGTCGCTCGTAGAAATGTACAAAGACTGTCCCATTGGTCAATGTTAATGTCCCTGGTAGAGCTTTGGCTTCACACACACACACACACACACACACACACACACACACACACACACACACACCACAGGGTAGTGTAGTAAGACCGACCTTTGTAATGTTTTGCATTTTGCGACCTAAAAATAGTCTGACACAAAACTGGTATTTGGCTTAAGGTGTTCTGCAAGTCCACCTTTTTATGATGCCCCGTTGTTTTATTAGCTGATTAGTGTCCCTCGGCACAGTGTTTGCATGGAGCTATAGGTATGGTTTATAACTAAAGCAGTATTATATGAAGACAACATTAAATGAAGCAAACAGTGTTTCGTGTGTGTGAAAATGAAAGATGTGTCTTGATAAATTTTTATTTACGCACAAAAACAAATGTATATTGTGTGTTGTATCGTTTCCTATTCTAGTTCAGCAACAACAAAAAGCCCTTGGTGTAAACATGTACGTTTTAAAAAAAAGGCTTTTATCAAACGACTATGAAGATTGAACAGAATAACTTCTCTACTGGGCCCCAAAAAATAATTTAGACTCTCAAAGTCAGTTTAAACCGTCATATTTGACATGTTTTGCTTTACTTTGCTATTGGCATCTATCGTGGTTATTAACATAGAAACACACTTCCACAGAATGTTTTTATTGATTTTGATATTTGCTTTGATTGCTCAATTTCTGCTTATTTTATAGATGTCGGCATTTTATTCATTTTATCAGCTGGAAACGGTCCAGTGAGAATTTATTCCATCTCCAACAAGACGCCATGGAAAGTATGAGCTCCAGAGCCAGCTTTATTAATCTGGACTGATCTGATCTCTTGGCCCTTTGCCCACTTGTTTACTGCTGAAGTTCATGTGCCAGCAAAGCTTTGAGAGCAGTTTTAAAGACTGTGAACCCACCAGTCAGCGGCCTGGAGCCTCGGACTAGTTCACGAAGCTTCAGATTCCCGCCCGTGTGTCTACGTCTGCTTCCTTTTCACGGACGAGTCTCAGCTCTCCCTCTCAGCCGTGGACTGGAGCGTCTGCTTCAGAAGTCGAGATTATCGCCTGACATTTACCTCCTCTGTCGTCACTCCGAGCAGACGGCGTACAGAGGCTGCTGATTACCGCACGAGCTCTGTGCACAGAAACTGGATTTGTGCGCTGAATTATTCTGGAAATTGCTGCATCGGAATAATAGATTATTATGCGTTTGTTTATGCAAAGACGCCTATTGCTGTACACCATGTTTTGCATACATTTCCCCTCACCGGAAAGGAGTCTCACATTTGCATCCAAACGAGCTTTTAAGGGGCTGGCTAATCGTTTTTCAAAATAAAAGGGCAAACTTGGAAAGGTGGCGTTTTTGAGCGCCTCATCAAGCAGTCGATTGTGCGAAAGTATCTCCGGCGTTTAAACCGCTAACCGACGCGGCTGTTGAATCAGGGCTCTTGTGAAGCGGCTGCAGCTTTGTCTCCACGGGCAAGCGAAGTCGTGTTGATCTCTCTCTTTTTTTTTTTTTTCTTCTTCTTTTTTTCTCATCACTTCCCACTGTGTTGGCATAATGACTCACACGGGCAATTGCGCGTTATTGTTTTAATGAATTACCAATAAGATGACACGGATGGGGAATAGACTCAATCGAGTCCCGACTGGCGAGATGGTAATTATTTAGTGGCTCCGCAGATGTGGAGAATCAGCCTCAGTGCACAAGAAGATAAACAGAGAAAGGTTAAACCTGAGGGCTCCTCGTGGGAAGGCTGTCTGGTGAAGCCATGATCTTGAGGTGTGTGTGTGTGTGTGTGTGTGTGTGTGTGTGTGTGTGTGTGTGTGTGTGTGTGTGTAGCTCTCTGGGGGGGGGGGGGGGGGGGTTTGGACCGATTGCCATTTAGGAATCCTGAAGTAGGACTCAAAACACCTGTAATCATGCCATTTACAGAATTACAAATAAACGTCTGCAATTATTATTATTATTTTCCTTCCCTGAACAAAAGAGCAATTAATCAAATGGCAATACGAGGACGTGGCGGTGTGAAGGCGGCTGCTCGTGCTGGCGAGTGATGTGCAGACAAAGACTCGGCAGCTGTCTGCACGGTCGCCCCTTTTTCCTTCGTCGACATACGGATGCTTTGAGTCGTCACTTGTGTGTGTGTGTTTTTAAATGTCTTGTCTCCATTTAAAAATGACGCAAAGAATGTGGTTTTGTTTTTGCCGGCCGCTAAAATGTTCATCAAGAATCCATGTCTTCTGTGTGCCGACAGCGCCGGCCCCAAAGGAGACAACATCTATGAGTGGAGGTCGACCATCCTGGGCCCTCCGGGCTCCGCCTACGAGGGGGGCGTGTTCTTCCTGGACATCGCCTTCACGCCAGACTACCCCTTCAAACCACCCAAGGTGAGCTGTGAATAGCATCGAGGCAAAGAAAGCCCCTTTTGGCTCCATTTGAAAGGGGCGTCGTTCTCACGTCTCCCACTAGAGGGCGCCCTTGTGCTTTGCAATGCTGCTCGATAAAATCAGCAGCTCAAATTTCTCGTCTGAATTCCCCAGGCCTCTCTCTATTGTGTGAGGTCATTTTCTCCCTTTTTTTTTTTTTTAAAGGAGGAGCTGTCACAACCAAACTGTATTTAAAAAAAAAAAAAAAAAAACGTGAATTCACACTGACCTGACATGTTTGCCACACATGGGCATACATGTCATCTATTGAGCTGCACTTTTAAAGGTGATTTTCCAAATTTTGCAATGTATATGTGAAGGAATAAGCAAACCAGTTTCTAGTCGATGAAACTTCTGCTCCGTGGGTTAGGAGTTAAAATTGACTTTTCGGATCCGGTATAGAGTGACACTTCACAACGTAGTTTGCCTGACTGGAGTAATTTGACTATTTTAGCATAAGAGAGAAAAGTATATACAAAGCCGTGGATTACAGACTCCTCTTTTCTCTTTTGTCCGCGTCCAGGTGACGTTCCGCACGAGGATCTACCACTGCAACATCAACAGTCAGGGGGTGATCTGTCTGGACATCCTGAAGGACAACTGGAGTCCTGCCCTCACCATCTCCAAGGTCCTCCTGTCCATCTGCTCCCTGCTCACTGACTGCAACCCTGGTGAGCGCTGCATCCGCTCACAGCTGAGCACAATATTTAATGCTTTTTTTCCTTTTTTATATTCAAAATTAACAGCTTTGACATATAAGCAAGGTATCCATTTAAATACAGGGCACTTATTAAAGTAATGAAACGACGAATGCGTAATATGGAGTCAAAACTCCTTTTGGTTGCAGGGTTTGTTTCATTCCTCCTTCGATGGTTTTTATCAGCAGGAACTCTCCATCCAGTAATCTCGGCTGTTGCATGCAGGCGGCCGTATATGATTTACAGCACTTCACTTTAAAGGATTTTAAAGATCCGGTTCATTAGATCTCCTCCTGACTCCAGCTCATATTACAGAGCCTTAACGTCGAACATCTCCAGATTTAAGCCGCTCTGGTTTTCGAAATCCAGATTGAAGGCAGAAGGTGGCGCGGCGCTCAGACCGCCTGAGGAAAAGCCTCTCGTGAGACACGTTCTCAGACTTAAACGGCATTTACTGCAACATTTGTAAGCGGTGTGCGGAGGTGTGTGTGTCACGGGCAGAAGTCTTCAGTATTTTACAGAATAACTTTACACCTAACTGCTGTGTAATTATACAGTACACGTTTTATTTGATAGTTGTAGCCATAACGACCCCTGTTGTGAATGGTCGGGCAATAATTATAAACATTTGTCAATCTGAATTTTTGCAACACAGCTAATGCAGTGATAGTGATCCCTTTATAATCTCCTAGGAGGCCATTGTGGATAATGTGTGTAACACTGATGAATTACCTTCATACTTAAAAAATGTTTTTAAGATGAATTACTGGGTTTGACAAAAAAAACACGCATTCCCACCTTTTTATTTAATAGATAAAATGAGGTTTAAGTACATGATACATAGCATATACATGACTGCTTCTTCCTATATAAAACAGTGATCCTATCCTATTGTTTAGGAATATGGACATGTACACAGAATGAAAACTAGATTACATTTTTTTTTCATGAAAATTTCACGAAGAACCAGGAGAACCAGTGTGTGTGAGCTTATTTGAATGAAAATGTTTTTCGGAAGGCTTTCCTCAACTAAAGAAATGTTGACCAACACATTTTGTGATCCTATAATGAACTACTTGATTTAATGGTCAGGTCTGTAACACTGTTTCTCCGCAAACCTAGTTTTGAGCTATTTTAGTATCGAAATCTCTCACTGCGATAAACCCCGGAACAGATGTTAAAGTGGAAAGGACGAGGATGTTTGTAGAAATGCTGATGTTTGTATTCTGTTTGTCCGTTTCGCAGCCGACCCTCTGGTGGGAAGCATCGCCACACAGTACACGACAAACAGACCGGAGCACGACAGGATAGCCAAACAGTGGACCAAACGCTACGCCACATAGTCGCCAGAGGAAGCTGCTGGTTGGACGACTCGGGGATGTAGGGGGGAGGGGGCGGGGCATCAACATTTTGGGGGGTTGGGCGGGGCATCAACATTTTGGGGGGGTTGGGCGGGGCTCCCAGCGGAGGAGGGAGGTGGGGACGACAGACGGGCGGGTGGATTTTTATCTCGGAATTGAAGTCTTAACTCCTGATATTTTGTTGTTTATTGTTGTATTTTCTTTCTCTTTTTTTTTTAAGTTATCTCCGGCCCAACTATAATCAAATCTGGCATTTATGCATTTCGTGTTTTCTCCTTTTTGAATTTGTAGCTTGTGCTTTGAAGATGGCCATTAATACTAAACTGCTAGATGAAATGAGCCGCAGCATGATTCCCAGTCGGTGTAAATTCTCACGCGCGTGTTTTAGGTTGCAGTCTGTGTTTGCTTGCCCCTCCAAACTTCCGCTCTTTGAAAAGGTGTTTTCCACATGTAGATGTGTTTAGATATGGATGGATATTGGTTGTGATTTGTGTTCTGTACTGATTAAAAAAATAAAGCTGTTCTGTTTCTCCCCTTAAGAATTAAACATGACCAACTGAAGCGTATGAATTGGTTTGATCATTTTGTGAAAGATGTTTTTTTTTGTGATCTTCTTCAGAAAAATGCCAGCAAAGAGAAAAGATTTCCCAAGATGAAATATGAAGAGGCTACATTTTATTTAGTGCATCTTAAGACGGAGTTACAGAGCAGAGAATAATTGATTACAGTCCCACTAACTCCGTTCTACTAGCAGCACATTAAATGTTATTACTTTGAGGACACACACACACACACACAGCGGCTCATCCATCACATTGTTTAACCGTCTTCACAAGTCAAGGAACGTGGCGCAATAAAGTGACAAAAATAAATTAGTTCTTTAAAAATAAATATTTCCTCTCAAACACAAGACATTCCTACTGTTAAGACTCAAGCCGCTTTAACTAGTAGCCCTGTTGGATTATACAGGAACGCCAGACATTAACGACGTTAACTTTTACAACACAAGCAAAGCGCAGCACCGTGAACGTTATTGCTGCCGGGCCGCACTGGATATACGAGACGGACCGGACGAAGGCGAGCTCGAGTCCTGCTTTAAAACTATTCCTGTCCAGGAAAACACGCTCAGACTTCAGCTTTTTCTGAGCGTTCAAAGAGTTTGGAGCCTCAGCTTTCAGGACCGTTCTTTCTCAACCCTTTTGTCTTCACACAAAAAGCCTGTACGTGTGTTGAAGGAGTGACTGGCAGCTGGACTCCACCGCCTGTCACTGTAGCAGCACCAGACTGAGATCTCTTCTGGGTAGACGAGAGGGACGATTACAGCGACCGATGACTCTTTCAACGCATCGGATGAACAAATCTAAACTCCCATCTTTTAAAGTTGGAATGGAAAACATATTTCAGTTGAAAAGGAGAGCGAACATAAGTGTTATTGCACAATCACAATTCTAAAGAGTAAATCCACATGATTTGTGTCCAATCTTTGGTACTGAACTGCTAAGTTTTTAAGGTGTTTTTTTGCATCTTAAACTCTAGAAACTAACAGACGACGAACATTTTACAGAAAACATGTACCAATAGATTATTAAAAATGTTAGGAAATATGCTCATTTGCTCTCTTTCTGGGGCGGATGGATGACCTGCTCGTTTGTCAAGAAGAACAACTACCCCTGAAATTGAAAATGTGTTTTTATACTTCTGTTTGTGTAAAGATTAAACAAACAAGATCATAATAAATAAGTGAGTTAATTAGTTTTAGAGGTGTTGGTAGGAATAGTTTCTACTTTTGAGAGCACCAGGCTAGTCGTTTCCTCCTGCTTCCAGTTTTATGCTAAGCTAGGCTAACCACACTCTGACCACAGCTCTGGACTTCATATCAATTCTCAGAATGAAAGCAAATACGCACATTTCCCAAAATGTTAACCATAACCCCTAAAATGATGTTTAAATTGTGTATAACTGGAAGAATGTGCGTGAAACTGTCAAATTTACAAAAGGAGCTACCAAAGTCGTTGCTAAACTAAACGCCCACGTCGTCCTGCGCGTTATGAAAGCAGCCGACTAAAAGGAGCAGGTGTGGGCGTGTCTTCAGAGTTTCAGATGTCATTGGACGGGGTGCCTTTGCTTTTGCGTCCGGGCAGAGGGAATGCCGACTTGCTCTGCGGCTGTGTGAGGCGGCTGGTCAGCTGGGTGAAGGGTTCGATGAGGGAGGTGCGTTCGGTGACGCTCACCTCCCACAGCTTCACCTTCTCGCCTCGCGCCCACTGCTGCGCCGCCTCCTGGTCCACCTGGCGCCGCTCCCGCAGGTCCGTCTTGTTCCCCAGCACGATGACCGTCACCTGGGAACAGATGCACACAGGCCAATTTAAGTTTTTAAAAAGACGTAAGTAAGGTGGTGCACGGTGCACTTTACTGGGGGAAGAGAACATGACGCCATAATTTATTCATGATTCAGACACGTTTCACCAACAAGTCAACTTTGTGTAGTCTTTCTGTTCCAAGAGTCAGAACTAAACATGGAGAAGCAGCGCTCAGCTTTTCTGCTCCACTTATCTGGAACAAGGTTCCTGAAAGCTGCAGGTCTGCTGTGACCCTCGGCTCCTTTAAATCTTTTTTTGCTCTTGCCTTTAATTGAACCAGATTCAATTACTGCATCTCACTACTGCAGTTGAACTTTTATTCAATTTTTATTTAGCTTTTTGACTGTTTTCTTAACCGTTTCTAAATCCTGTTATCTCTGCATTATGTGTTGATGCTTTTAATGGTTTTATGTGAAGCACTTTTAATCGCTTTGTTGTTGAAATGTGCTCTACAAATAAACTTGCCTTGCCTAGTCTCAGTAATAACTGCTACTAGCTGCCATTTATCATTAGATTGATGTGTCATGTTGAATAGCTGGAGTTATGCAGCAAAAAAAAAAAGTTTTAAGAACGCAACAATGAGTGTTGCATACAATTTTACCCCTACGTTTCCATCATGTTGCATTATTTCTAAACTCTTAATAAATGTCCAAATACAGCGTACGTTGTGTGCCTCTACATGCAAAAGCAGTTGCCCTATATGAATAAATGCAAATGTTATTTCCTCAAACTGGGCACCGTAGTCTTCTCATCTCTTCATTTAGTGTTTCAGTGTCTCACACCTTTCACTACCACACCGTGATGTGTTCAGGGAACACATCCTAAACTGAAAAAAAATACAGAAGGGGCTGATATTTCACATATTTTGAATGAATGTTCTCCACGGCGTGAATGTTTGCCAATGTAATAAAAGGCAGCAGTGCTGAGTAGGACAATCGTGTTATGAATGGCGGTTGAAACATACTTTGGACCAGCCACACCTCTTTTTTATCTCTGGACTTGTCTATTTCCTTCTTCAGGACGTCCACCTTCTTGAAGGACTCTGAGCTGTCGACGCTGTAGACGAGCACGAAGCCGTCTGCCACGGAGTAGTAGTGCTTGGGGAGGTCTTGCCCATCGTGGAGGCCCTTGGTGTCGTAAAGCCTCAGCTGTTCCTTCACGCCGCGGTCAGTTTCCACCGAGGCCACGTACACGTCCTCCTGGGTCTCATTGGATTCAGAACCTGGAGGACAACAAACAAACAAACAGACAACGCAACAAACATCAGGAAAATAATCTGAAACATTCAATGAACCATATCAAGGTCATCTAAATGGCTATGTATAAGTGTCATGTGACCTGTGTGTGCAGCCTGCAGCTGTGTTACTAATGGTCCAGGTGCAGTGCTTACCTACAGAGTGATTTCCGTACAGCAGCTGTTCCAGTATGGCCGTTTTTCCCACTGCTGCCTGGCCACACACCACAACTTTACAGCCTTTTCCCATTTCGAGTCTACAATGTAGAAACTCAGAATGTCACGTGGGTTGTATAGTACCGTATGGCGTATATTAAGATACCCTGTACTGACGTGAACGCCACCAAGAGCTCCTGTAAAACAGCTCTGATTACATTACCGTTGGTTTAACTATGACAGCGAACTGTTGTTTAGCCTCGCGAGCTAACGGACGAGAAGGAACAGCTCGTTCTGCGCCATGTCATAAACAAAACACTACGGCAACAATACAGCTATAGACCGCTCTTTGTTAATTATTGGTGCGAACGGTTCAAGTCCCTTACTTGTGTCCGGAGAAGTTGCTGTCTATCAAGTCTTTGAACGTAGCATCACAACCAGTGCATCCATTCTGCTCCGCGAGCGCTGAGACTTGTTTTGCCACTGCGCATGCGCGCCGGAGTACAACACCGCCGCTAATTATTAAATAAAAAAATTGAAATAAAAAAATTGAAATCATTAAATTGAAATAATGATTAAATAATACAAATGATAAAAATATATGTATATTAAATGCTTGAAGACGTGTTTGTGTTTATTACATAATACATCGGTTCTGACGTGTATTCATTCTGTTGATAATTACTATTATTGTATTTGTTTTCTGCAGTCGTAGTTGTTATTGTACACAACAGAACAACAGGAGATCAGTCAATCATATTACAGTATAGGTGAACAAGCGGTTACGTCTGTATTCCTGTATGGCAGTGATTTCCAAGAGTTTGGGTCAATGTATGTGTCTTTTGTTTCTTTTCTATTTGACCGCATTATGCTACGAATATTTTTTTTAATTGAAAACTAATTTAAATTGGAAAATGGAGCGCGTGTTTGTCTCTCAAAATTACCATAAAAGTATCTTCAAACGTGTAGAAAAGGAAGGGGGAAAAAAATACACAAATAAAGACTACATTTCCCATGAGCACCCCCACAGGAAATGCGTCACTGTCGTTTTCATAAGGCATGCCGGGTAGGAACCCTCTCTCTTTCCGGCTGGTACGCCATCATGTAAGCGAGTATTTCTATGCTTTTCACTAAACGTAATCCATTCAAATCAACATAAATGTACGTTCATCTGTCTTTTTGGCTTCGCGCATTGCGAAGAGACCTATCAACGACATTATGCGGCTTGATTATTTTTTACCAAAATTGTTAAAACACTTGTTTATGGCCCGGTTTCAATAATGCTGAGATGCTGTCGCATCCGTTAGCAATGGGCTTTACCGGCCGCAGTAGAAAGCTAATGTGTCGTTACCGCGCTGCCTTAACGTTTGCTTAAAGTCTTTGCGTTTTAACCGTTTTAAAAAACTGCATATTCAGTTTATCGTTACAGGGCTAAAGTTAATGTAACAACAACCTTGTAGTTGGTGAGTGAGAAGCTACGCGGCTAACGTTAGCTCACGTTAGCTTGATTTCCAGCTTTCTAACCAGCATGGACGTCTGCACCGCTATAACGTGTACATTTCCGCCGCGTGATTCAACATAATAAACATCCGGGTCTCTGTATCATATGTTTGTTTGCATTAACGCCACTTAAAGAGGTTACTTAGTCTTGATGCAGTCAACAAAAAAGTCTCCCCTCTCTAAATGGTTGGTCTCGGGTCTTGAACCATGTGCAGGTTTCAATTTAACTGACCCAAAAGACACACTTTTCATATACGAGCAAGCTAGTCAAAGTATTGTCTTGCAGGCTCTGACATGGCTCCTCAGTGAAACCCTCTCAAATAATATTTTTGTAAATGTTGTTCATCTTTACAGCATGTTATTATAGAGGCTGGTTGCATGTTATCCATCCTTCATCCTGTATTTCCTAATTGCATTATGTTGGACATCAACAAGTCATGCAATGTTTAATATACTGGTATTTTATTTTTTCTCTCCAGATAAGTCAAAATGGGAGCGTATAGGTATATGCAGGAGTTGTGGCGCAAGAAGCAGTCCGATGTGATGCGCTTCCTGCTCCGTGTCCGCTGCTGGCAGTACCGTCAGCTGTCCAACCTCCACCGTGCCCCAAGACCCACCAGACCCGACAAGGCCCGTAGACTGGGCTACAAGGCCAAGCAGGGTGAGTGCCGAGCCCGGAGTTGGTAGTTTCCCAGTTGTCATCTTTGCTCGCCGTGCTAATCACGTCTTTGTTTTTTATTCTAACAGGCTACGTAGTGTACCGCGTCCGTGTTCGCCGTGGAGGCCGTAAACGCCCCGCGCCCAAGGGTGCCACCTACGGCAAGCCAGTTCACCATGGTGTCAACCAGATCAAGTTTGCCCGCAGTTTGCAGTCAACCGCTGAGGTACCTTCATTGTTCATCTTTAATTATATTGTTGCTTTAGGGCCAGAAGACACATTTTTGCTGGTGTGACGACCCTTTGGATGAACGTAATGTGTTCAGTTTGTACTGGAACTCACATGGTGTTGTGTTGTCCGTTCTGATTGCACATAGTAAAATGATGGTCGTGTAATCGGCAAATGGTAGCATCACTTAAAAATCTGCACAAGTGGGCTCTTGTTTTTCATAAATAAAGAGACATTTCTAGAATTGTCTTTGACATCATAGTCAATTTCTATTGATGCCGATTACAACAGATTCACAGCAGTTTAAATGTTAAGTGGACTGGAAACTGTAAAGTCAATGTGCTGTCCTCTGTAGAACCAGTCTGCTCCAAACACTTTTACCAGGTTTTTCATGCACCCTGTCAAACTGAAAAGGGTACATTGGTTGGCACATTTTAGATTACATGTGCCGGTGTTGGTCCAAACTGTTGTGGAGCACTCTATTTCCTATAAGGCCATAACTTTGTTCATGGTAGGAAATGCAGCATAGGTGTTTGGAAAGTATTATATTGCTGAATATTGCTCTAAATGTGTGGCGAGGGCAGTCAAATTCAGCCCTTCCATGTGCAACCAAGTAACGAAAGCCTCAAGTGTCATTTTCAAAATGTTGGTAATTACCAAGAGATAAGATGCCTTAACTGAACTTTAATATTTAACTCACAACTTGCATATCTGGAGCTTATTTTGAAACCACAATTCGTACTCTAAAGGAAAAGTAATGAAGGGTGTCTCAGTGATTGCTTGGTTACATTTAGGTGCTTCAGTGTCCTCTAAAAGGAATTGCTGCGACACTTGATTGGTCAAAAAGAAACCAATGAAACACTTAATTTAACTTGGATTCAGGGAATACTGAAAGTATCTCATCAGCTTAGTTCACAAGCAGCGTCACAAAAACGTCAAGATGGAAGTTGTTTCATATTTGTCGCTGCTGGTGTAGTATGACATGCATCCACACTGTAGCCGTATCACTGAATATTAAGTTTGAGTTTAAGGTGTCTCCTGCTCTTTAGCAAATATGTACTTGCCATCATTAGTTTGTATAGTTCCCTTTTTATGCAATATTATCCCAGACTAGACGGGTGGTAAAAATATGAGCATGTTGTCGCCACTCAATCGGTGGCACCTTTTTTTTATATGGGATTTCTGAGTACTAAAGATCACGGTTCTTGCAGCCACTGGGAGCCGCCAAAGCACAAAGTTGCCTTTTTTATATTTACAATGGTGCCATATTACCTTGTGTTGTTGTTTTTGAATTATTAATCTCTATTTTCATTCCCCAGGAGCGTGCTGGTCGTCACTGCGGAGGTCTGAGAGTGCTGAGCTCTTACTGGGTGGGTGAGGACTCGACCTTCAAGTTCTTTGAGGTGGTTCTGGTCGACACCTTCCACAAGGCCATCAGACGCAACCCAGACACCCAATGGATCACAAAGGCTGTGCACAAGCACAGAGAGATGCGTGGCCTGACATCTGCAGGAAAGAAGAGCCGCGGCCTCGGCAAGGGCCACAAGTTCCACCTGACCATCGGAGGCTCCCGTCGTGCCGCCTGGAAGAGGCGCAACACCATGCAGCTGCACCGTTATCGTTAGAGCTTGTCTGTACATTTAAACAAATAAACAGCCCTTTTTATGGTGACAATCCCGTCTGCTTTATTCTGCTGTTAGAATATTAAACACAACTTCTCAGCTCATACGTCATATTGAATACAGTTAAGATATTTAAGCTTCACTTTTATAACCTTTGTTAATTGATTAAATACGAATACACATCTTTGTAGGTGATTTTCCCTCACTACTCCATATGCACACAACACAGAAGCCTGGACTCACAAGTGTGACCTTTTCAAAATGTTAGTGAACAAAAAGTACAACTAGGAAACTAAAAGGTGAAACATCTCCTGTGATCTGCCACATTGAGCTACTTCCAACCAGTTGAAAGTGAAACCTTTAAACGGCAATATTCCTCGCATGACATCTTCATGGTTTTCACTTGAGATCTCTTATTTCTTGGGACATGGCTAAAAACAATGTTGACTGTAACCTGATTCCTTGTGTGCTGACTGAGGTGTTGCCTCCAGGCTTGAGCATATTCAGTAGAACCACTTAAAGAAACCCAATCTGGACCCTCTAGTTCTTTTTTAAGTACTGACCATTTCAACTGCTGAGCACAGCTTGGCTCCAGGTTCACTTCCTGTCATTCACATGCACTGAAACGTGGAATATTTACTTTTACTGTTCATTGTGAAATGGATCTCTAAATTGTTCAAATGGTTGTCTTAAATGCAGCCATGCATAATAACCATTAATGTATGCACAGCTCTGACTATATTAATAAATAATTGCCTTTACTATCATCTAACATCTATATCTGAGAATTATATTAAAATCAAAGTAAACCTTTGTCCTGTGGCACAAATCTCTGGAGCAAATCGCACCTGCTATCACTCTAAAGACACGGCCCCAGTAAAGTTTATTATTATGGAGTCCTTGTGTTTTCTTAACTGCTAGGAAACACACACACGTGTAGCTGAACCTGGCTGTCGAGGGGAGGAGGGTTCATGTTTAGTCTCTGAAAAATGTAACCCTGAAGCATTTGAGTGATGAGCATTTAACACATCTGTTACTAGGGCTATATCCTACTGTCAAGTTGTATTAACAAAAAAAACCTGGTTATGTCTTCGTTCAATCAGCAGAGTTTTTCTTTCACATTGAAAACACAGGGAAGAATATTTAGCAGTTAAAGTACCAAAACATTACATTTAAGTAGAGAAATGTGACCCGTTTATAAACCTGCTCAAATAAAACAAAACATAAGACTGCTAACAGAAGTGAGAGGCACGTCTCTCTCGCCCCAGGGCATGATGGGAAACGTCTGGCTGTTCTGAGAGCTCATTGACTCAAATGTTTGAACATAAGTATTTTACTATCAAAACAGTCAGAGCTAATGGTATAGGAAGTAAAACAAATATCTATCTGGATTGATGCACAATATATCCAAATACAACAGAAACCATCATGGTTCATCATGAAGTGTGATGCAACATGAGCAACGCAGCCGGTTCTCTTCTCACTGCGCTTGATCTTGTGATATTCAGCTTCACCTTTTTATTTCCATTGTAAAGCAAAGCTCTTATATTATATAATATTTTATAGCACATATATTCTCGCAGCTTATAATTGTCAAGACCTTAATCATGGCAAAGTCTAAAGCTGCGTTCACAGCTGCGTGTGAACGCAACTTAACACCACCGCTGTGAGGGCAAAATATGGTCAAATATCAGACAAGTTAAATGCGTAAGTGTTGGGAAAATGTATCGGCTAATTTTAAGTGCGTCATCTCCCCAATCAATTAGATTTATATTATGATATGATTATTATAATGTGCCTGCTGGCAGTAGGCTTTCAGAATAAGTAGATAAAACAAGCCCAAAGATTATCAGTATGTATGTATTATTCATAATCAGAAATTCAATCAAGTGAAGCAGTGAAAATAAATTGTGTATGGTTCTCTGTATTCTTATCATGAGTCCACCTTAATCATTTTCTACAATAATGATATGTATGGTGTACTAATAACACTGTCATATAATTATGAATGCTTTCAACACATCTATAAGTTTCTTAAGCGCTAAATAAACGTTACGAACAGCACGCCATGCAGGGAATTTCCCGATGTTCTCTGCATCGCTGACACTGTACAAATATGTACCACTCGCAAAAAAGCTCAAGGCTGTGATCCAGTCTGCATACACTCTGTGATCCAGTCTGCATACACTCTGTGATCCAGTCTGCATACAGTATGTGATCCAGTCTGCATACAGTATGTGATCCAGTCTGCATACAGCATGTGAGACGGTCAATGCTCGGCTGCGCCTGTGGTTCAATGTACGGCTTGAGAAGCTCTCGTAAATAAGTGATTCCTTGTCGGCAGAATCGATAGCGCTCATACAGGAAGTCATCAAGATGTGAGAACGGATCTTGGCGATCTGGAAGAACTCTCTCCCTATAAAACTAATATAACTAATATCGCTCCTTCATCAATGAGGAAGGGAGCTGCCTTTTTTGTCCGGTGGGAATGGCCAGCTTATCCAGTGAATTTCACTAAACCTACGCTGGAGCTGGTTAAGGGATTTGGATGTGTTGCTATGGTGATTTTTCCAAACTTGCTTCGTGGAACCGAAAAGCCTGACCTACGTCATCTTATCCTGAAAATTATCCAGCTAACTCAGTAAGCCAGGTACAAGGAATGGGGCCCTGGTTGAACCACTGCTCTACAATACATTATTCCTGTTACTCAAGTTGGGCCTGTATTGTAAGAATCAGAATCAAGGAATTTGTCTTGCCAGGTGGTGCATAAGATTAAACAATAAACAGTGCAAAAAAATAGGAACATGACATTTACAATATAATATAAAATGAATGTAAAGTGCACAGATAACAGTACTTTAGACAAGTGAAATGTAAGTGTATTTAATTATGACTATAATACAAACATCAAGTCATCATGACAATCACCTGTGCGCTGCTTGTCTGACACGATCCTGGTATTGTAGTAAACCAGCAAAGATCTGGGTACACAATTAAAACCAGTCTGACCCGTTGGCCACTCAGCAGCTCCACTAGAGCAGTTCAGGCGTTCAGGTGCTCTTTCACTTTCCCTGCCTGGAGTCGTGTGAGGGTGAAACTGGTCCGATCACGAGGCAGCAGCCCCTCTAACCGCTACGCTGCCGCTATCCCACATAGCCCACAGTATACTTTCACTTTGTGCTCATTTCCTGCTCTGAAGTAGTTCACTCGGCTCGTGAACTTGAAGAACCAGCACAGATGTGTTGCTTCATCGCGTCGACTAAAAGTTGCACTTGAGCATGTTTTATTTTTGGGCTCCTGGAGTCTGTGCAGCATTTTACATTTTGTACCAGCAGGTTTAGCAAAACATCTGCAGGATTCAGACACATTTCTTTCCAATTGTGTGTGTGCTGTTACTATTTGCAGTTGCTGTGTGTCTTTTCAGTGACCCCACAGGGACGTGTAGGCCCATCTTACATTGTTATCTACCCGCAACTGAATTAATTAACTGGGTCATGGTGACCGAGTATCCTGACCCCTGAGCTAAAATAGTGTCTCCCTGGCCTGCGGAGTGGAAGGGTCAACTGAAAACATGGACGGGCGGAGTGAGAACAACGGTCATATCTCACATTACTCCCTATTGTCTCTGCAGACATTAGTCTGCGGGGCAGCAGTAACCCCTGACGTACTCCGTGGAAGAAAAAAATATATACACACATTTAAAAAAAGGAAAGTGGAGACCAGCACAGTACAGTGTGGGGTTGCTTTTCCATGTCACGGTAACCCAGTGAGAATTTAGTGTGGGGGAGAACGGCTCGATAGCCTTCTGACGCCGAGCCTTCAGAACTGGATCCGCCAGTGTGGCGTGTATCTTATTCAAACAGTGTCCTTGCGTTTGCCAAGTCATCTTACGCAATCGACACAATCGTTTGAAATATTTTTCGCTGCAGTGGTCATGAGGAATAATTGTTTCCCATTAGGTCTTAAAAGGATCCGTTGTTTTGCGAAGTCAGGTTTTAATGGAGGGTTTAATGTTCAGTTATGATGCTCCACGTGATGCATCAAACCCTTCCAAGGATGCAATTCAAATATTTATTATTTTAAAGCTGCACGACACAATATTTTTGATTGTACAAAAGGATCAACTGATTACGTTTAATGTGAAAGATTTTGCTGCAGTTTCACTATATGAAGAATTGTAGCCTCTTTTAGGCCTTTGTTTTGGTTTTCCCGCCCCAAAACCTCCGCTCTCATCAACTTAATTTCCAGCGACAGCACACAGCTGTGGATAAACACTGTGCACTGCCTGCACAGCACCAGACAGTATGTGGAGACCAAAAGCAGAGCTAAAAGAGCTCCCCCTTACTCGGACAACACCCATTTTCTAATTCGGCCTTCATTTTGATCCCGACTGCACACCTGTGAAGTTCTGTGACAACGTATCAACGTGACAAAACCCATCCAGAGACAGACGTATAAAACACCTGGGAAAGTACTCAAAAGCGCCTATGTCGTAATTCACACTGCCGTAGGTGTCTTCACCACATCTGGCAATGCACACACAAAAAAAAACTCAAAATAAATATATTCATAATAAAAGTCAGACTCATGACCTTGGTACTTCTTGTCACTTTCACATTATATTATACTAAAGCTTTTGTATTCTAGAAAAAGCACACACACAAATACATATATATATGTAAATATTACTAGTAATTATATGAAGCATTATATGGTCAGACATGTTTTAGTTTTCCTTTGGCCTCCTTTAATAAAAAGTCCGAGGACAAATTAGGATGCATACCAAACTGTGGTCGTCATAGTTCTACTGCAGGGTAGTTTCCTTTCTTCTTAGTGCCAACTGTCTTTTGTTCACTTTGGTGAAAGTATGTCAGTGGGTTACATCGACACCGGCGCGGCGCTGCAGGAGGAGGAGCCCGTGAACTGGGTCACATGGTTGCACACTCGACACGAAACAGACGCTGTAAAGACCAGTCTTTCACACCGCCGAGTTGCGCCTGTATCGCAGTTTTTCTCCTGAATTTTCTGAATGGGAAACGGTGTATTTCTAGATACAGCTCGATTGCACTGAAAGCAGACGAGTCTTTTTTTTGGGGGGGGGGGGGAGGTGGTGTAGAATAAAGCGACTTCCGGCGTCGAGGACGAAAAACGGTCCCCTTTTTTTTTTGTAAGCGTCATTGAAGCCGGTGTTTGAAAACATATTGCTTTTTTTGGGGCAGTTTGCAATCATATCGCTCGTGGTTTTTAACGTGTTTTAGTGTCGTTAATCTAAATGTTGTAGCTCAACAGCGAGTTTTATCGACCGGGATCAAATCAGCGACTTTCCAGTTGCTGAACACAAACAGAAAACACGGCTTCAGCACCGAGATAGCATCGGAGGAGGAAAAGACCCCAATAGCTCAGAGGATATGGAGTCGACCAAAGCTGGTAGGTTTGCTTTAACCTCCATGTAAGTGATGATGTGTGCAGCTTGTTGCGGTGGCGCTTTAAATGTGGTCATTCATCTTCAGGGAAACGGCTTTTTTGTGTGACCAGTATAATGCGTTATATTGTACAAATTTAGACTATTATATTATACTAATATGTTAACGGTTGTGCTGTGGCGCCTAATTGTGTGTGTTTAATATTAAACTGGGTTAGGAGTGACACCTAGCTGTTGTTATTACCCGAGGAAGAGGGCTTCGGCAGCACTGCAGTCGTCTCCTCCTCACATGGACCCATCCGTCTAGCCATGTGCACCGTGTGTTTACGCTCCACGTGCGTCGCCGCTGATTGGCTGAGCGGCGCCGTGACGTAGCCGTTGCATAAACCCGCCCGTTGAAATGGTGTGTGGTCTCGCCGCGGATACACGTGAGCCGTCTCCCAGGCAGCTCGCGGTGACCCAGTTTTCCCGGGGAAAAGATGTGCCTGGTCCACGTGGGGGCGTGTTGAGCGCGAGAGAGAAAGAACAAAAAAAAAACGTCGATGGTGCATTCAGGGCCCTCGGGATAAACGTAATTATATATTGTTAAACAGGGCTTTTGGCTGAAGAATGTTTCTATAAATTACATCCAACTTAGTTGTCATGCGATAACGTCTTATGCATACGGTAGTTTTGATGTTAACATTGTTTATTCATTGAATTTAAGAGTAATGCTATAATAAAATATATTATAAAATAAATAGTTTGTGTTACATTCCTTTTTAAAACCTAAAATGAATGTTTTTCAGTCATACTGCTTACAAAACCCGGTGATGCAACACAACAAACTTAATGTATCTTTAGTACTAGACCTGCATGTTTCCTATTGACGTGTACGTGTTGAAAAGGTAACATTTCCCACGAGACCTGAATGCAACCCACCTCTCCCCAGTTTTACAGTTTTGTCATGTTTGGATAGAATAAATCAAACCAAGACAAAATATTTCAGCGAGTTAATCCCCAATACAGAATCTCATAATTTGTCATTTTAATTGTGCGGTGTAGTACTGTGTAATTGTAATGTAATTATATGATTGGCAGAGTTAATAATTATTACATGTTCTTGTCATTATATCATATCATTACTATTTAAATTATACTTTGATATAATTCATGCTATTTTGACAAAAAGCTTTATTCTCAATAAAATGTTAAGCTTTCCTGTTTTGTCACCGGAAGGTTAATAAAACGCTCCCTATTATCTAACACACAATGATGTGTATTTAAAAAATAAAATCCATCGGTCTCTTTTTCTGCAAAATGTGTGGCACAGTCAAAAAACATACCGTTTTTATTTATGCTTAATACTTTCGTTTGTGATGGAGCAGTGTATGTGAGTGGCTGCAGGGATGTGCCAGACTACCTATCACACACCCTGGTGCAGCTGACATTATGTAATGTGCGGTTACCTAATCACTGAGAATGGCAGGGGGAGGAAATCAGGTCAGCTTATGTTGAGGGAGAAAAACGTTGTCGGCGACAGCAGCAGCCGACATGTCTGCTCAGGAATCTGTCTTCGCATAATGATCCGAATCCACAGTCAAACTGCCTGGAGCCGGCGATTGTTCCAGTCACTGTACATTTAATTTGAGGGAAAGGAAACCGCAGGGAGTTGGCTTGTGCAGTAATGGGACAGAGCAGACAAAAAAAAAGAAAAATACACCACTTCTAGAACTTGAATCCCAACAATAAATCAAAGGATTAAGATGCCACAGTGCAGCATTTGATAGAGGGAATTGTGTGCTAAAACAGGGATTTTGTTGCATCTTATTGCAGTGTAATTAGTCTTATTTCATCTGTATTATCATTTTATTTAAGTGTAATTAAACAGATTATATTATTCTTATCAATTAATTACATTAAAGGTTAATAAAACGGGAAGAAATACCACATTTGTTAGGTACTATTTTCTGCAGAAGGTTAGTGCACATTAGTTTTTGTTTTTATTCAGTATTTGTGGCAGCAGGACGGTGTTTGTCGGATTGAGACAAAAAGTAAAGACAGAGGAATAAGGAATCGGGCTTTAATGTAAACGCTGCACGTATTTGTCGATATATGTGTTGCTGGTTTGGTTCTGCACATAATATAGATTTAGTATCACCAGCCTCATGTTTTAAGGGGGATTTTTTTGTTGCCTTTTTTAAAATAAGAAATCACAATATGACGTGCATCTGTTTCAGCACAGTGTTTGATGTGATGCTGCAGTCCCTGTCCTCACGGCTCATTTTCTCTGTTGTGCACCAGGGGGCGTAATAGCCTACATCAGCTCGTCCGGCCCCGAGTCGTGCCTCAGCGACTCCTCCAACAGCAGCTACCAGTCGGCCTCCCCGCCGCACGGCGCCTTGGCCAACCGCCACCAGCTGACTCAGCAGGCTGACCCCAAACTCCCGAGCGGTGGCCAAAACCTTCCAGGGACTCAGAAAAGCGGACGCACCGCCTCCACTGCAAGATGTGGCATTACAAGTAAGTAGGCCACCCCATAAATACTTACATTATACTTACATATCAGTGGAGGCGCTAACATGTGCAGCTTTCAGATGAACTAAAATATTTTTTTTCGTTTTAATCAGAAATCAACGGCTTGGTGCTGCTGTGTAAGGTTTGTGGCGACGTGGCCTCTGGTTTCCACTATGGCGTCCACGCCTGCGAGGGCTGCAAGGTGAGGGCGGTTCCCTCTAACACACACACACACACACACACACACACACACACACACACAGAGACTGATTTTCACTGCCACGCTGTGCTGGATGTTGCTGTGATTTGAGCTGTGACTGAAGTGGGTCACTGCAGCAGGCGTAGCCATCTGCACGGCTCCACCCAGAGACTCAGTGAAACTAGTTCACTCTCCCCATATTAATATCAGCTGCCCCTCATACTTCATGTTGCTGCGTGGCCTAGTTAACTGTGGGGAGCGGAGTGCAGTCACAAACAGGGCTGCAACTAACGATTATTTTAATAATTTTTTCGATTAATCGATGAATCGGATAAAAAAATAAAATAATCAAAAAAGCATTCATTTCCAACGCATTATTCAAAAAGAGAAGTGACAGTGCAAAACATCTTCAGAAAGTGCACAAACAGGTTGCTCCTTGAACATCCCTGAGCTGTTAATTAAAACAATAAAATGGACTAACACTAAAAACATACACATCTATGCTTTACATCTGCCAAATGTGAGCCCTTTTTACTGTAATTGATCCCTCCAGAGGCTGCATTTACATACCCTGCTTTATCAATATGTATGAAATACTGGGACAGAGGGAAGCTGTACTGCTACATATAGAGTGTCCTCTTCCTTAAACTCTTTCATTCTGGGTCTCTTATGACCACAACGTCACGTTGTTGGCTAAGCCCAACTACGTGATTTGCTTCATTCTACTTTGAGTAAAAAAATAAAAAACCTGCAGCCAGATCCTCCGGTGTGCCGGTTTAACGTTAACGAGTGACAGCGTGAACTGAACCAGACCGGGGGGTGACGGCATGTTTCATCACGTTACATTTTTTTACAAGCAAGACTGAACTGTAACGGAACATAGCGTAACTTTAACGACAATACACAACCCAAACACATTAGCTAACGTGATAGCAAGCTGACTAGCTTCCATTTAAAACAAGTTTGAGGAACATGAAGACTGATTGGCCAAGACTCGACTCGTCAAAGATCTTCTATTTTTGAGAAGATCACGACCTCAGCTTTTCTCGTGTCTCACTCCAATCTCAGAAACGCTGGCCGGCCAGTTGCTCTGCTCCGCTCTTTTTTTCTTCTTCTCTGCGACTTATTTCCCGGCGTAATAATCGCGCGACACAACGAATCGATAATGAAATTCGTTGCCAACACTTTTGATAATCGATTTTTATCGATTCGTTGTTGCAGCCCTTGTCACAAACACACCACAATACGCCTTAGAGGAGGAACACACACACACACACGCATTTCAGACTGATGCGTTGGTTATCCGATATTACACAGTAAATTAAACTGCGAGGAATGCAAATAATATGAGTGTTATTGGTCATGTGCATGCTAACATTGTCAAATTGTCCAGACAGAGTTCTCTGTGACTTGTGTCATCACAATGGGCTGTTTGTCTTGGTGAACACACAGGGCTTCTTCAGGAGGAGCATCCAGCAGAACATCCAGTATAAGAAGTGCCTTAAGAACGAGAGCTGCCCCATCATGAGGATCAACCGGAACCGCTGCCAGCAGTGCCGCTTCAAGAAATGCATGCTGGTTGGGATGTCCAGAGACTGTGAGTATCCGCAGTAATGCAATTCAATTCAATGTGGCTTTATTGGCGTGACGGTGGGAAAAGAAAACAACGTTATGTTGCCAAAGCTTCAATGTTTTAAAACGGTCCACAATAATGTTAATATGAATAACACAGCTCATCGTTCAGCCTCTCAAGACCATTATTCAAATTAACAGACGTACTTTGTACTGTTGATCTTTCTCTCAGCAAAATCAACATTTATATAACAATTAACAAACTGTTTATTGTGTATTTGAAGGGGTACTTAGTATTGCACTGCCATAAAATAAGGGAATATGACATTTTCAAAACCAAATCAATAAAGATTGTAAATAGATTCATATGAATAAATACACACAAATATATATTATGTAAGAATGTAATTATGAAGTTATTGAATACATTTTTACAACTCAGATCTTTAATATTTAACTATTGTGGAAATAGGCAGGGTTAAATAATACTTTGTATTGTATGTAATTAGTCATTTGAATATTTATTATATACGGTTTTATTTATTTAAACTCTTCCTTTTTTATTTATTTAAAATTATTCAGATTTTAAGAATTCAAGTTGAGGTAACAGCTGATAGCATCACTGGATCACAGGCTCCTCACATGCTACAGATGTATAGTCCTCCAGACCAGCAAACTGGTCCTGAATGCCCCTTTTAACAATAATGCATATGATGATTGTAATGTTATATGTGCATCACTTCAAGCAAAGTAACCCGGCTCAGTGTGAATCAGCGTAACATGACTCATTACAGTCTGATCAGTAGAAACTGTAACTGTAGAAGAGTAAAAAGTGAGTCCTCCTCATGATTCTCTCCTCACTGTTCAGCTGTGCGCTTCGGCCGAATCCCCAAACGTGAGAAGCAGCGCATGCTGCTGGAGATGCAGAGTGCCATGAACAACATGATGAACAACAGCCAGCTGCACAGCCAGCTGCACAGCAGCCAGACGCTACCTATCGGCAAACCTCTGCCGGCCAGTGCCACAGAACCTACCTCAGAGGATGCAGGCCCCGCCCCCTCCTCCACCGCACCGTGCTCCAGCCAATCAGACGCCAGCTCTGACCCCGAACCCACCGTGGCCATGGACACCAGCACGGCCTCGCCCACCGCCTCAGACAGCGGCGAGGAGGAGGTGATTGGCTCGGTGACCCGGGCCCACCAGGAGACCTTCATGTACAACCAGGAGCAGAGCAGCCTGGCGGCCGAGGCCCCGCCTCCTTCGGGCCCCCTGAACAGCGGCTCAGCCAAAAGCGTCACTAACCTCCGTGCAGAGGAGCGCCAGGACGCCTGGAACCACTGCAACAACATGGCCACCGTGGCAGCACAGGAGCCCGCCTCCAGCCTGGGCCCCGAGGGCCAGGAGGACCACTGCCCCTTCAGGCTGTCCAGGAGCGCCGTAACCAGCCACTGTCCGGCCTACACACATGGAGCCTTCGGCGCTCCGGCCTCAGAGGGCCACGCCAACGCAGCCTACAGCGGGCCCCTGTGGAGAGGAGGCAACAGGATGCATCTGGTAAGATACAAGGAGGCAAGAACGGTCAATTCAGTGGGCTTTGATTCTGGATTAAAGTGTAGTACAACACCATTTACAAGTCTTTGGGAAGAAAAAACAAGTTTTAATGCTGGAAATGTAAATACAAATTGCAGCGCTAGTGCAGAAATACTGCAGAAATATCCGGTGATATTTGATAAATTGTTGGAAATCGGCTGCAGCTGCTGTAGTTTTTGGAGCGACTGGTAAAAACTCCGTCGCAGTGGTGCATCCTCCTAAAATGAACATAAATCTGCCCCTCAGGTTTGTCCGATGAACACCTCTCCTCACGTGGACCCTCAGAAGTCCGGCCACGAGGTGTGGGAGGAGTTCTCCCACAGCTTCACCCCCGCCGTCAGGGAGGTGGTGGAGTTTGCCAAGAAGATCCCAGGCTTCAGGGACCTGACCCAGCACGACCAGGTCAGCCTGCTGAAGGCGGGAACCTTTGAGGTAAGATCACTTTGTTTTCGTAAAAAAAAATATGGCTGACACGGTGGCGCCGGTCGGTAACAGTTGTGTCCGGACCAACAGAGCTGTGTTTGTGTTTTTCCAGGTGTTGGTGGTTCGCTTTGCTTCTCTCTTCGACGTGAAGGACCGCACCGTCACCTTTCTGGGTGGGAAGAAATACAGCGTGGACACTCTGAGGGCCATGGGGGCCGGGGACCTGCTCAACTCCATGTTTGACTTCAGCGAGAAGCTCATCAACCTCGGCCTCAGCGAGGAGGAGATGAGCCTCTTCACCGCCGTGGTGCTGGTCTCTGCAGGTGCGTTTGATTTGGTAAAGCGCTTCACCAGTGCACAGGAAGTACAATGCAACGCACCTTTTATGTACCACAGAGGGAAATGGAGTTTTGAAGGCAGATGCCAACATATTTATCCTGGTTGTTAATGTTTCTATCGTTTGATTTGATCCCTAGTAAAAAAAAAGTGTGTGTGTGTATATGTATATATGTGTGTGTGTGTGTGTGTGTGTATAATATATATATATATATATATATATATATATATATATATATATATATATATATATATATATATATATATATATATATATATATATATATATATATATATATATATATATATATATACTCCACACATACAAGTGCATCAATTTATAATTAGCGCTAGTAAAGAAATAATAAAAAAAGTCTACAAATTGCCAAAAAGAAAGAATTCCCATTTGCAATTTACCGTCACAAAGAAAAGCAGCCAATTCCAATTCAATAGCTGGACCTAGAGGATTCGTCATTATTATACATTAATGATAGTAATGAATACATTATCAAACGTATTTAGAATTTTTTCTGTTGATCGATTAATAATTATTTAAGCTATAATACAGGAAGCAGACGCAAATAGTTTTCTGCAATAATGTGAACATGAGTTAAAGGTTGCTACTAATTCCCTTTAAGGAAAATAAGAAAAAAATAGTGTTTTGCAGTGAATAAAGATGACAAATTACTGGAACATTGTGTCCCAAACGGTCTGATCTTTAATTCATGTTTCCAAAATGTATGTCCTCTCACAGCACAACCCTGTCACTGTCCCTTCTCCCCAGATCGCTCGGGCATCGAGAACGTGAACTCGGTGGAGGCCCTGCAGGAGACGCTGATCCGCGCCGTGCGAAGCCTCATCACCAAGAACCACCCCAACGAGTCGGCCATCTTCACCAAGCTGCTGCTCAAGCTGCCCGACCTGCGCTCGCTCAACAACATGCACTCTGAGGAGCTGCTGGCCTTCAAGGTCCATTCTTGAAGTTTCCTCTCGTACTTGACAACCCCTCCCCCTCGACACAAACTGTAACGGACCTGGCGGGGGGGGGAGGGGCCACATGGACCAGCTCCGCCTCCCCTCACACCCACCCAACCACACCCTCACCTCCACCCTTCTCCCATCAGACTTACGGTTCTGTTCTTTCAAGCTACAAATAGAACTAAAAGTCAAAGCTGAAATGTAAAGAGGGTAAAAGACCATAACAAGTTATTGTACTGTACTGTAGGGCGTAATGCCTGTGTGATGGTGATGCGTACATACAGACACACTGACTGATGTATATGTTTCTTGTGTTTGTGTGTAGCATACTGTATGTTTGCAACTGTACAAACATTAGATGCACTTTTCTGTATAGTGTAGACTGATATTTCTTTGCATTCATAGTGCAATATGTGACTGCTTTTTTTGATTTTAGCCGTGTAGTGATGAGTCCAGAATCGTGTGTGTGTGTATACTTTCAGTGGCAAAACGTTAATTTGAATCGGTGCTGTGCTCATGTGATGAGGGGGAAGCTGCGGAGCTGACAAAAACGCAGACACTGAAAGACTGACGAGTTAGAATTCTCTTTAAAAAACAAAACGAAAAAAAGGCAGGCGACAATGAGAGGAGCGTGGACGTAAAGCTGCTAAGAGTCCCAGAGGACTCGGGGGGTGGACATTTTAATCTGAATGAATTAGGAGCAAAACAAGATGATATATGCTGTGTTTTTGTTAGTTGCGGACATTTCTCTAAATTATTTTTTGGCATCGAGAGAAATCTGATGTATCGGTATCCCTTGATTTGTGGTGATACTTTTTTTTTTTTTTTTTAAAGAAGTGTAAGAAGAACTGTTTCTGCTGTCCTACGCGACTCTCCTACCTGTCGAGGAAACATCGTCACCAGCGGCTCCAACAGATTTCTGTTTCACAAAACTGTACAGACTTTAGCTGAGTGTAGTTAAACTGAATATGTAGGACGTATTCCACATACAATATGATTGTAATGTCACTGATTGTAATTTAAAGAAATAAGCTGAGTCGAGGCGACGAGCCGAGTTGCTGATGTTCAGATATTTTGCGACGCCATCTTTTTGTTTTGCCTGTTGATGAATTCAGAATGTCGGGCCTTTTAATATCCAGAGCTTCTGTCATTGTGTTAACATTGCTGCCATGTGGTTCTGTTCTCCTCTGTGAAAGGATTGCAGTATGCATAGAGTTCTATATAAATATATACATACTATCATACATACATAACTGTATAGATGAATATATCTATATAAATAAATTTTATAAATGCATTTATGTCGTGAAGTGGTTATTGGTCATTCAGTTGAGCAGAATCAATTCATTATATGTTTAAATTAATATTAAGTCTGAGTTTGATTTAAACATCTTGTTAAAAGGGTTTCTGATGGATCCACCTGTAACTCCGCCTTTACAAATGCCAAACTTCATTTTAAAGGTTTTATCAAATGTGGCAAAGTATAAAATAAGTAATCCAGATGTGAGCAAAATGTCTGACTAACATCCGTACCGTTATTACTGATTCTTAATACTAAAACATAAAGCAGACATAGTACGTCTACTTGTCTCATTAACTGGGAGGTTTCCTGGACTCAATTAAAATGTAATTTATCAGTAACAATGCTATTTTCTCACCTTACGCTTCACCAATTAGATACAAAACTAATTATTACTAGTGATTTTATTGCAATCACTCAAAGTATTGGACACAAATCGTTGCACATTTAGATTGGCAATGGAGTCCTGCAGAATATATAAAAAATAACTATAAATAACTAAATAAAACTAGCTGTCATGGAACGTCCGATGAAATAACGAGCGATTTATTGAGAAGATGATGTGCAAAATGTAAATCTAAACCTGGAGGAGCACAAGCGTCACAGTGATGGTGGCAGTGTCACTATCCATCAGCAGATGGCAACATGGCCGCTCCCTCCCTCTCCGTCCGCTCACCGCCGCTCCCGGCTTCCTGGGACTTGAACGCCATCTGCAGCCGGCTTGTGTTTGCTCTGCAATTTCATTGCTTCGTGAGCAAAACACTCTCCGCCCACAAAGAGTCAATAAAGGCTTCAAGTTAATATTTTAAACTCAAGATCAATATTGAGCCTCTCTGTTAAACACTTAAACAACTGCATCAGTTCTTCCTCGTCCTCTCGTATACACACACACTTCCAGGATCTGCAGGAATGTCAAACATTGAATTTGTACTAAAGTGTGTTAGATCAGTGGTTCTCAACCTTTTTTCAGTGATGAACCCCTGTGGAATTTTCTTTTCAGCTGAGTAACCCCTAACCAGCGCAAAGCATTTTGGGTTGAAAAAACAATGTAATACACAGCGCTGTGCCATCAGTGTCTGATTTAATATAGAATATATACAATTCAGTTTAAGAACTTACTTATATTATTGAATATGTATTAAATAACTTAAAAAAACTTGATTTTTAAATCTCAAATACCCCAATTTAAGAATCAGTGTGTTAGAAGACCAGGATGTAGGTATTATAACTTAAAGCTCCCTTATAAAGGAATGTAAACTTTCCAAAATTTGCCAATTTTGCGTCATAAAATGAGACGATATTCAGATTTGATCTAGTGTGGCTAACTGCAGACAGGAGAAAAAAATTGACTAAAAGGGGTACCTTGTGAAAATGTTGGCCACTAGTAGTGCTGTGGTTGTGCAATATTTTTAATAATGGGGGCCTTTCTTTTAAATGACGTGCTTTGATTAACAAGTCAATTTTCCCAATATACTGATACAGTATGTCGAAAGAAAATATCCAATACTTTTGTTACTCAAGGATGCAAACAAAGCATTTGATCAGTAACAATGTTAATGATTAGTTTGTTTAAAAAACTACAACAATAAACATTTTTTTAATTATGGTTAAAAAAATTTAAAGAAATTAAAAAAAACTCCTGTGCTGGGATTAAAAAGTAAGACCATTCAATTGCAACACAAATTAAAGCACAAAACCAAATTCTCTCAAAACCATCTTTATTCTCAAGAGCTAATTCACATTAATTGCATCGTCATCCTCCGCGCTCATGACGCAGCACAATCCAGAGCCGGACCGCGGATCACCGGACGAAGGTTTCCGGTAAATGCCGAGTGCAAGACAGCAAATTTGTAAACAGAATAATTTTTCTCATCTTCTGTTTTTTTTTTTTTTGCTGTCACACATTCACTCTTATCTCACTCCCTTTCTCTCCTTGACGGTTTCCCAGTACGTGTTGAACAGATGAGTCGAACAAGAAGACACTCAAACACACGAGGAGAGAACTGTGGTGACGGTGGATTGCGTTTTCTTGACCTTACATGTGTTCAGCTTTGTACTGACAGTGGAGTCCAGCTACAATCCTTTTTTCCTTTTTTTTTAATAATATAACTAATGCTGCACTAATTAACGTGTTTATTTGTCTTTTTTATGATTCATAACATCTTGCTAATAGGTCTTTTACAGAGATGTGGAAATGGGTTTGAGAGCAAGATACTGTTTTTTTTTTCAACGCTATGCAAAACAATACCATGTTCATATTATGCCAACAACATTCGTAAAAAAAATCTGCAGTTTGAAAATATACATCCTTTTTCCTTTGTACTGTAAAATAGCTTTTCTATGGTGCAACTCTTGTTATTGGTTTGTAACTGAGTAACCGTAAGAGGAACAACTCGTGGGAGAGAACACCTCTTCAGGAACAGTAAACATCATCTGAACCAGCAGGCAGCATCGACAACGTTTACATGCAGTTCTGTGCATACGATAATTCAAGTAATTATGGTCATGGACATGTACAATTCAACATATTCATACGGCCATTACCTCAAATGTGCACATAACCTACAAAAAAACACAAACATTTGTTTCACGAACAAAGTTAAGGGTCGTAATACTTCATTTGTATTTTGAGGAGACTTGATAAAAAAACAACTAAACGTTTGTATTATTTTGTCTACTCATATTATTGTATATGAATAATGAGTTAAATGGAAAGTGAAGGGGTTGCATGCAGTGAAGAACCCCCATCATGAAGCATTGTTTTGGTTTCATGGCAAACAATGTTATTTTGGTTCCGTCTTAATTCTGATTTACGGTTTAAATGTCAGCCATGACGTCATCATAAGCCATAATTGGTCAGATAAGTGTGATTTCCGTGAGTTATGAAGTACTGCCACCGTGTTGGCAACTGAAACTGATGAACGCAGCTTTGAGGTTACTGTAAATACGTTTGGTTAATGTTGAGGTACGGTTTTGGTTGCTTACGGCTAAAAAAAATAACCCTACCCGGTTGAGCTAAGAGTTAATTCCTTAAAACATTTCAAATGAAATCATTTAAATGAAAAACATGGCCTTCAAGATTGAACTGAACCGTCATGACTAAAGAACACGGCTGTGAGGTCTGGTTTATTACCCTGTTTAGACTGGAAATCGGAATTTTGTAATCTTAAACAAACCATTTAGATGTTGAAGGATCAATCACCTCAATGTGCATTAAGGGAAAGAACTCAGCACCTAATCTGTCCTAAAAAACAGCTCACCTCCATCAAGAATTTTTGAAGGACTTGTGACTGAAAGACCATTAATCTTGAAAGTTCATGCTTTGACTACGACACACCTGGGGCTGGCTGCACTAGCAGACTTTGAATAGGCGTAAAATAAAACTAAAATATGTATACGTCACATTTTAGACTGATGTCAGCATCTTCAGTTTTCATCGTATGTTGACGCTCGGATGTAATCTGAATTGCATGCTCACTGCCCATAAAACGTAGGCAGAGTTCTTGGTCCCACTAACCCTCTGGACTCGAGCGTTAATTTCTCATTCTTCAGTTCGTTGAAGGAAATTGCAGAAAATATTCCACAAACCTCGATTTGAAAGAAAAGCTACAGAAAAGAGCGCTGGAAACATGTCAGAGAAATTATACCCGTTGGTGGGATGGGGGACAAACAGCAGAAATATTGAAAACTCTTTGGGTTAAAACTAACGAGTTAACAGACAGTGTCTCTTTTACTCTACAAAGTGAATATACAGTAGTACTTTTGTCTGTAGCTGTCAGTCAAAAAAGCTCTGAGAAACCCACCATAGTAACTAACTGGTGAAGAAAGCAGAACTTCAATATTCCAATCAATTCTAATGCTGCTCTGTTCCAGCAGGATGTGCAAATATCAAAATGTTTGCCAACTCGTGAGCCGTTGCAAACGGTGTGAGGGTTGTGTGTCTGTAAGCTGGCCGTGCTGTTCTGCCTCTTTGTGGCAAAAAAAACAAATAAAAAGAGTCAATTAATGCAGCTTTAAAAATGAATCCATGTCTTTTATTTTGTGCAAGTTGCTGAATTCTCATTGTGGCCCTTTTACCTGTGCAGGAACCCAGACATATTTCCAGAAACTCAGGAAGTTAACTTGCATTACAACCTAAAGAACAGAGTTCCAGTTTGGGCTCCCGGGCCATAGTTCCTTCTCCTGAGGTAGTGTGTATTGTCTCCAAACTACCGCGGCACATACGCCGCTTTCATTCCGCTTGAAAGCAAGCAAGCGATAGCTGTTAGCATAGCATAGGGCTTAGAATGGGAATTTCTTTAAATGTTGATGTTTAAAGTCATGCATCTGAAATTATTAAGTATTAAAGTCTATACATTTAAAAAAAAAAAGAGGTAATAGAGCAAGTTAACAATGCATTTCTCTAACAGTCATGTCACAGATTATTACAAAAGACAACCAGACGACAGTGATGTCATCTCTGTATGTATTGAGGAAATTAAGTCTCAAACCAAATTGTCCCTTTATGCTTTTTTTTTTTAGGTCTAATTCACAAATGTAATTTGCTAGTCTTATCCTCACAGTTCTTCTGATGCAAACACAAATGCACCAAAAAGTGAAACTTAGGTCCTCATTTGGTTTCCAAGTTCAGTTCCTTGGAGTATTTGGTTGAAAAAGAGCAGGATTAAGACGGACCTAACTCTCTACATCCGTCCAATATATGCATGCGTGTGCAACCAGCCCCGGTTGTGATAACTGACCAGATTTATTTCACTTTAGTTCAATTTCTCCATCAAGCAGGAAACAAAAGAGCGCAACTAATTGGACATAATAGCGTTGCTGTATTTCTTCTACCAGGACTCCTCTGTTAAATGGTTTATCAGCGGCACCAGGCTGAGTCACAGGCTGCCAACCACCGAGCATGCAGAAGAGCGATCAGGACCATGGACAGCGGGGTGCATGTAAACGTGGCCGATGTTACTTTCCCAAAATGGCTCCGGCTCAGCGCGGCCCGTCAAATAACACCCGGGCTGCCTGAGCCTCGGTGCCTAAACTCCTCCATCCATCTCTCTCCCTCTGATTGTCTGTGCATTTATTTTTGAGACTGTACAGTTTTGCGAGGTGTGTGTGTGTGTGTGTGTGTGTGTGTGCGTGTGTGAGGTCCGGGGGGTCATTCAAATACTGCAGCAAGTCTATTGCTTTGATAAAAAAAAAGGCATCACTTCACAGAAAAGAGGGAAACAAAACAAAAAAGAACAACAACAAGCTGCTTTGAGGAGTAGTGTGAAGCTTGATAAAGCGAGATATACAGAGCAAACGTTTGTAACATGGCAAACGACAAGACCATAGAGAGGCTTTTAGAACAACAACAAACAAAAAAAGAACATACCGGCTAAAATAAAAGAAAGAAAAGAGCGCTACGTTGTCAGAATCTCACCGCTTTTCTCAGTGTACCTTGCTGATGAAGAATCATACTGTTTTCTTGGTTTTTTTTGGGCCAGCCAATGTCTACTTGGCCTACAGACCCCACTGGTTGGTCACAGTGGTGGTGTCTGACCCATGTGTTTTGCACATACATGTGCATGTGGACAGTATGTGTACAGGTGCACTGTCGGTACACCTGTACCAGGTATCTGCGCATGTGGGTGTGTTAGTGTACAGTATATGCATGCCATCAACAGAGGGTAGTGGGTTGTGAGATAATGTTCATTCCTGCTTGTAAATAACAATACAGTTCAACCAGCATTTCCCCCAACTCACCATAGCACCATGACGTCACTGTTTTAACACACAGTGCCCCGTGTTTAGGGAGGTTCATTTGATTTGGGACTAGTGAGGCAACGTGGCCCGAGATGAAACACATACAACTCACCCTGGTTGTATTGTAGAAGCTGGACTAAAACGCGAGTCAGAGGGACGACTCTGTGCGAGCGGCATGCACTACCTAGCATAACCAGCAGGGATTCAATATCGTTTACTTGATTTTGGCACAGCATGTGGCATCGTTACACAAAAACGAGTAGTATATGATTGTCTTTTCTTGACATCAGTGTCATTATGTGCTTTAGTTGGTCCTGACCAGTCACTGGTAAATGATGAACAGGCTCATTTTAACGCTCCTGCTGCGTTCCTTTCAATGTCGGAAGTCTGAATCAGCAGCGGGTCGGCTCCGATTTACAACAGTTGGGTTTTTTCTAGGGCGTTTGTAAGAATAAAGGCTAAAAACATTCACTAGAGCAAGATTTTCTTTTTAATTTTTTAAAATGTCTGACCCAATCTCCAAAGGGTTATGAGGATCCAACCAATCCTCCAAAATCCAAAGAGATTACATAATATAAAATAAATGACAAATCCTAACAAATGAGAAGCTGGAACTTCTGTTTTAAGAATGACTTTGTTGATGAACTAATCGATTAATAGCTGCCGATCTGCATTTTAAATGCTATGTCCATTAAGTTGTGATTAAATGACCAGATTTTTTAACGGAGTTTGGTTGCACGTTTTCGACAAATGAGAACATACAACGCGACAAAGCTATGCTGTTTACAAATCTTTCTTGCTTATTTCTGACAGAAGTGCCAGATAAACATTTAGCAAATGCTTTTGTCCAAAGTGACTTACAATTTATAGATTTCCAAAAATAAATGTAAGAAATTCGCTTTTTTTCCCCTCCCTTTTATTAATATTTTCTTCTTCTCTAAAATGCCAAACGTGTTGAAGTGCATCAGTTAAAGTTGACTATGATATTTAGAATGATGTTCTTCACAATATAAACTTCCATGTTTAGCTACCGACAGAAAACTCAGTTATTGGGCAGGGTTATGCTCCCACTGCACTGAACTTGTGTTTGCTGCCACTTAAATGTGACGTCAAATGATGTCATCTCATAAAAGGTATTGTAGGAGATCTTACCCAGGTTTCTGCATTGGACCTCTAACCTCTAGTTGCCGTTTCAGATTTTTCCGACATTTTTGGAACGCCGCATTACCACTTTAACGCTGTGATGTGTGGCGACCCGGAGACTTGCAAAGGCCCGTGTTGTCCATCGGAGTGAGTGTTGTTGTTAACGGGTCAGGTCACAGTAGGATGGTGAGGCACAGTTCAGACACTCACCATGTGGACGACTGACGAGATGACGGTTAATATAATACTAACAAATGGGTCCAACAAAGTCGAGTAGGTGGGAGGAAGGCTGACGGGTCTCTAACGATGACTTATTTTCTGAATCAGGCGAGCAGCCATTTTGAGTTTTTCAACATAAAAAAGGAAGGAAAACACAACATTTGCATGGTTTCTACTGAATGAGCAAAGTGTTGATAAAAATCACCATTATGCCAACTGTACAATCATCAAAACAAAAATAAAAACCTATAATAAAATCCGAGGTGAGAGGTTATATCCACAACAATAACAACAACAAAACAAACCAAAATAAAAAGAACAAAATGCTATTCACATGTACCCGCACTGTAAGGAATGGTTCCATCCAAAACTACACCAGAGAGCTACTCCTAAACTATGGAATGAAGTGACACTCAGTAGTGCTAATAGAAAGTTCATTGTGACGGGCCTTCGGCTGGAGCCACCCCTGAGACCACCAGGGTGCCCAGGCGCTGACGTATGCACACATACACACATACATACATGCACGCACACACGTATACTAAAATCCATTGGTCAGTCCTCGAAGACCTCCAGGAAGAGAGGAGGGAATAGCTCGGTGGGACACTCCACTTTCATGTGGAGGAATCGGCTGGCGTGGCAGGCGCCGATCATCCGCAGGTCCGTCACCTTCATTAGCAGCTTGGGCCAGAAATGCGCCACTTTGTGTTTGCGGTAGTTGATGTAATGTTCAAAGGCCAGCAGGAACTCCTCCTGGCAGCGCTCTATTCGCTCCACGCTGCTCAGGCCCGGCCGATCTGAGGACACAAAGACGATGACGTCATTAGTCGGCGTGCTGCAGGAATTTAGAGCAGAGAGTATTAGTATTAGTATGAGTGAATACTCTCTAATGAATCACGGTTTTGGTTTAAAGCAGTTTTCTTTTCACAGCTTTGTTATGATAAACTAAGTCACTGTGGAGATCTCAAAGTTGAACCGAGAGGCAAGTCTGTAAAATATAATGAACGCTTTCAACATACAGTCTGAGGAATACTGTTGTGTTAATTGGACGATCGTGGAATTTTTTTTGCAGCCAACTAATTGTGGTTTGTGACAATTCAGATCTTATTTTTCTGAGGTAAGACCCCTATTCCAATCAGTGGTGAAAACACGCTACTAACAGAGTTAATTGGTCGGTAGAGAATGCCGCTGCTAATCGTGCTCAGTTCAAAGGGGCAAGAAACACAAGCAGCCAGGTTCACTCCGGTTGGGGAAAAACAAACAACGATAAAGTAAAATCCCCCACAAACATATTTGAAAGAGAAAACTAAGGGGAAAAGTAAAACAATCACTGACTCACTTCCTGTTTCATGTACCATACTTACCACAGTTGTGCATTGTGGGATTATAAAAAAATCTGCTGGTCTGACTTTGTTGTTGCTACGTCTCTGTTTTCCCACACGTGAGCCATGACGGCGGTGAACACAGTCATAACTGAACGACATGAAGGCCACAGCAATAAAAAAACAAATAGACAAATTGTAATAAACCATAATTACCTTGAGAAGCTCAGATTCTTGGCAGAATTTCTCACTCGAGTTCATTCACATGAATGTAATTAATGATCGCAATCGGATTCTTTCACAGCAGCAAAAATAAATCCACAATATGCTTTTGTGTCAACTCTGGTAAACTCTGATGCACAACATCGCACAGAAACCAAACTGTGGTTAGTATGTGGACCACCAGCTGCTGCATCCATCTACTCACTTCTTCTGTAGCGGAATAGAAATTCACAAAACGTGACATGATTTGTACTTCGTTACGATACAGAATCAAGTAGATGCTGAACATTGTGTTCTTAATCATTAATTCACTTGGTGGGTTAGTGACATTTAGGTCACATTAAATGTGATACCACTGGCTCAGGTGGCTCACTGAAGCCCTTCGTCTTATAAACCTCCATCCTAAACTCAAACTGGGCCTATGCCTGACATTCAATGGATCGATTCATTTCAGAAGCTTTTCAGCCATAAATGTAATTTTTAAACCCAAAACAAAGTCGACTTAAAAAAAAGGCAATTATAGCTCTAAATATCAACTAAAATGATTGATTTCAGCCTTTTAGCCCTGTAAATTGTATTGATTAAACCCCGGTGGCTCTTGTAAGTGTGCTCAGACAGATGGGCCGGTTCACCCCATGTCATGTCTGCATGTCCAACACACAGCAGAACAGTATTGATCTTCAATGAGATGCAGAGCGTCATGCAGAGAAATGGCGGCGGAGCCAAAACCAAGCTAGCTGGACAAAGCTCCTCAGAATGATTATGGTCGTTAATTGATTGGACTGTAGTTTTGGTATGGATTTAATGTAAAAGAAATTAAAAAAGCGGTGCACGCAATCTGGGCCGGAGGGAGTATAAAGCATTACTCAGGAATTATCATTGCCTTTGAAACAGCAGGAGGAGTGAGCTTTGTGATTGTTTTTTTTACGTGTGCAATGCAATAACAAACTATTGTTTCACTGGTTTCTAAAATGTTTTTCTCTGCCGTACTGGCATTGCTTTGGAAGTTCCTGGAAAGAATACGTCAAAGGGCTAAAATAAGAATTAATCAGCTCACGTATGCATGAGTAACAATAATCCGGACACCGGGTGCTTACCAGATGAAAGCAGGATGACAGCCTGTAGAAGAGCCACCTCCGAGTCATCCAAGTTGAAGGAGGATAGCGACACGCCAAGGTCAAAGATGGCATCCGACACCACGCCAAGTCCTCCGTTCTTAAGCTGACCTCGCGTGACCGCCATCTCGCCGTTGAGCGTGAGGGTCTCACTCTCCGGATCATAGCGAACAGCAGCTCGCAGTGACATGATCTCCATGCAGCAGCCTTTCAACAGGATGATCTGGTCTTCACAAGGCAGCTGATTATAAGGAGAAAGAGATAAGTGAAGGAGAAGACAAGGGCCAAATTAGTGATAGCGTGGCACTTTAAAACAGTGGAAAATTCAGGTTTAAATAAAGTTCAGTTCAGCTTGACGTAAATCACAGATTACGGACATACGTACACGCTATAAGTGTCACTTTATCAAATAAGCTGCTGCACTTACCTCACAAAACATTGGCAGTTTTTTGGCAAAGTCCACCACTCGGGTTATGGCAGGGGTGATAATTTTTGTAAACTGACTGAAGGCTTCTATGTCCACTTTGTTTCCTTCAGGCGTATTGACCATGGACGCTTGACCAATATCCTCGGGCTAAAACAACAAAGAGACAGGCGGTCAGCGTCTTAACAGTCACCAAGTTTGAATACAAAATAAACCGCACATAGAAATGTCTATATTATTGAGCATTACGCATCAACAATTCAGTTACGATGAGGAGTGCAAAGTGAAGTGGTTGGATGTAGTCGACAATATATTTGCCTGGTCAAAATGATGTAAAGATGTGAATAAATACGCATCACTACAGACGTGTCCTCACCTTAGTTTCCTTCACCCCCGCTGCACTCTGGTCAGAAGTATAGAATAAATTACATGTTATTTCATTAAGAAGCATAGCTTCCTCGACCTGTTGGATAATCAACAGGAATCGTGAAGTTTCAATGAAGAACCCGTGTCAAGCCAACTAAAAAGAAAACAAGTTAAAACTGAGGACAGATGAAAGAGTGTGCAGATAGAGAACAGTGTGAGGACAGAAATTCAAGATGGGTTTCTGTGGCAAGATTCAGGCTCAGGACCGCGACTTCAAACAGGTCCTCAGAAACACTCGACCGCGCGGACATTCATTATTAATTATAGAAGACTTTTTAAATAAAAAACCCAGGACCATGATGGGACACTGAGAGATTCTACAAAACGTTTCCAAATGATTATTTAAAAAAAAAAAATCCTAAAGGCGCGAACACTACTTTGTAGTAGAGTTTAGTTTCACAAGCTAACGTGATGAAAGTGCTGAGGTGAAATAGAGTATATAAGGAAAGCGTGTAAAGCGACTTATCCAGAAAGTTTAACTAATTTATTTTCCGTACTAAGAAAATGTTATTTACTTCCTCTCCGGATAAGTAAAAGAAATGACATAATATTTCACAAATTCCTCGTCAAACGAGATCCTCGTCTGCAAGCGTTCCGCCTCCGCGACTACACCAAAGACCTTTGAATTCAACGCAGCGCTTTAACGAGCGCTCGTCCCGATCGTGCCACAGAAACCCACATAGAGTCAACAGTTGAGACGGACGTTCAATCTGGAGAGCAGTGAGACTTCACAGAAAGGCAAAGAAAATTAGTCAAAAAAGGGGTGAGGTGTGAAAATCAAAAGCTACAAACAGAAAGAGAGAAAAATGAAACGGCACAAAAAAAGCAAGTCATTAGTATTTGCGATTGAGGATCATTGCTTTTGTAAGACGTAAAAAAAGAAGCAAAAAGACAAGAATAAGATGTCCCATAATAAATTAGCGCTGCTGCGTTGAACACACTTTTCTCCTTCGTCCAGCTAATTCTCCCCACTCTACAAGGAGATACAAAAAAACACATGACATATTAACACGGGCTGCGGTGGAAGTGGAGGAGACAGGGAGGGGTCTGGAGGTGGAGGAGGAGGAGGATGAGGAGGAGGAGGAGGAGGAGGTCGGGGGCGGTTTGGATGAGGCAGGGTAATCAATACAACGAAGGCTGTGGTGAGACGGGAGGGAGGAGGAGGGAGTCTCACCAGAAATTTCCGCTTCTGCTTCCAGTGGTTGCCCTGCGCGTTCGTGGCCATATGGGCCTCAGTCACCATACGGATGAGGTCCCACTCCTCCTGGGTGGGCTCCTGGCGGTCCAACACCGTCTTCTGCTGTTCCTCTTTCCGACGACGCTCCCGGTTCTCCTCGATGAGCTTCCGCTTGGCGAGCCTCTTGCTGTCGTCCAACACCACTGGAGGGAGGGGAGACAATTAGAGGGGACGGGAATCAGCGGGAGGAGAAGAATGATGAGGAACGATGCGTTTGTAAAAATCCCCAAAACAGGCAGAGATTAACAGAAAGTTGCATCAAACATGGTACTCTTAGTAGTCGTTAATAGTCAGTCAGCATAACAATCAGTGAGTTCAGCCTGGTGGGCTTTATTTCATTTACAAAGGATTCCAACTGTTTTATGAAGGTTTTTATGGTAAAAAAAGTGACAAAATACCCAAAGAAACGGCTTAAACCTTCACTATAGCACAGTGCTACTCTCCACTTTTTATACTAAGGCTGCAAATGTGACTATTTTCATCATTGATTCACCTGTAAATTAATCAAAAAAATTGACCTGTTCATAATTTTTAGTATAAAATGTCAGAAGATAGTGATAATCGCAGTTTCCTCTCCTTGATTTATATGGATAACAGTCCAAAGATGAGCAGTTCACTGTCATACATGCCAGAGAAAAGCATTGTTTGACAAGCTGGAGCCAGCGGATATTTAATGGAAATGATTAATAAAAAGATATTTTAAGAAATATAACACAACAATAATTGGTTAGTAGACTCATTTAAGCTGTAATGTGCACAGTAAGCACAACATTTATTTTGGCCCCCAAAAAAAACATACAAAAAATATCAAAAAGGCACATTTTCTCCGCAGTCTCTTGGCCGGTTGACACATCAACAGAAACAAACAAACAAACAAGGGAAGACGCATTCACAACATCTCGGACTTACGGTCGGTTGCCATTCCCACCACGATGCATTTCTTGAAGCGACATTCCTGGCACTGGTTCCTGGTCACTTTGTCGATGACGCACTTCGCCTCGTACTTGCAAGCGTAGGTCGGGTTGAGGTTCTTCTGGATCGTCCGCCTGAAGAAACCCTGGAGAGCAGACAGACAGACGCTCAGAAAGGCCGTGAAAAAACAAAAAGACAGGCTCTGAAATAACAATGGAGACCCGCTTTGTGTTACCTTGCAACCTTCACAGGTAATGCAGCGATAGTGGTAACCCGTGGCTTTGTCCCCGCACACTACGCAGAGCTCATCCTTGTCTAGGTAACTTGGAATGTACCCTGGAGAAGAGAAACAAATGATTAGTATCAGATTTTATTGGAGGAGGAGGAGAAGAAGAAAAAGAAAGAGTTAACTGGTAAATTAAGAGATAATTTTAATAATGATGCCTTTTTTTAATCAACAATAATATTAGTTTATGTTTTGCTTGGCTCTCTTTCTTATACATCCTGTGTACATACAAGTATTTCAACGTTTCCCTTTTGTTTCCATTTGCAACACGCAGGTGCGGCTTCGAAAAGTCGCACACGAAGAAGATTTAAAATTAGACGACTCTCTTTGAATAGAGGTTAAGTCCATCCGTACGACACCTAATATCTGATCAGCGGAGGCTTCCTGAGATAGCGCCGTTAACTAACTAACTTAACACCTGGTCCGGTTTCAAGATTCGGCTTTCGGCTTAATGGGATCAATGTGTTGACCTCTGGCAGACTCAAGGACCGGAGATAACAAACAGATCAATAACCTTTTGGGGTTTGCCAAGAATCTCGCATCAGCCTTCTGTCGCCTCACCATCAATCAATAAGGAACCCCTGCCCGCCTCCGTCAAACACTCTGAGCATCAGATGCACCGAGTCCCGCTCAAAGACTTGCCGCCACAGGATGCCTTAAGTCTTGGATTTGCGCGAGTCAGACTTAATTCATCATTTATTCGTCGATCGAGGAGTTATCACTAATTACCAAACGCATTCTTCGTATACGAAAAGACATGTTCCTTTCCACGCAATCCAAAAGACACAACCACAAAACAACGGAAAACAATTTGATTTAAAACTCGTGTGCCATAAAAATACACTTTCACCAAGAAAACGTGAACAATCACAATCCAGACGCCGTACCTTTCTTGTGCACCTCCTGCATCCACTGCAGGTGTGAGAAGTCAGGTTTGATCTCAGGGAAATATTCAGGCTGGTGGTGGAAATGACTAAGAGGGATGTCCATGCTGCAAAACTCGCTCTTAAAAGCAGGCGAGCCGCCCGCGTAGGAGCAGGAGTAGTGCTGGCTGGGCGGCCACGGCTGGTCCATGAGAGGCGGATGGTGCAGAGGCTGAGGTTCACAGTACCCGGGTCCCTCGCCCGAGTACATGCAGTGTTCCCCGCCGCCCGGCACCGTGTAGCCTCCCATCCCCGAGTGGGGCATCTCGTACATGTCTGGTATGCAGTAGTTCATCTTGGAGAGCCACAGCAGAGCACCATATAACCAAAAAAAGTTATGGGGGAACTTTTTGTTCCTGTGCAAAAATCTTGACAGGTTCTTAAAAATCTATTTAAAAAAAAAACTGGTCAAAAAAGAAAGAAAGACGCGAGTCACACGAACGTGACGATGACAAGTTTCCTGGTCTGGATAAAAATAAATAAAAAACTTCTTAGAGGTCGACCCTACGTCGACGCACAAACGCTTTAGCCACCAAATCCGCAGACTACACCTCTCAATTGCCCCACCCGCCACCACACGGCCGAATTGGGAAGCAGAGATTTATGACGACGTAGAGCGCTAATCTTACACTCCACAAATCCTCACAGACAGTGGCGATGTCACAGATTAAGACCTTGCAAGTTGCACCTATGTGTAATAACAATGACTGGGAAACTACTGTAAAAAAAAAAAAAAGAAGAAGCTAAAAGTTAAAGTTTATTTTAAATGCCTTTTTTTTTAACGAGGGTTCTCACGCCTATAAGATTTGATAGATATCTTCATTACAATACCTTTCCTCACCATTTAACCTTTAACCTTTGTAATTTAACCCCTAACTCATCCTATGGGTATTTTGAACAGAATCCGTAGCTTTTTTAGGTCAGTGACATATAATTACTCCGGCCAACTAATTGGTGAATGTTATAACGCTAAGAAGATAACCACGATTTTAAAGTTTCCTTTTTTTACGCACCCTGAGTTTGAACCATTAACACTTTAACATACGATCATGCGTATTTAGCTCCTACTGCAAAGATAATGGACAGAATGCAAATAAGGAACACTGAACTCTTTACAGTATTTTAATGGCTCACTGAGAATAAATAACACTTAATAACAAATAGATTATCTTAACTCCAATAAAACTAGCTATCTAAATTAATGGGCAAATCAAAATCAGGGAATAAACTATACTTTTATTTATCCGATATTGTTCGTAAGATGCATATAATAAAATCTAAATGTATGCGTTATAATTAGTTAATAGATATTTTATTTTTAATAAGATAAAAAACAATGCAAACTCAAATGAATGTTAAGTATTGTATTCTTGAAATATATGGAGGTATTGAAGTATAACATTTTCTATGTTTTATACTGAAATCCTAATATAAAAGTATATAAAAATAAGCTGAATCATGAAGTAAGACTTAACAAAAAAAAAAAAAAAAAATCAATGTTTCCCCACAATGTGAGACACGTGAGCAACACACTGAGTGGCACATTGCATGACCTGGTTCAGATAATAAATCTATTATCCAAGACGTATTGAGCGGCTTCCTGTTCAATAAAAACAGGATCAGCCTTATGGCGAGCATGTGTATCTGCTGTGATTATTAATGCCTTCTTCAATAATGTAACAATGTTCCCTAAACCGACCCACAACAGGTTGTTGTATTAAAAAAAGGGTTCTGAGAAATGCTTTTAATGAAATAAAAATGAATTAAAAACCTTCAGATTAAAAAAATGAAACGCTTTTAAATGCTTTTTTGTGTTAACTTCACTTTTTGTATAATATTAATGTTAGTATTGGGCCAAACTAATTTAACTAGCCTGTTCATTGTGATTATTATCTTATTAATTGATATGGATGCTTTCACTTTTCATTATTACAAGAACTGTCTCTGACATTTAAACATGTATATAGGTATTCTACTGATTATCATAAATGCTTCAATATTTTTTCATCACTGTAAGAATATGTGAAAATTACAGTATACATTTATAGAATAAAAACATACAAAGCCCTATATTGGCACTCAGAGAGGATTTGGATGATTGAAGAGACTGCTGGCTGAAAGGGAGTCCATTCTAGTAACCTTTGAATTACCAACCAATTAAACTGGACCGTTCAGGGTCGACGTTATAAAGATATATCATAAAGAGAAGTAATAGGAAAACATGATGTGTTGCCTTACTATAATATCTATACTATTGGTGACAATTAAGAATCCCCAAATTTGCATTAGTTCTGAAATTGGAGTTTTAAGTTGCCATGTGAATGTGAGTATAATTTAGTTATACATTTCCAGAAGCATGCAGAGAGAGAGCTACAAACCGATTATTGAGGATCAAAGAAATAATCACATACTTAGACGTAATTAATTCTCTGAAGAATAAAATGATTACAAACAAATGATATATACTATTATATATAACTGAAGATTACTATATAAATCAAGAAATCCAATGGTAAGATGAGGTACATGAATAACAAGTTTAATGTAAAAGCATTGGATTGTGCAATACTGTTGTCATATTTTTGTGACTTATTTTATATATTTTCTTCTACTATTAGCATTTATAGCAATGTTTTTACCTTAAGTTTATTGTAATTCTGTGTGTAAGGAGGACCTAGCAAAATAAGCGTTTCATTGTACGGAGTAACTGTCTGTTATCTGTGCATGTGACAATAAAAATATCTTGAATCTTGAATGTATTTGAGGTCAATTTAAAAGTTTATCAAAAATTGCTGCAGTTTTGCACTTTTGCAATTCAGGCCAAATACTTCACAATCAGAATATTGGTTTGTTTCTGCAGTCTTCTGTAAAGATGATTTAAGACACATTTTGGGTAAGATTTGACCACACGGCACCTGTAATCTTCTTAAAATGACCAAAACCACAACCCAAAACTTCCTGCTGGCTAATGGATCACTGATGGTCAGAAGCAAGACTTGAACACATGGCGAAGTCTGAGTAAAGATGTGTGAGCAGAGTTGGCTTTAAAATCCCTGCTGCTTGTACTTATCTGAACTCTTTGAATTGCAGCCGGTCTACACGCTCACATCACGCCTCTCAGAAAAGACAATCAATATAATTGGTGTTCAGGATTATAAAGAAGTCTGTATAAAAAGGGTTCTGTTGTGGACCGTTGACTAGAAAAGTCAACACATTTTAAAGACCGTGATCATATTGCACAACTTTGCATTCTTATTAATATGATTTACACATACAGTGGGATATGCAACTTCACGAATGAGAAGGATGTTTATCGTCATTGTAAAAAGATACAATGAAATTAAGTTGCTGACTCAGTCAGTTAGGCAGCAACAAGGTAAAGAGACATTACTGATTTAAAACAAGACATTCACTAAAGATATAAGACGTTAAATAAATATATAAAAGATAAAACACAGGCATCAATGGCTTGGAAGTGACAAGAGGGCTTTGCTAAGTTAATTATATCACTCTGTATGAAGTATTCAAATAGAGCCCCCGTCCTTATAATGTTTAGCCCAAGGTAGCGTTTAAAGTCAATAAAATATTAACTTATTTTCCTTCTATTTACAGTTTTTAAATCACTGTTCCCCATTACATTATAACAAACAAAAATCTCTGGAAGAAATAAGAATTGGCTTTTACTTTAACTAGATTATAGCAGTGAATATGCAGATACATACATTTCATATTAAATGTCCTACATTTACAGAGATTAGCCTCAAAAGGTAGTTGATTTTAATATATTTTTAAATAGTATGTTTGTTTTTCCACAGTTTAGTAAACATGTGTAACACTGTAACAATGCAATTAAATTAATTTTGACTGTACAACCTGTGCTGCATCTTTACAGTTTATTAAATGTCACTTTTATTTATTGTTTTTTTTTCCCATTTTATTCAACAGGTAACAGTTCAATTGGTCAAACCTGATTTATTATCACCTTTAGTTCAAGCTCAAGTTACCGATACTAGTTATACTATTATGTCTGCTGAAAATGACCTTTTATTTAATTTTCACCAAATTATTAAGCATTTTGCCCAATAAAAAATGCCAAAGCCATCAGAAAATCAAATTTCAGATCTATATAATTTGTGCTGATGTAAAATACCTCATAAAGAATATTACATCTCAGTGCATCTTACCTGTGTATTAACTGTTTTGTGTTGTACTCAGTATGCTATAATGCATAAATAACTGACTAGTCATAATGTGATTTAAAACATCTCAAATTACATATAAAAGCTTGTTGGTGATTAGGTCCCAATAACAAGTTGAAAATGTATTGATAACTTCCTAACTGTTAAATGATTATATCTATATCTTGTACTACATATGGGTAATTACAATACATTTACAAGTATTATTACGAATTATATACTGCTGATGTAGAAAGTAGATATTTCCATGAGGAATAATACATTTTTGTGAAGAAAACAGAATCATAGTAACATTAAATCTATGGAGATGAAGTGTAAATTGTGTTTCCATACAACTACATTTTTTATTTCATGAACTAAAAGTGGGCAGTGCATGGGGAAAGGAGAATACAGTTCCACAAAAGACCTAAAGTCTGATATTGTTGTTTATTTACACCTATTCCAATTAAAGACAGGTGTAAGGAAGGTCAGTTCAGCTTCTTTGTGTTAAAATATGTGCAGTGAAAAGCAGAGTGGCAGACGGTTGAGGCTGTGCTAAAAACACTGTGCAAACAATAATGAGAATATACGATTTTTTCAGTAAATAAGAATCCAAAGACTAAGCTCATCACAACTTAAATAAGAATTCTGACTTCTTTTGTATTTTTTGGGGATGTTGCTTTAGAATTACCTTAACACGCTCCAATATATGGTGTTCATCAAACAAACAGGAACTGGCACTACAACACTTTTTATTTAAATCAATTCCAGTGAAGTGAAAATAACTCAAAAGACTGAATTGGAAACACCTTTTCCACAGACAGACTTTCCACGAGTACTAGTAGCTGAACATGAAATACCGCAAATAAAACAACAAAAAAAAGGCAAAATCCATTGTATCTTTGGACATAATTGTGTATAAACTGGACAACCAGGCACACGTGAATGAATCAATGTTTGCTTTATAAAAACCCGTCTGAAGAAAAGAGCTTATCGTGGGATTACTGACCCTATTCATGCAATAAGTGGGAGTTTGTGACAAGTGGATGTGAGCAACATGCAGCAGCTGCTAAGAGACGAGGCCCTATGAGGCAAATCTGCTTGCAAAGAGGGCTTGATACCAGTTTAACTTTTTGATGAGGTGATGTCCTCACCATGGACTAATCTTGTTTGGAGTTTTGACTCAACATACTGTTAAGCGTCCATCAGACAGAGTGTTACGCCTGTCAATACTTTAACAATCTGTTGTCTGAGAGGACAGTATTAACGTTTACGCACGTTAGATGCTTTTTTGTTTTTTAACCATATATTTGATGTATTGACTACCTGTTTCAAACTATTTCTTTGTAAATGAAGGTATTGAGCGAGATATTTATGAATAAAGAAATACAGTAAATTCATTATTGCAATGATTTTTACACTTTAATCTTTTATTCCAAATGACTGATTTTGAAACTTTATTTTTGTTTACAGCTCCCGTTAGACACATCTGCACATCAGTCATGTGATTGAAAGAAAAATAAAGATTTAAGATTACTTTGTATTTTTTGATATCCATTCACATTCTGTATTTTCAGAATGTCCACAAATGCATCACTTTTAGTCGATAAAAACAAAAGTCTTTTCACAGTAGCACAATCTACGATACATCAAAATGTTTTAAATATTTCTCTACTTACCCAGATTGTCTTTTTTTTGACCTTGCTGTAATAAACATTTGTTGGAATACGATTTCCACGAGAATATTTCCCGCTTCCCGTGTGAAGTTCTGCTGCGTAAGTATAAATATAACTCGTCTCCAGCAGCTGACTCCAGGTATTCCTGACAAACGGTCGGGTCTTTTCTAGAGAACCACAGACTTCTAACTCTACAATCATCTTTTTCTCGTCTTGCTAACGCGGACACCGTTTCTATCCGGATGGCACCGCACCACAGTGACCCTGCAGCCAGATTTTGCCCAGATATATGCCCTCCCTGATTGATTACTTTAGGCCTAGGGAGTTCAAAGCAGGTCCTGTATAATTATTGGATGTGCGGAGTCTCTTTTTACCCCGGGCCCTCGATTGACATGATGTGCGTTGCCAGATGTCCCCGACTACCCTGCGTTACCTGAAGAGGACACATTAGTTGTTGAACCTTTCCCCTTAAAGTTTGGGGTGAGCTCAGGAGAACAACAGAAGGCTCCCAACGCCCAAGGTTAAGGTTCGAGAGGATTATCCCGCATTTTGGAATGAAGTGCAAGAATCTATTTTAGATGCGGCTCTTCTTTTGAACTATATTCACGTTTACATGCTTCTCTTACAAAAAGGTCCACGTGCATTAATTTTGCCCTTTGCACTGCAACTTTTATTCAATTTTTGTTGTTGCTTTTTGACTTTTTTTTTAATGTTTTAATGAATGTTCTTAATTGTTTTTAAATCTTGTTTTCTTCTGCATTGTGTTTTGATGCTTTTAATGCTTTCATGTGAAGCACTTTGAATGGCCTTGTTGTTGAAATGTGCTCTACAAATAAACTTGCCTTGCCTTTATGTTGCCACAACTGTACACATCCAGCAAATGCTTGCAAACATAATCATTCTAGTGTATATTGAAGTATTAAGTTTGCTGTAAAAAAAGTAAATAAAAGAAAAAAATCCAGAATATGTCCTGTCATTTTTGTTCTGAAAGGTTTCTAGCTTGTAAACGAAAACAACTGAACTCATTCTTCAACAAGTAACTGTGGCTGTGAACAATTCATCAGCGCTGCTTTTGTTCCCCAGCTTGACCTCATTAGGAAGTCTGCAGACACGCCGCTGCTGAGATGGAGATGCAATGAGTGAATCATCACAGCAGAGACAAACATCATTGAACAAGATTCCTCCTGAGACGCATAGAAATTAAACACCAAATCAAAGCTGACAAAAAGCGCTCTGTATCCGTTTGATATGCCGAGTGTCAGAGGGTGACGTATGACGTACTGAAGCGCCGAGTAGACATGTTGGATTACACAGCTCAGTTTGAATTTGTGAATTTGTGACAGCGTCTCCTGTATCTGAACAGCTGAGAGGCCGACTGAGGAGATGATGTCATCTAGAGATAAATGCTAAGCTGCTCCAAAGCTGCAAGAAAACTGCATTGTATACAGTACAGTCCATTCCCATGAAGATGCATCAACATGAGGTCATTGCTTCAGTTATCAAATGCTGATTCCCGGTAGGCGCACACAAAAACACAGACACACACAATGCCCAGTGTAAATGTGTCTTCTAAAAGGTACGTTAAGCCCAGCGATGCCAACCAAAGCAGATACGATTCAAACTGTCACGACTAACTAAGTGGACAATCCCTCCGCAGCTCATCTGTGAACACACGGAGCATAAAACCCCTTTGCTCAAGATGTAACAAAGCGTTTGCACCTGATTTTCTGTATTCGGATGCAAATGCAATTTGGTGCTTATATCAAAAACCTCCGTATTCGAGAGATATCGGCCATATCGACACTGCTGCCCGCTGAGCTGCTGGTCCTTGTTCTCAGTACCTCTGGCTCGGTCTGGTATCTCTTTCATAGCGAAATATGTGAATGATGCTCGCTATTTAAAGTTAGTTTCAGATAAAAGAGAGGAGCGCTAGGGAGTTAGCAGGCTCACGCAAAAAGGTATTCTCCAGGAGGAGCAGAGAAAAAAGCAGCGCGGCGATGTACTGTCGACATTGATTAACAAGGCAATTACCTCAAAGTCACATCTAAGTCAGCGTGTTTGTCCTTCTAATCTATTGCAAGGAGCTAAAAGGAAAAGACGTGATAGAGGACACATTGTGGAAAGTGCCATCAAGAAAATGTAATTCGTACAATTTCCTCGTGCACCCACCAGACATGCCCTAAATATAAATACTTTGAGAAACCCTCTAAACTCAACAAATGCAAGCAATGGAATTTGAATTGAGGCAATTTGAACTGTATTGAGGCCATTTTAAAAGTCATCTTTTTGTGTCAACAGCAGTCAAAGAGGACCAGAAATAAATAGTCCATTCCCAGCAGCCCAGACCTCCATGAACAACGCTGACTGAAGTGTCCTTGAATGCACCAGCAATCAGTGCAGAGTAGGTTCACAATGAGGAAAGCAGAGATAGAGAAGTGGAAAGTTTCCACTGCATGGACAGACCCATTAGTGAGTCTGTGGCAAAGCAAAAGAGTTAGTTAGTAAAAGACTATTAAGGCTGCTTTGTTTTTAAACAGGTTTATCGATTTCTTTAGCCCAGAAAGACACCTCAAGTTTTAGCTTCAAGGTCCCACATTGTAAAAAGTGAGACGTCTTTGTTGTTCTATTACAAAAGGTAGGTCTAAGTGCTATATAAATACTGTACGATTATCCATTGGAGAAACACACACAGCGCATATTCAGAAACTGTGCCATTAAACGAGCCGTGAGGTTTTCTAATTCTATAAATCGTCAAAAGTATGTTCATTGGTGCAGTGTATGTGTGTGACATCAGCTGACAGGAAGTAAACACGGACCCGACTGTTGCCGAGCAAAATGCACTACAAATGAGCGTTTCAGACAATACAGTTATATTCAGACAGACAGTATGAGAAAAAGGGTTTTAAAACGTTAAAGTGTCTCAACATGTTCTAGAAATGAGCAAAACATGTCTCAAGGCATTTCACGACATTTAAAGCAAAAAGAGGTTAAAATCGTAAAAAGAGCGTCTCAGTTTTTAGTGAAGAGCTCGAGCACAGATTCGAGTTCTCCAAAAGCTCAGAGAGGAGAGGAGGAAAAAGCTGAGAGGGAGGATAAATATTACCATTTTGAATGGCCTCATCTTTCCAGCCGGGGGAGCAATTTTCTGCTGGCTCTAAAATAGATGGGAGAGGCACTTTAAAAAAAATAAAGCTACTTGCTCAGTGAAACAGGTGAGAGAGGCAGACTTGACACTGCTCTTCTTTTCACATCAAATCAAAGGATTCAACAATCAGACGCTAATAAAACAGCAGGTTAAAGTGAACTAAGCATCAGAAACAGTCACAGTATGTTGTTGTTACAGCGAATGAGGGTTATCGGGTTCATCTCCTCATGCGCTACACGTAAGCTCGTGTCGGTTCACTACGCCGAGGTCAATAGCATGTGTGACGGCTCAGCGAGGTCACCGGGAACGGCTAATTCACCCCCGTACAGTAAATATGTTAGGTAAGCAAATGCACAGGACTGCCTGGGGACAGAAACAGGTACATCTCGTAGTTTTACTGCTTTTCATGAGCGCGAGGGGAGTCTACTTTCCTAGAGTGCTCAGAATGAGTTGTAATGAATGGTGAAGGGGTTGGAGAATTAGGTAAAGTGGTGCACAGCGGCTTTATAAGTTCAAACTAATGCATTTTAACTCTCAAATCATGGAGGAAATTAAAGAAGAGAGCACTTAATATCTACTCAGTAAAACATTGTGTTCAACTTTAACTCTGAGACATCAATTTTGGCTAAAAATTCTATTTTCTAAAAAGGAGACATTTGATTTAAACTGATTTTTATCTTCCCTCATACCACACAGGTGTCCTGCTGCCGTTCACCGCATCTAACAGTAAGCGGGGTCTTCTGCTGGCGAGGACAGCTCATCACTAACCCGGTAAATTAGAACGCAAAAGGTATTTGTCTGGCGCCCTCTTCCCATGATCAGCGGTACAAGCTGTGCGCTATGTAAAGCTGGAATTATGTCGATGGCTTTCCGGTCACGACCAGAGAGACGACTGGTTGGAAATAGAAGGGTCACTAAAAGTGGAAAGTTGAGCTTTCAGGTTCACTCTTGACCCGAGTGCAGCTACTTGATTTGTTCTGGAGCGTCGGCAGGGTGCGTCTTTTCAGTTGTTTTTAACTATATATATATATATATATATATATATATATATATATATATATATATATATATATATATATATATATATATATATATATATATATATATACGTATATATATATATATACATATATATATATATATATATACATACATATATATATATACACACATATATATACATATATATATATACACACATATATATACATATATATACATATATACATATATATACATATACATATATATACATATACATATATATACATATATATATATATATATATATATATATATATATATATACACAACTTCCTCGATTCTGAGCACTTCTAAACGTCTTCCAAGTTTGGTTTGAAAAAAGTCATTATAGACCTTGGGAATAGCAGACAATGACTCACAAACATAATGATGTGTAGAGGGTCTAATTATATTTTCCATTTAAACTATTTCTTTTTAGATTGAATGCATTTGAGTTCTCGGGTTTACGTTTAGAGAAGGAAAAAATGAGATTTAGTGTCTTTTCTAGCCTAAAAGTCACGTTTAGGTTTGTGAATATAGCTTTAAATATCAACTATAAATCTTAATTTGGAATAAACCTTGGGGAATGAGGCTGCGAGTGTGTGTGTCAGACATCTTACCTGACATACTGGTGGGGTCTAAGGCCGAGACGTCATCCTCAGAGCCTCCTCAGACATCTGGGTACCTACCTAGCTGAACACAAAGCCAAGAAACCATCAATCACTCAGTTCATTACACGTATAATAGCCGGCAACACTTCAATCTCAAATCTTGAAATTCGGTATTTTGTATTCACAGCTTGTCCATCCCCGCTGTGCCATTTTAACAAACTACAGTGTGTGTGTGTGTGTGTGTGTGTGTGTGTGTGTGTGTGTGTGTGTGTGTGTGTGTGTGTGTGTGTGTGTGTGTGTGTGTGTGTGTGTGTGTCGAGGAAAAAGTGCCACTAATTGGATGTAATTAGCCTCTTCAGCGTGATGAAACAGGTCAGAATGCAGAGATATTTCTGTGATGTTACTTTTAATCAAATCGTGCACACAGACTGGCTGGTTATGGATGACATCTAGTGGTCAAACATGGAAAACCAGTTTACATAACCTCCCAACAATTGTTTTGGAAATGATAAATCTGAGGCGTTGATTGCAGACATTTTATTCTTAAGGCTTGATTGTTTTCTTTTTTCTCCATCGCACACTCGGAGTGATAATAAAGGAGCAAAAATGGGTCAATCTTTAATCAGGCGGATGATTTGAGGCAAAGCAGTGACGAGTGTCTTGCAGTGACAAATGCTGCAATTCATCAGGAGGACACACACGCACACACACACTTGAGTTGCATTTATGTTACATTCTTACTGAGTATGATGACGTGCACACTACTACGTTGGGGTGGTTTCAGTCTTCCAGTCCTGTTACCTCAACAGGGAAAACACAGTTTGGGATTTGTCCCCTCAAAAAGACCAGTAGATGAAGAGGAGCGCAAGACCACACCCTTAAAAATACCCTACAATACAATTAGTAGCTGTTCTGGAGTCAGTGTGTCCCTCTGAGAGTTCCCAAAATACCTTTCAAGACACACCCCACTGACAAATAAGAGAAAGTGACGGACGATTCACATATGAAATGCTAATGTCACAGTTAGTTTCAGTATTTCTGGACTGGATGTACAAAAATAAGATGACTCAGCATTAATCCAACGAAGGTCCTACAATCTTGGGACTGTTCTTTTAAAATGATATCTAAAATATTATAGCTCAGTTACACAAGGCGTAAACCCCATTAACATCATTTGAGGAAAGTCTCTTTCGGCTATAGCTCCAAGGCTTTTTCCTTGAATGCTGCAGCATATAATTCGAATTGTCAGCATTTTTCATCATGTTGAATCTAGTTACATAAAAGGCACAAGAACCATTTCATGACCAGAAAAGGGAAAGCTGTCCTATAATCACATTTTTTTTCTCACGGTAACATTTGAAAACCCAGAGTCCTTACCATTACAGTACGAGGGTCATTCAATCAAACTACAAATACAAATCATAGCTGCACGGAGGAACAGATGAAAATGGGTTCAAGGCACAAACCTCATGAAATGAAGCCATGAAATAACCTCATAGCATGTCCTCGGCTGCCCGAGTCTTTACCCGCTCCTTTAAACGTTCAGATGACCAACTGTTTAAGCAAACCAACCGCCGACTTCCATTTTGTAACTCAGCCTGCGTTTATAAAATCTCACAGTCAACAAGCTCAGAATTTACAGCTTTCATAATTCCTCTGCACTGGAAGAACAGCTGGCTTGAAAAGCATTACAGGAAACTATGATTCGGTTTGCTGCTTTTCACCCTAGAGAGCATTTATTATCCAGACAACAGCTGGGGGAGGCCCGAAAGCTGGTTCATCCATTCAACAGGTTTCAAAAGCTCTAATGAGGCCACAGACAGACAGATGGATGCTCAAAGATGTTCTGGCTGGAACAAAATCTGAAGATAGGTGGAAGGAATAAACGAGCTGTAGTGCACAGATACAGACGGAAGAGAAAGGTGATCGCAGGCCAGAGGAGGCGCTTGAGAAAACAAAGCACAGCAGAAAGAGAGCAAAGTGAAACTCCTCATGGGGACATTTTTATCAGTAGCTCATATCTATATCATCTATTGACTGAACGAGTTGCCTGGAGGCAAACAGTTGGGCCGGATGTGGATGTGGAGGGGAAATGAGCGTCTCTTGATTGTTGGCTCCCCTAATTTTAATTGTTGCTTCATGGGAGAGAGTCAAAGTATTGCCAATGCAACCCTGTCCCAAAAAAAATTACATTCCCATACAAGATACAACAGAACTACTTGATTTGGTTCAGTTTGGGTTAAAATAAGTTTGGTTAGGGAACTTAAGTTACGTACATAATGTTAAACAAGTCAATATTTACTTTTTGATTCACACAGGACACAGACAGCGGTCTCCTGGGTGAAAGTCCTTCATATGTTTGGCCTATCCATCCACTGTGGCCTCCTCCATGTGACGGGTTCTGCAGACTTTGATTAGAAAAGTATTTGTGATTAAAAACAAACTTACTTTCCCTAAAAACGTAATTGCCGATGCAGTATTGTTGTCTGGCAGCGTTGCTTTTAGGAGACCAGGCTGATTCAAGTCTGTGAACTCCAATTTGAAAGTATTCTTCAACATAATTTAAAGATAAATAGTTTTAGGTTTTGTCCACCGGTTTCAATTATTTCAACCTCATTTCTGAGAAGTTAATTTATTTCAGTTCAAGCTTTTCACCAGACGAGAAACCCAATTTAGCGTAATAAAGAATTTGATAATGGCAATTAGGGTTACAATTCGATAAAGTTCATGTTCAAATTCATGACCTTGGAAAGAGAAAGAGAACACACGGTCCAGGTTACTCAATCGTAGTTGTACATTAAACTACATGGCTGTGGTTGAGCAACTGAAGCATTTGGTTGAGGTTCAAGATAATAGCTACATTTAATAAAAAGGAAAACGGAAATTGCAAGTAAGTAATACTTGGCATGCTACTTCATGCTTCATCACTAGACGTTAGTTAGGACACTGGGCTGCAGCAGGTGGCTTTAGATACTTCCTGCCCCAGTTGCCTTTGCTATGGAGAATAATTTAAACGGATTGACTGTAACCAGGACATTACCAGAGCTAAAATAGGTCCATGTAAATGTAGCCAAAAAACCCACAAACGCATCAGAGGAAAGCCAGTTTGAGGTAAAACAGTCAGCCACACCTACGATGTGTGGTCACAAGGAGGCATTCCAGGACAAATCCTTCAGATAGGAGGTCCACAGATGGCAATTTATTTTGGAAGGGGGCGACAAATCATGCAGCTGAGTGCTTTTTGTGGCTCTCTAATTGCCATTTCTGCACATTAGTGTCCCAAATAAACAAAAGTGACAATAATGGACTTCCACCGCAGGCGTAAATTAGCTGCAGTGGAAATGAGCGGGGTCACTCCAGTCCACCCGTTCGCTTTGCATTGAGCTTTTGCATCCTCCACTTTTTTTTTTGCCATTCTACTTTCTTTATTATCCCCATTTGTATCCGGATTTGGTATAATGCATGGCATGGCGGTAACAATATTCAACATGTTGTGTGATTATACTGCGGACAGGGGAAACTAAACCACGGTTACCATGCAGAAAAACTCTAATTTCTTATCTTTTCAAGTACACACAAACTTACTCTGTCAAATTTATAGAAACCCCCTGGGGTTTCCTCCCCGTCTCTGACAACACGGGAACACTGCTTCAGGCGTGGAGCTATGGTGTGTCTCACATTTTGTCTGTTTGTTCTGTATGTGCACATATTGATTTTTACCCTTGACTTTCCTGGAACAGCCGAGAGCGCAAATGGAGTTCTGAAAGAACCATTTTTTTATGAGCAAAGTGCTGAGCAATTTATACTGCAGCCTGCTGTTTACGTCCGGGGCCGTGAAAGTTACGTGTCATGGTGTGTACGGTGTGGCGTGTGTGTACATGTATGTGCATAAGCTAGCATGCAGCAGCCTTCAAGCGGGCCTTGGTTAACCATTACAACCAGATACTGCTGCCGCTCTTTATACATGAACACAGCTCAAGTCACATAATATAATACAGCATCAAGACTGTGCATGTTGCTTTAAACGGCTTCAGTAAGCATGAGCCAAAAAAGTACCTGTCATTCAGTGATGCTGTATGTTTATGAGTATTTAGATCAACTGATATCATATATATGACTCAGACTGAGATTTTAATCTTTTTAAAGTTATTTTCTTTTTAGATTTTTTTCCCCCTTCATCTGATTTGGGATGATAGTCTGATTGAATGTACGGGAGCCCGCGGGGACAAAGATTAAGAAAAGGCAAAAGCCGAAATACTAAGCGAGTCATTTTAATAGTATTGTCTCAGGACGTTGGTGACTCCGTTTGACACGGACTGTCCTTGACACTGATGATGTAAAACACTTCCACTTTAGAGACTCAAGGGGTCACCAAAGCCAGCAAGTTTCAGATTGTACTGGCAGCAACTTTCCACTTACGCTGTCTCACACTGATTTTTTTTTTTTTTTTTACCACAACTGTAAAATTAAAACCTTTTGATCTGCAGTCAGAGAGTAAAACCCTTATTCCCGCTCTAACTGTTTCCTTCACAGATTGCACAACTGCAAACACTCAACAGACTGTGTGTTTGGACGTCAGGTCCACTCACGGGTCTGCACCGTCTTCTTGTGGGCGTGTTTGTGTGCCTCTGGTCTGGAGACGGCGCTGCACTCTTAATGCTGGTGGGTGAGTACTTCCTCCTCTACACCGGGGCATTTTATTTTCTCCGCCACAACAACTACCGCATCCTGCACAAGAACACTGTGTACTATGTGCTGCTGTTATTGTTGCAAATAAAACATGACAGTAGGACATAGAAATGCAAGCTCACCAGCACACGCTCATTTACCGTGCTCACTCCTCCCACCATTTAGAAAGCATGATGCACAAACGAATGATGCGATGTAATACGTGGCGAATATCACAAATAGAAATATAGAAAACACATTGATGTTATGATACTGGCTGAATTTCCCCTTTTGAAGATATGAGATCGTGTGGGGATGTAAAACACATATGGCAGACAGATTTTGACAGCTTTGGCCGTCACTTAACATTTTCGGTTTTGAAAGGTTGTGACAACTACACACACCTTCCAGTGGAATCATAACTGACACACCGTAGCTTGTATTTAAAAAGCGTGGTGACATAACTCACAAGTGTTAGGGGTAAGGAAGGACACAGGAAATAGGCTCCTACTGGAGTACATATTTATTTCCTCATTGCTGGCATTCAAAGAACAAATTAACTGATTATTGCGACTTAGAGTTCAATGGGACTGGCTGATTCAAGCAAAGTCTTCACAATGTTATACTTTTTTGTTTTCTTGCAAAAGCTAGTGAAACCGCAGTAGATCTGTAGATCAGTAAATGAAGGATGCTCTGAATCCTTCTCATTCTTTGCGTTCAACGCCAGTCCTGCAGATACACTCGACCACAGCAGTGTATAAGCACACAGATGAAGACCTTCAGCGGACTCATAGCTGAACTGTTTATGCCCGTTATCAGTTTGTTTTTCATGCTTTCTTCAAATGTCAGCGGAATCCTGTTCAAGCTTTTGCCAAAATGAACGAGGGCAACCGATGTTTGAGAGGGGAAGCACGAAAATACAACAAGTCATCAAAATGGGGCCGAAGCTCAAGGCATGAAAGAACTCAACATTCTTTGAGTCTGACATTAAGGTAATGAAAAACACATTTGTATCAACATCCCCCCACACTTTCAAACTAGAAGGAGTGTTTCCCTCTGACTAATGCATTGTTTAGCTTCCACCAGAGAGCATTCGGTAAAGCAGCTACACTGAGAAAAAGAAGGCCGACGAATAACTGGATCAAAGGTTTCACACTCACCACGATCACGCTCCCATATCATCAAACGGATTCTCAGTGAACCCATTTCTCGTAAGTCTTCTACTAGTTAGTTAAAGGAGGAGCACAAACCGATGCAATGCATTAACAGGGTTTCCGCCCACGTCAAACTTTCCATCCCAATACATTTTCTGAACTTCACACATTGAAAGCTGTGGCAACTTCTGCAAACAAAATCGTCTTTCATCGTAGAAATTGAAACTTAACATTTCCACTATATGGTCAAATGTGCTAGACGGGCCATCCTCTGAGCAGCATAAGATCACACCTTCTCCACCAGAGTGTTTTCTAGGTAATGTAACAAAGTGACTCACAACTCACAACAGAGGTTCATGGTGATTACCACAAGTCAGTCTGAGCTCTGAGGAACAAAAAGGTGAAACACAAACACTTCAAACATGCACAAAAGCTATAGATGTAAATATGTATTCATGAATCTGGAAGTAAACAACGGTCTTTTGTGAATGTGTGGACTTTGGGTAACCTGTATTTTTCAAGCTGGACACTGTTTAGGTCATGCTTGTGTCATGCTTGTGTCTAAGTGACGAATGGGGACAAACACATGTGAAATTGGTCCGGTATTGAGCGAGAACGCCGCTAAACGGGCCGTCAACGTATGTCCAAGAAAAGTGTTTAGTTTTTGCCACCGACAGGCTCAGATTCTTATGAGAAGGTTCTGACAACATTATAGCAGGACTTGAAAGGAAAAATAAAATAAAAAATGTCTTACCTTTTCGATTTTTGTTTGTCACTGTGTCTAACCGAGTCTCGCTCAGAGAAATCTCATTCTGAAATCATTCCACATTGTGGAAATCAGCTCAATATTCAGCCATGAAGCTACACTCATGTAGTTCTGTTCATAATGTTGTCAGACCCTAATATTAAAACATCCGAGCCTGTCACAGGCAAATACAAGCACTTTTAGTGCATGCACATTGACAGAGGAGCCTGTTTAGCGGCTGCAGGGTACTCCCTCCATACTCTTTATTCTCTAAATGTTTTGTACCCTTTAGTCACTTTGATGCCAAAACATGGGAAAATACAGTCCAGATTGAAAACATTTAAGTTACCCGTTAAATCGGGAAAGAATCTGTGAAGAACAGGGTCATATTTAATAATTCATTCTTGGCTCCTAAGTCTGCCTAGCGTTTTAAAATATATGGTATAATTATTTTTGGAAGATAAAACTTTGGTCTCAAGAGAAGAAATCTAATATATGTTGTTGCCAAATTGGTAAAAGGGAGAGTTTATGTTTTAATTGGACAGTAATTGCTGAACATCAGCATTGCCTCTGTGTACTTCTGGGCTTGTATATGAACAGATCTCACCACACTTCAACATACATGAATACGCTACGTTTTTTCCCCAGAGCTTTCAGTCCTATTGCATGGCCTTCCTCAACAAATATGACTCGCTTACGTGTCATCACATGCCCTGAGAAACTTGCAGAAGATAGCCGTGAGATTTGGTCGGAAAACCTTGAGTTTATATTAATATTCTATGATTAACATGTGCAATGTTTCGGTGTTCACATACAACACTGGACTAAAATAGACGTTTATAAAATGTTGCATACACATTGAAGCATCAATATTAATGCATCTTTCAAATTAAATCTAATTCAAGCACTGATAATGCACTATTATCCTTACTTCTTCTTCCTTCAATTCCATTTATTTTGTATGACCCAAAATCACAAATTTGCCTCAGAGGGCTTTCAATGAATGCCTCTTTTAGACTGTTGCTTAATACAAACAACAATGCTGCATTCACCTATGATAAAAAAAAACGATGGCTTTAGTTGTTTTGAAAACTCAAAAGGGCATCAGGGTCTTTATCGGAGTCTAAATATCAGCTGTCCTAGCAGTCTTCACCGGTGACCTCTGCCTCAGCGGTAAACAGCGGTAAACAACAGTCACGGCTCTGACCAGCATGCATCTTGTTTGAGGTCGCATTCAGATAAGACTCGATCTTGATCCGCCGACCATTATAATTAGAGCCATCTAATACTTTATTTACGAAGCTGCATCAAACTGTGCAACGTGATACAGGTGCATCATCATGGCAACTGGTATCACAAAAAGGACAGCAGATGGTGTTTTCATTAAAGAATTCAAGCTGATAGAAGAATCAACCGAATGACTTTGTGCCGGGAGTCTGCGGTGCACTTATCATATTACATTAAGTTCTGCAGGGAGAGAAAAAAAAAAAGACACACAGGCCAATGTCAGAGAGGACCGCTGATGCACAGGGGGCTATCTGATGTGTTTTGGTAAATGCTACAGTGTTCCTGCTACAGTGTTCCTGTTACCGATCCATCACCGGAGACGAAGAGAGCCGAGCGCGTCCAAAATAATGCATCGGTAGTATTACAACCAATAATCCATGCTGCAACGACCAGCGGGGAGAACACAGTCATGACGAATGGCTGACAGCTGGAGCCAACGAGTCACCTGCAGACTCATAAAGGATGTTTGGCATCGAAGTTACCGCCATTACATTTTAGCTCCGGCTCATTTTCCTATTTCATCGCGTGCAGACGGAGGCCTCTCTGTTTTCCCTCTGACATCTCCTCTGAGCTACACGGCCAGTCTGTTGGTCTTCATTTTTAATAAGCTGTCACATATATTCTCCCCTCCTTGCAATACGGCGTAAACAATGCTGCTTCTGTCGAGGATTTATAGTAATGCAAGCCTTTGCAGTAAATGTAGCAAGCTGTCTTAATTTAATGGTCACAACAATTTCATAATTGTTTTATTTTTTTGTGTGTGTTTCTTTTCTGATTAGCTGACTTTTAAATCAATCGCAGTGAGGTTTTGATGCATCAGCTTTTTGAAATAGGTGCCGAGCGAAGCAAGTTTTCCACTGCGCTGAATGAGCAGCAGCTTGAAGCCTGTAGGGGAAGCGTTTGCATTATGTGCTTTTTATAGCAGGCATGCTGTTCTAATGCACCCATGTGACGGTCAAACCGTTAGCATAGCCCTTTGAGTGAAGTTTAAACAACAGAAGGCCCATTGTGCTCGAGTCCAGTAGTATTTTAGAACATCTCTGTGGTTAATCTGATCGTTTGATCTCAAGATCATATTATGTCACAGTGTGATATCCCATTATATACCGGCTAAATGCTGTACTGTGGCAGCTAAATAAGCAGGACTTGATATAAGCTAACAACCAGTGAGCTACTTCATTTGTTGGGTCAGATTTAGAAAAAAAATCATTGGAAATGATTCATGTAAAAAACGTGTGGATTTGAAAACTGTCGGAGGTTTGCACTGATACACTTCTCATTCATATTTGGATACAGTCGTTTCCAGCATTAAGTAGCTATTCTGAAGCTTTTGGCTACATGATCTTCATCAGCAGAGGGAAAGTTTTCTTTGAGTTGGAGACGTTGAATTCCCTCCCCCCCTCACGTCTACAATTCTGATTCTAATTCCCAATGAAAAGCATGACATTTCCCCAAAAGCTCCAAAACACAGCTGCCAAATGGATCTTGAGGTGAGATTGACAAACTTTGAAAATTAACTTTTAAGCCAACATGGAGGAAAAGTCCTCCAAGCGCTCTAAATATAATTTTAAAAAAATGACAAATTCTTGCACATGAACCAGCCTTATGACAAAACATGCAGGCTGCTGCAGCTGTCACTCCCCCAAAAACAAGACAGTAAACAGACAGATCCCCAGTCTGGCACAGAATGATTTATCCTGGATCAGGACCAGGATTTAAGCTTCATTACATTTACATCACGACTCGCCACTGCTAGACCCTGGTTTTCTCTGTGTGTGTCTGTGTGTGTGTGTGTGTGTGTGGCCACAGCAGGGAGGTCGAGTGGGGAGAAACAGTGCATTGGCAGGCTGCAGGCCTCTGTCTGTATGGAATTGAGAGACATGAAGGTCTTACCAGAGGAAGAGGAGAAGTCTGGCTCCACGAAGCGCTGAGGAGCTGCTGAGCTCCCCGAGAGAAACACCTACAAAAACACACACACACACACACACACACACACACACACACACACACACACACACACACACACACACACACAGTCAGAGCCGAGTCCAGCTAATGAGCGACGGAGATGAAAATCAAAACCAGTAGGTCCTCAGGAAGGCTCAAGACACATGTTGCCATGGCATCAAAAATGAACCCAAAGGCATTTTTAAAGTTCTCAAAAGATCTGAAAGCTTCTCACTGGGTGAGAGCAAAGACATTAAAAACACATGCAAACCTCATTGTCCCTTTGTAATTATATGCAAGTCAGAATAGGATATTTTAAAAGGGAGTAAATACATCACAGTGAAGCACGGACGCCAGTTTTAATGCCTATTGTGCAGAGTGTGTGCGGCAGGATGTAGTCAGATCACTACATCCGGATAAGATGACCTACATGCAACACAACCCTCAACACAGCAACTCCCACAGCGACTTTAAAGTAACCTCTGGCGGTTTCCACATGTGGTTACGACCACAATACCCCCCCCCCCCTCCCACCTCCCACCTCTCCACGCTGCATTAAGGGCGGAGGAATCCCGGTATACATTTCTTTCCCCTTTTGGACCCTCAAATAGGTCGATATATCTTTTTGTGCGCGTCAGCCCCTGAAGAGAAGAATGACATTTTGGAAGGAAACCCGCCATAAATAAAAGCAACAACGACAAAACAACATGTGCAGGGAAGCAGAAGTGCTTGGGTTGGGAGTCTGGTGTTTTTGCCAGAAAAATCATTGGGAGTGATGTCAAGTTCATGTTGAGATCTCAAGGGAAGAAGAAGAAAAAGAAGAAAAACAGGAGGGGGTTTGATTATGGTGAGAGTGAGAGAGGAAAAGCATTTGTTTATGTCATTAATGGACTGGTCATCTCTCTCCGACAGACGACAATCACGTGTAATCAGCCTTAATGGGCACCCTGATGGGAATGCGTTCCCTCCACGCCGTTTCCGTAGCACTCGTCCGCGGATACGTGCACACACACACACACACACACACACACACACACACACACACACACACACACAACTCATCTGGGGGGAAATGCAACGCCGCACTTTCCTCTGAATTATTGTTTTAAATAATGCCATCTGTCCATAACAGCACAACATAATCAAGTCCTATTTGTGTGTGATGCTAATTTACATATTTGCCTGTTCATATTCTCTGCCGGTTTGAGTTGCATTCATTCATTTGCAACGGCCGAGTTTCAGCTGGTTGAAGCTCAGTTCTGACTCCTCCTGCTCTCCGTCAACACTTCTACAATCAGACAAATGCTCACGAAAGGAGAATCCACTTTTTTTTTTTGCAGTCTTGGCCATCATCAGTTATGAGAATGTCCATGAGCCCAATAATAAAATTATTACTACGAAGCAGTGGCGCCTTAACTTTTTTGGTTCCCACGTCCTCGCGCTGGAAAGCTTGTTGCAGTATTATGACGGCTGAACACTGAGCTGTCAGACTCCTTTTAAACGATGCAGCTCCCGCATCGCAGCACAGAAAAGAAGGACTCATTACAGTGGGTCCAGATGTGGTGATGACAAATGACCGGACTGTTGGAACCCACAACAATGGTGCCGCGACCTCAGAACTCTCTGCGTTGTTTTCGGTAGCAAGTTAACCGCTATAGGGAATTAAAGTCATATAACATCTGTGTGGAGGCACTATAAATAGTATTTATACACCAATTAAATATATTATCAAATAATACGTTTGATTTCTTGGGAAAAAATACATTTTGTTAACATTTGCAGGTGGCAAATGCGGGTTACGCGGCTACAGAATCCTAATAATGGCGTCACACGTTTCCACTGATCAACAGGTGGCGGTAACACACCTAGATGAGGTATAACGCTCCATTTAAAGCAGACAAGACTGCAAACTGGTAAACAAGGATGTGAAAAAAAGTGAGTGGATATAAACTAAACTTGTTTACGTTCAAGAAAACTCCACATGGCCCCTGTAAGAAGCCAAGGCAGGCATTTCCACATTGTGGACAGCGGTTTTGAAAAGCACAATTTTTGGGGGGGATGAAAAACACTGAACATAGAGGAACGAATTTTTTCCCAAATTTATTCTGTGAAGAGTCGACCTACTTAAGTCACTAAAATTGCAAAAGAACAAACAAAAGAACATCTCTCCCCTCAACAAAAATTAGTTTATGTTTAAGATATGTATATATTAGTGCACATCATTCACTGATACATAATAGATCTGAGATGCATTCTGATTTTAGATATTAATACATATGTAGATACACTCTCGCAATCTACTATCCTGTATTCAGCTTCCATGTACAAGTTAGACGTCTGTGAAGTAGTTCAATAACATCATAAAATAAATAAAATGTACATGCTCACTATCACATAACCATTAATTCATTTGAGACGCCCACAGAGTATATATGACAAAGACAAAGCAGTCGCAATACCACTAAAGTCCTCCATGTTCTTGATTCCAACTTCTCTAGTCTGAAATATTTTTTCAGACTCTACCCATAAATGTGTGTGTGTGTGTATATATTGCGGTCGAGAGACACACAAAGAGAGAGATGAAAAAAAATGTGCGTGAAAAAAAAAAAACACCCACTGATAGACTCTGTTACTCAGTTTCCATGGTGATTTGAGTTATATTTGACAATGTGACGCACGCTTCCAGCTTCCACTTTTTGCCGTTGGTCTTCATCTTTTCCAGTGCAGTGAGCTAAAAGTGTGTGTGGTTTAGACTAAAATGACATCTGGGCCCGTGTCCTGCAGACGGTCCACACAATGAACTGGACACACGCTGGACTGTAATGGTGTCAATGGTGTCAATGGTTCAGTTAAAGTGCTCGCATGCATTTTCCTCCATGGGGTGTGTCAAGTGGTCTGTGGAAATCTTAATGAATGCAATGCTTTCTTCTGCCTGTGATCCTCACTCACGAGTCCCCACTTCATGTGTCCAGTGTGATTAGTGCCGTGTGCAAAGAATCCACTACTGCTAATACTCAGAATCAGTACCGTGTGTAAACGGGATGCGTGGCTAGCTAGTGCTCTGGAATGTGCAAGATGCAAGATGCAAGAATGTGGTCAGAAATGCAATCGCTCGCTTTTAAAGCTCGCAAACAAGCTACGATTCCCGTGTTTTTCAAGCCGGGTGCTCTGCAACAGTGGCTTCGGGGTCGATCGCCCACATCACCTATTTCGCAGCGAGAGGCGCCTCTAGTTGTTTACAAGAGCATTTCTTTTTTTGCACTCTGCTGTTGTGCTTGAAACGGCCTGGTGAGTTGAGTCATGTTAAAACAATAAAACATAATGTCGGTAAATAGCTTATAGTGATTTGTAGCAGTTGACTTTGTGGTAACTGTGGTCCCCATGACTCACTCAAGAAAAGTGTCAAGACAGTGTCCAATGGTTTCATGGTTTTGCAGTCACAGTTATGTATTTCTTTTCACTTCAGTACAGAGAACAAAGAGACAGAAAGTATTCAATTACTTTTATTTTCTTCTGACAACGTAAACACGAGACGCCGACTTAATATCAATCCATGTAGTTGGAGAGAGCCATGCGGCACGATTATGAGCTTGATTTACAAAACTTTGTTGTATTATTCTCTGTTAATTGAGTGAGAACAGGCATGTTTAAACACAGTTTTTGTTATGTTTTCTACATGCACACAGCAGTAGAGAAGCAGCGTGCTGCACTAAGAAAAGAGATCTGATGAGACATATTTCTAGTTTTGACGCTCAACATAAGATTTAGTATCGGTCGTAAAAAGGTGCATTAGTTTTTGATCTGTCCCTCCCCAGTTTTCCATGAAATAGGAACAGCATGTTAGAAGGTGTGTCTTATCTTTAATCAGTCACCTTCAGCTCTGAATCTAAATCATTGTCTTGCGCCTGTATCTTCCATTCCTCCCTCGCAAAGTTTCAAACTCATCTCCTGGGAAAACTTTCAAAAATAAAAAACAGGAAACAGGACCATGCCAACACCACGACAGGCAGTAATCTGAATGTAGCATTTTCAGATTAAGTTAAAGTCTGATTAATCGGGCTTTACGAGCATTCTTTGGACGTGTACGCGGTGCACTGGAAATACGTGTTTAATTAGAGGTTGTTTTTTTTAAAAACCACAATTTACAACAGATGGCCTCTTGCCCGTTTACAGCGGCGCAGTCTCTTCTCGTGCATTGACGTAAAAAAACAATAGCTTGAAGAACACAGGTTTTCAAAATTGACAAGTTGGAAAAAGCAGGAAATGTAAGTAATTTAAAGGGCGTGGCCAGAGGACGCACCTCATTGGGGCGTGTCATGTCGTACTAGTGTTTTTTATTAGCCAAACATATAGCTTAGCAGGAATGTTGTCTTTTTCAAAAATAGGGCAAAGAAATCTAAATATTTTGTGCAAGTAAATGTATATTATTTGTTTTGTAGTAGGCTTTTAATGTGAAGCAGCAGTAAGTGTTTAAGTTTGTATCAACATCACCCTTTAAAGCTTCAATAGCACAAAAAGGAGATTGGATCAGAAAAATTTCAGTGTATTGAAAGTAGGAATATGAAGGTCAGAGCGAAACTGAACTTCAAGGGTGGCACACGTCTGTGAATCAGACAAAAGAAAAAAGAAAAGTCAGCACAAGAAAGCAGAAAGCCATTCCCATGCTGGAGGCCGAGCGGCCTTCAATGGACCCAAACTGAACACGATCAAAATGAACCGCTCCTCCAAGAAATACATCAGTATGCAACGATGTCAATATCTTGCATCTGGAACAAACACTGTTACAGGAAGTTGGGGAGAGGAAACTACAGATATGAGGCTAATTTGATGTAAAAAAAGAAAGAAAAGAAAACATCGATTGGGAACATTTAAAAAAAAAAACAAGACAGGAGACCGTCGAGATCGACCCTCAAGTAAACGATACCTTCCAGTGAGCTGAGCTAAATGAAGCGAGGACAAAGATAAACATAAGTGACATAATTGGTCTGAGTCAAGCACCAATCTGTGCGGTCAGCACCTGAGGAAACAGCTGGGACCAAAATGAGTCAATGTAATCAGTACCAGAGCCGATTCTGCAAAGTGTTGAATACATTACGTGAACATGTGACATAATAACACTGATATTCGACATTAAGACTGCAGTCAAAACACTACATTCCAACAATGTTCCACATAATGTGTCATCTTAGGTTTCTAATCAAATATGCTATCGAAGTTCATTCTTCACTGTTATGAGCTTCTTTTTTTTTTCTTCTCCCAGAGCTTTCACCATCAGCGGATGGAGTTCATCTAGAAAACTCCCCCGTAAAAACACAAATTTCATCTTTTATCTGCTGATGAAGATTGTGTGATATGTTTGAAAGCTCTGGAAAAAATAATGGCAAGTGTTTAAAGGATTGTCTGCATCATTGCCATATTAAATCAATCCTAACTAAAGGTCTGCTTACTAGCTTTAACAGGGCTTTCAATCAGCGTCTTCATTAAAAATTCCATCCGTGAACAAAAAAAAAATAGATTTTGATAAAACAATCCAAACTCAAGGTCCGCTTAGGATCTCACGGAGCTTCAGAACTTTTGTCCAGTCTACCTCGCAACAACACCGAACAATTTTGACAAGTAGATTAAAATCATTCAGTCCATAAAAGGTCATAAAACTATCAGAATTCCCAAGATACCCAAGGTGTCATTTTCTCATTGCTCATTTTCTCTAACCATTGGTCCGAAATCAATTTGGTGTTGTATAAAATCAGCCAATAATCAATTACTCAATCAAACAAATAATTTCGGTCATCTATCAAGACTCTGACTTCTCAAGTAGAAGCATTCAATAATTCTCTCTGCTTTATTGTTGTAAACTGAACATCTTTGGATGTTAGACAGATGGTTGTATAAAACCAGACATTTTAAAGACCAAATGATTCATTGATTAGCACTCTCCTGGGAGGAGAACGACATCATATGGAGATACTTATTGCAAAAAAGCAAGATCAATTATAATGGAAAACATGGGATACATTTATGTAAGGAAGACAATTTAATTTAATTAGTCTGTGTAGTCAGCTTTGTTTGTGTTGGCCTTTGGATTAATATGTAACGTAATAGATGTAGACTAATGAATTGTAGTTGATGAATTGAAATCTATTATAGAGCAGCTGAAAACCAGGTCCATGATGGCTGAATATAGATAATAAACAGAAAAACTATTGCGCAACTCTCAGCATTTTAGTGTTTGCTTGTTTGTATCATTGGCTTGTTTGTGAACTTTAGGCAGGTGAGATAATATATAAGATACACGTTATGGTTTGTAATCTTGATTTATGATATTCTAAAAATGGTTAATCCATCATCCAAATAAAAAGATCACGTCACTCTTGACGGAATCAACAATGAAAACAACACGCAGTAAATCCTCACATTTAAAACATCGGAAAAAGAGAACGTTTGTTAATATGGCATGAACATGAATCCATTGTCAAAATGATTGACGATCAACCCTCTATTGATTTACCAATTAATTAACTGACTAATTGTGCCGACGCTAACCGAGTTGTTGCCAAGAATGTGTGATATGAGGAGGATGAATACGAGGGAAGATCACCGCCGCAGAGTGAAATGTGTGCGAGACGCAGAGGATTATGTTTGTTAACATACAGAAAGTAATGTGCAACATTGGGATCCTGCAAATAAAGATGAGAAAAATATCAACATTTCATGCATCTCTTGCCTTCCTAACATCACAGCCTTTCACAGCACACTCACACACACACACACACACACACACACACACACACACACACACACACACACACACACACACACACACACACACACACACACACACACACACTCACTCACCCCCTCCCTCACACAGTCTCTGCCTTCGCCTGTGTGAGCCAGTGTGGGTCACATCAGGACAATGCGCCGGCTTGCAGACTCTGTTTGCAGCAATACAGAATATATTTCCCCCCCCCCCCGCTTTTTTTTTCTCTTCTTCTTCAGCTTCACGGACACTATTTTTGGGCCCGGATGAAAAAACAGCAAAAAAAAAAGGGGTGGGTAAAAAAAAAAAAAACTCTCTTTTCAAATTGATGACAGCAGTGGGCGCCGAGGGAAACCATTGAAAAGAGTGTATAAAGCAGCATCATAGCGTCTGCCTGCCCCCCCCCCCCCCCTCCCTCCCCACATCAAAAGTGCGCGCCCATCCTGAGCCGACAGAGCTCCACATTGCTGCGGTGCATGCCGGGTAAGAGAGGACAACTCAGGACACATGCAGGGACTTTAAGGATACTGCAGTAAGCTGTTCACAATGGAAAAAAAGGAAAAAGAGGGAAAAGATGCAGAGAGACAGGAGGGAGGGGAGGCGAGGGAAAGGAGACAAAAATACTGTCTGGATCAGCGGAGGATGGAGGAATTGAACATTTTATTCTGACAAATATGAACGCAGCGGCTCTCCGTTTCAACTGTTTGTGCCATTAGACCTGCACCAGTACACCGAATCGCTGCTTTGTACGACCGAGTCTAAAGGATTTTAGATAAATTAGGTTATGTGGTTCTTTCCTTTCAGACATTTTATATTTTTTTCACAAGTCTCTCAATCATTATGAAGAGAAGCCTCTTCTTTCAGTTTGCCGATAAGTGTTTTCACCTCCACATAAAGCAAAAATACAGACACATGCAGTGACAGATGAACTGATTGTGTGACTTAAGACTGTTAACACGGTTAATTATAAAATGCTGCATGTCATCAAGTTGCAGCTCTTTTCACAGCTTTAATTAAGTGCAGAAATTATGATCACTGACTGTGGTAATTATTTTTTTAATGAATTGATTAATCATTTATTGATTAATCAATCAAATTAAAAAGGCAATGAAAGCATACAGCATATTCTGCAGATTTTATTTACTTAGATTTTATTTTGTATTTTTATGCTTGGTGGTATTCTCTACTAATTCTGTCTAATCAGTGTTTACCTACATTGTGGAAGAAGCATATTACTGGCTGGATAATAATGTTCGGGTGCACAACAACATGCAATTATTACTTAAGATTTGATTTGCTCACTTTATTATCAGGGTATTCTAAATCTGTGTTCTGCATGACATTCACTGACGACAATGTGTTTATTTTGCTACACCAAGACATCCACGTTTTAGTCTCCAGTGACCAACACCTGAACGCCTCACCTACTGCAGTGACAAACACCTGAACGCCTCACCTACTGCAGTGACAAACACCTGAACGCCTCACCTACTGCAGTGACAAACACCTGAACGCCTCACCTACTGCAGTGACAAACACCTGAACGCCTCACCTACTGCAGTGACAAACACCTGAACGCCTCACCTACTGCAGTGACAAACACCTGAACACATCACCTACTGCAGTGACAAACACCTGAACGCCTCATCTACTGCAGTGACCAACACCTGAACGCCTCACCTACTGCAGTGACCAACACCTGAACGCCTCACCTACTGCAGTGACCAACACCTGAACGCCTCACCTACTGCAGTGACAAACACCTGAACGCCTCATCTACTGCAGTGACCAACACCTGAACACATCTTGCACTGGAAGCATTTCCACTGAATGTAATCCATGCAGCAATTGTGTTTTCTCCAAAACATATTTGGCAAAAGCATTTAGTGGTTTATATATAAAAGGGAATTAGTCAGGGACAAGGTTGACTCTTCTCTGCTCTGTGGAGCCTCGGAGATGTATTTAGATACAGGCGGTGAGGAGGTGGGACAGCAGGAGGGATAACAAGATGCTGCTGGATATGAACTGAAAATTAGAAATATAAATCTCACTGTGCCACTGGTACAAGATTACACTGAAAGACGAGCGAATATGATGGTTAAAAATCTGATCCAACTAATTTTCAGCACTAAAAATGAATCCAAGCAGACTGTGATTCCATCACTAATCAGAAAAGAAGGCATAATGCCGACAAAAAGAAGAAAGATTAAAAGAAATTGTTTACATTTTGTGTCCAGCCACTGGTTCACATCCTAACCTGGGTCACACCGTTTGACCCCGGCAGCGTTGTTAACACTGACCTTGCATGTTGTGTCAACTCTCCCTCCCCCAGCTGGTATTTAACTGCCCGGCACCGCAGCAACCACCACAGCGCTGACATAGAAGCCTCTGCTGAACCATACTATGTGAAACCGTGACCCACCCGCGACCTCTGTGTGTGTGTACAGTGGTATCTGAAGTGTGTTAGCGTGTGAACCGGTTTCACCACGAATGCCGGGAGTGTATGCCTGCAGCGGACAGGAAGCGCCACAGGAAGTACATGTTCACAGAGCCACTGATCAGTCGCAGCTGCTGCTTCCTGCAAGATGTGACATTGAGGTGACCGGCGTCCAGACTGAGGCCGGGCCTGCAGCCGTCACACTGCTAGAATCCTAATATCGGTAAATTAACTCTGAGACTTTAATGTCAACAAGATAAACTGCAGAGGCTACTGCGGTTAAGCAGCCTAATGGCTTTCATCTCACACCATCAGATGTGGACAGAGGATACAATAATAATAATACTGTACCTTGCATTACTGCTCGGGCTGCAACGAGTAATTATTTTCACCCTTTAAAAACGGATCTAATTGTTCTTTAATTGGTTGAAGTTGCATACCCAAACTAAAGAAAGGTGTATATCTGCAACCACAATGTCTATTTTAATAATATTGGTATCAAAATAAACAATAATTGTTCAGATGTGTTAATATCACTGTATATGTTACTGGTTAAGAGTAAAGAAGATGGCCCACAGCACAAATTAAAAGCGAAATACTAGGGTCACCATCTTGGAAAATGGCCGTCGCCATGTTGTTTTTTTGGCAACCAATAAACGGAAGTTACCTTATTTGGAACGCGCAGGAGAGACGTTGTATACGGCTCTGGTAACGCCAGTGACTTGTCAATCACAGTAAGCCCGCCCTAAAGCATACTCTGTTTTATTTTATGCTAAATGGGACCATAATTTACTAAACGAACATCAAGCTGTATTGAAGAAGACTTGAAACTAGCGATTGAGACCATAAACAATGTTTACTGAGGTAATATATCAAGTGAGAAATAGAGTCATCTTCTCAGACTTCTATACAATCGAACTTCATTTTGAAACTGGAGGAGTCGCCCCCTGCTGGTCAGTGGAGAGAAGACACATTTTAAGACACTTCCGCATTGGCTTCACTCGGCAGAACCGGAGGTTGCCAAAGATATAACATGTACTATCCTTTTAAAATCCTCGCACAAGCTGGCACCAAATCATTTTTGAGGTTGTTACTTGATGAATGACAGACAATTGTGAAATATAAAAAAATTTAATAAATGCCAATGCCAATGTCAATTGACCAAGCAATTGATCGCAGTTCCAAAAAACTAGACCACACACACATTGTGGTTATTAAACATCTAATTATACACTGCACACCAGTTCAACACTTTTGGAAAAAAATAACTGAGTCACTGTCTGTCTTCCTCGTCCCATTATCTCCTTCACTGTGCTTACTAGGAGACATTTCAGCAACAAACCACCCATTACTCCTCGTGGCCCTAACTATCGCCAAGAAAACTATCCTCATGAACTGGAAATTAAGGAATAACATACATATCACACACTGGAGGAACCTAATGATTGAATACATGTGGAATACAATGGAAAATCTAACCTCCTCCATCATTTACAAAACAACAGAACTCCACTCCATCTGGACATCCTTCACTATGTTTTTACAAACATGACACCACCCATTCTATTAATATTCACATTTTTGTCTTTTTTGGCCTGAAGTCCAATTGAAACCCACGTATATGTATACACGCATACACACATCCATATAAATATGCCCTCATCTATACTTTGTGCCTTTTTGAGATGAAATAATAAACACCGTTCTTCCATACCCTGAATATATGATGTTTTGCTGGCTTGTATCTCACTGTTTTGTCCTCCTCTAGGTGTTATGTCTATGTATTGTCTTTTTTCTCACAAAAAAAACAAAAACAAAAAACATCATACACCTAAAGCAACAGCTAGTATGCAATGTAAAATCAGAGCCATTAAACACTCAGAGAAAATGCCAAACAAAAACAGGACTTTTCGCCAACAGACCAGGTCTTCATGTCTCAAAGTTTGGTTTATTTTGCCGTACGCTGTTTACATTATATACAGTTATTTTAAGGCAAACCAAGATGTTTGTCCTAAACCTTAATAAGTGGCTTTGTAGACTAAACCGAAGCAAGGGTTGTTGTTTAAAGTCACGTGTTCACTGCTCTAGCCTCCCCAGTGCGTTAGAAAGTGACACCAAACGGTGCTGGAACATGTTGACAGACCCACAATGCCTGTATAGTATTACTGTATTCCTGAATTGCACATGCAGATGCATTTCAGCAGCTTAACCCAGACACGGCCTTAAGAGAAGCAGCATCTATTATTCATCATGGTATGTAAACAACCCTGAAAGCCCAATGCACATTACACGCTATATGAGCAATAACACAATGTCTTCTGGCACCGTTTTGACAATGAAAGCGGAAAAGTTATCGTGTAATTCAGCACCGTGTGTGTGTCCGTTTGTGTATAGTCGTCGACTTTGAGGACACTCGCATGCTTGGTGGTGAAGAAATGACCTTCAGACCCAAAACTGCCGACCTTCCCTTCCCCCAACCCAGCATCCCCTCCTTCAGTCCCCGTCGGCCTATATATGCCAAGGACTGTAAATACTTAAAATGAACAGTAAGGGCTAATTTCATCCAATCGTCCAAGCCGTAATTATTCTTTTACAAGTCACTAAGGGCAATAAAACTGCACGTAGACACACTACAGCTACTGTGAACTCTGCACTGTGAATGCCTCGCCATGCACCTCACAGTAAAGCCTATTCATAGAACACGCCACACTGTGAAAACGCGTCTCTGTGAGAAAGTCTTCCATATCGTTTTAGAACAAATGTTTTGCTCATAAGTCTTCCCAGGTCCCGCCGTAAAGGTAATATATAGCATAGGAAGTGAGCTATACGCTCAGGGTCTAAATTCAGACAGCAATAAACCAGCATAGCCGGGGTCTGGGTTTTCCTCCCAGCGGGTTTTGCAGCACTGCTCTGTTCTCCACAGTAAACACTAGGAAAGGAGGAAAGGACAGAAGCATGATGGGCGCCAGGCTGGCTGTACCATGTTATGGTATTGGATGAACAAGACGTGCAGGAAGCCGTTTTCTGCAGCATTCCAGGCAGTAAAATCAGAAATACATACAAGAAAGAAAAAGAGAAAAAGCTGAAGAAGTCAAATTAAAATGAGAAACTCATGGAGGGTATTTTGCAGAGCGAGTAAACAAGAGCTTCTAAATGTAACTCGATAAGCAAAAGTAATGTGTTGTCCTGACTTGATCCAAGTCTGTGCGTCTCACTAATAAGGCTCCGATGGTAACGGGGTGTGCAAAGAGTGTCAAAAGCCTACCGAACTACAAATAGGTCAGTAATGGGCACCCGAGGATTTTCTCCAAAACTCCTCTGATTGGTCGGTTTCCATGTCTCTAGGGCAGAAACCTGGATACCACACTGGTGCAACCCTCGCTAGCTAGGAACCCTGCCAGGTTTTAGGAGAGACACAAACAAACAAACACACACACACACACACGTACACAGACTCAGCTAAAGCCCTATCATTACACAACATTATATGCATGTGGAACACAGTGGATGGATAAAATGCCCCACATACATCCAGACAGTTTGACCTCCGGCCAACCGGCTGTAAACACGGTGACGTCACACTGGGCTGAAGACTAAGAGGCCGGATTCCTTGGATTCTGGATCCATAAAGATTTGGCGGGAGGTCAGCATTTTCTGTGCACACTGGGCTCATCTCCATCCAGCAACAGCTGGGGCCACAAGACCCTTGATTGATTTATGTTTTACCCTGAACAGCACACACGGCTTTTCAGCAGCAGCTGTATGTGGAACAGACACAACACACTGCCGTCTTGTGAAAAGGATCTTTTCAGTTTGGAACAACGTACGTCTTGTTTTGATAGTGTTGGCCATCACTTCTATCCATAATCATGACTAAGTGCAATTACCAAAAAATCTTGTAAAATCTATTTCTAAGAATTTCGTATTTTGTTACTTTTAGAATATCTCAAGGCCAACGACAATGTCCCCATTATCTTGTATGAGAAGCAGAAAAGAGGACCAACCTCACAGTGTTGGTCCTTTTATCCAAGCACTCAAGTCATTTGGCATAAAAGTGTTGCCAGATTTTAATTTGAAGCAGCAGCAGCTCCCATAGAAATTAAATGAACCTGCATGCAAATGTCCTGTTTTGTCCTGTATTGTGTTTGCATGAGCAGAAATGTGAAGCCCATATCCTGCGAGTCATCTCTTCATGCTGGGATGCCTCTCTGTACAAAGATGCCTCTTGATTAACTGGAAAGTGTGCAAACCCTCCCGCTTCAGCCCCGCCCTCAAGCCACTCCACTTCTTCTTTCTCGGTCTACTTTACTCTAAATGGGACCCTAATCTACTAAATAAACATCAAGTTGTATTGAAGAAGACTTAAAACTAGCGACTCAGATAATAAACCAATGTTCACAAAACATGTTTACAGTGTTTACTAAAGGTAATAAATCAAGTGAGAAGTAGGGCCATTTTCTCCAGAACCAGAGGAGTCGCCCCCTGATGGCCAGTAGAGAGAATGCAAGCTTAAGGCACTTTAGCATTGGCTTCACTTTTGCAGAGATCTCATTGTCATGAGTCCCAGGGAGGAGAGCGTTATAAACATGTTATCAATACGCAGTAACACGGTGAAAGAAGAAGCATTAGCTTGTTTCAGACTTAGATTTAGTTCCGTCAGACAATGTTGAGAGTTGAGTTGTACCGACTGTTTTGAGCTCGGTCAAATCTTCCCATTGCTGCTCTGATGGTCTATTACTACTATTAATAACATTGTTCTGACTGCTGAATTCTTGAAAAAGGGTTTTGAAATGAATGGTGACTCATATTTATTGCTTTAATATTTGATGAGTTTGAAAACTTTAAATAAAATGTAGTTAATGTAAATGGTGATTTTATTTTAATGTGATGAAACGCACAAATTGAATAATGAAATGATAAACATTGTGGCACCGGCGGCCCGTTCCTCAATGCACCCCAGGGTGCACTAAAGCTTAAAATGTGGATTCATCCCCTGCCATAAATAGTCAACAAATGCACTTTTCCCCTGTTTGAGTTACACTTGCGAAGAACTACGAGCTGTTTTAAGAAATTACACAGCCTTTAAAAAAAAAATTAAACGATCTATTTGTGACCGGTTTCTAATGAAAGACAAAAAAACACACCGATACCACATGAGTGATGATTAATATTAAAGATATCTGCTTAATTGTTTAAATCACCACAAGAAAGACTTTTAAATCAATGCCATTGCTGTTGCATTAAAGGGTTTTTGCAGGCAGCTGAAGCAGCCTGTCACTATGGAAACAAATTGCCTTTGGTTATCAACTCAAAATATAAAAAGGTTGCATGGAAAGTTTACACTTTTCTGAAAGGAAATTGGGAGACTAGTAAGCGCATGTTTTTGTATAATTTGTAGATAAGAAGAATTCTTATTTTAAACCTAAAAGCAGAAAGTTCAGCACATAACGCTCCGGCATCACTGTGCAGCAGAAAAAAAAGATCTTCAAAAGTCATTACTATGAGCAAGCTCCATAATTTAAAGCAAAGAGAAAATGGCACACAAGAGAAATAGCACCCCTGTCAAAACACTGCATTACAACTTTCCCCTCTGGTGCAGATGGAGTTGGACTTTATGCAGATTGCCCACCGCGTCCACGCGCCTCAGATCTTCTTTAGAGAAAAAAAGAGTTGCACAAGTTCACACCGTCGATTGCCAGCGGAAGGAGACAACATGATCAAAACTAGGAAAGAGGAAAATAATTAAATATTCTCTTTTTTCTCAGCAGGCGTTGGTTAGTTGCCGTATTTGTTTTCTTGAGACTGATATGAACAGCCTCAAACCAAACCTACATCCCAGAGAAGAAAGAGTTGATTCATTCCATCCCAGTAAAAAAACAAAACAGGTGTTGTTGTTGTGTTAAAGGTATCCTGTGGAGGTTTCTTTGTACACAAACACAATTTATTTATTTAGTTCTTAGATCCAACATTTCGCAGGAGACAGAGCCATTGTGTGTATCCTTCAGGCCTTATAAACATGTTGAATTAATTTCCTCCTACACAAAAGAAAGAAACAAAAACGTTGGCAACACCCAGTCTTACACTTAGAAACCTGCTTAATCACATCGGCTTTTGGTGTTGTTATTCTTCCCTCGACAGCGTATTGCTCATCTCTCTTTCCAGACTCCAAAATGGCACCCACTCACTTAAATAAAAAATCCTCACCAAGTGCAGAAGCCCAAAAGCTTTTCCTGGTTTGCGTCTGCATGTGTGGTCCACAGCACACGTGAGCGGTTTGTGAATATAAATACTTCATAGGTTTAGAACTCTGTCATATAAAGTGTAATGATCGCCTTAATTTGCAGTTGGAGGTTTCCTGTCAACAATTTGTTTTATGTGATCTACGGGTAAAACGCTTAATGGGGCAATTTTGGCAGCGAGGCCGAGCCCAGCTCCATAAATACATCCGTGCTGTTACCGACACCGACGGTTGACACGTCTTCACAGTCTGGAGAACTGACCTTTCCTTTAGCCCCTCCCCCAAGCAGCAATTGTCCAATCACAGCGAAGCAATGTTATCACGACTACATTTCTTTGTGGGATTACATGTTAGCCTTAAAAAAAAATACCAAAACACTTCCACATCCACTGTGGAGTGTTTCTCCACTGTGTGACAGACAAATATAGTCCTCATTCTAAAAGTCTTTCCTCTTTCAGTGAAGACAAGTATGTGAACTAAGCAGCCAAACAAGGTTATGTTAGATTGACATAACTGTCAGAATTGTACTTATAACTGATGGCTACATCTTTGCACTACTGTTTTGTTTGTTTTGTTAGTTAATTTAATATTATTATTGTATATATCATGCATTGTTCTTATTATTCATTTTTTTATATATTGTGCATTTTTCTTATTATTCATTTTTTTATATATTACATATTATATATATATATATATATATATATATATATATATTTAATTGTGTAAATTAAGGTATAAAATGCTGCTGTAGCGAAAAAAAATTCCCTTGCGAGATTACTAAAGTATCTATCTATCTATCTATCTATCTATCTATCTATCTATATACTTAAATTTTGTAAAAAAAATGTACAGGGTTTAGAAACGTTAACGGTAAATCGACCGCTGCTTTCACTGTGAATTTTCCATGTTGCAGTGTGAGTCTGGAAAGCTGTAAACGCAACAATAACAACAGTCATTAAGTAGCGCATGCTGGGACAATATGTGACAAGCTCATCGAACACTGCTGCTCGACAGCACAACGAGTGGTACAAAAAAGACAGTCCCTTCCAGCACACCTATCAAGAGTTAAATAAAAGCAGACACACACTGGAAGTTGGCACCGTTGCTGCATAACTGTAACTCATTATGACCACAGTGGGGGTATTTGCCGAGCTATAGAACACCTCCTCTCTCCACAACGAAAGTGTCCGCTCGTGTGTGTGTGTGTGTGTGTGTGTGTGTGTGTGTGTGTGTGTGTGTGTGTGTGTGTGTGTATCTGTGTTGTTACATGTGCTGGCAACGGTAAAAAGGTGAAGAGCAAAGTAAAGGTCACAGATTGATCAACATCTGGCAACAACATCTGCAGAACTCCTGTTCATCCAACCTCCGGCAACGCACAGAAATAGACTACGATACCCCGTCTGCCCCCTATCCGCGTCGGTGTTACCCACTTATTTATTCTCACCACTTAAGAGCCTTCAGCCTTCATTCACTGAGGCCAAAAAACAAACATAGAACATGAAAGGAACCAGATGTGGCATTTTAGAACTCAAATGGCCTTTGCCCATCTTTGTATCTCAAGTCCTTCACTAAATTTAGAGGCAGAGAGACAGGCGGACACATTTCATATTGGCACTGCGAGCTGGGTTAAGGTGGAACGTGCACCACGCGGGTCCATACATGTCCAATAAAAAGATCCAGTCCCGGGTGTGATGAAAGGGTGAAATAAGGTCCCCGTGTAGAATCCCATAATCCGGGGCAGCTAGTGGCAGCTAAAGTACAGTAACTGGATTACTAATGATGCATTTACAATGTATTTATCTCAACTGCTTCAACATGTATGAAAGCCCAATGGGTTGTTGTCACGAGCAATAACTGTAAAAGCAGAATGAGTGACTGGAACTGGAACATCAAAAAAGGGTTAAAGGAAGGTGGATTTTTTAAAGCACATAACGTACCGATCATTTTAGGCAGATATTTCTGTAAAAAAAATAATAATAATCAGATTTGATCTTTTATATCATATTTGTTATTTATTCTTTATAGTTTAAAATGAACTTTTAGTGGTGTTGGATACAGCCATTAAACAACATACAGTCCCAAATGGTGAAGTAACGATGTATAGTAATGTAATGTACAAGAAAAAGAATGAATACATTGGTAACGCAATATTTTACATTTCAATACATTTCTAGTTTTCCAGTTTCATGGAAAGAACAATGTAATTTAGACCTAATTATAGGGATTCATACAATAAAATGATCTTTAACAGTCAAACTTACAAAAATCGGCTCCACGCAATGTCAACACGTATGTTAAACCTATTTAATATGTTCCAATGATACAGCAACAGTACAGACATTTCTGATGAAGTTTGCTAAAGGTCACCATAATGTGACTATTAAATGCATTGTATTGTTATGACGGAGCAGGTTTTTATGGCTGTGTACTTTGTGTTCAGTTGGTTCATTAATTATCTTGCCAGCAGCTTGAGGGCCCGATTAAAACAATCTACAAGGCACGGTGGTAATTTTGGAGCATTCTGGGCGTGTTCAAGTACACGTTTGCCAGTTAAACGGCTCATAATCGGAGCACAAAGTAAGGTCAAAAGGGTCAAACGGGTTGTCTCTTAATTCCTCATAGGTGTGTTTTGGGCATAACAGATTAAAGTGTAAACCCCCATTCAATTTAAAAGAAGAAACTGCAACCAACTGCATCATATTCTAAAAGGGAAATATGAACATTCACTATTATGTAATATCATTGACTTAAAGGTAATAAAAAGGTTATTTTCAGTGAATATTTCCACAAACATAAACCATGTTAAAAGGCCCTAATCAATAACCTTTCCATATCTCTTGCAGCTTCACAGCTCCCACCTGTGGCCATTTGGCATCCCTCTTAGGAACCATCCAGCCCCTTTTAATGAGGGACGCAAAACAACTTGGTTCAGACTAGCTGGTTATGTGGATAATAAAAAAGACACAGTTTGCAATGCTTAGCATGAGTCCCCCCCAAAAAAAACACCTAATATTTATGGCCGGTTCACTGAGAACAACTTTCAAAATGAAAAAAGAGAAAGAAAGGGCGTAGACGGTGCCCGAACACACCCCAAATTAAAACCACGAAACCAAAACCAATAAAATAGACATGTAGAGATCAATGAGATGAAACATGTTATTATAAAGCTACCTCTCCCAGTCTGCCCACGGCATAACTTGACAACGAATGACAACAAACCTTCTTTGTCCCTCCCGCCTGCCTACAGGCCTACATGTGCATACTTGGTTGGATTTTGACACTGTAGCCTCTTGGATCCACGCATTCTGGATATAGTTTCACAATACGTCTCTCTGCCTTGTTCATCTGTTACTTCCTTCATTCCCTCTCCCCCTTTCCCTTCTTTCAATGCTTGACAGCAATCCAGCCTTCAAGCAGCACACATATCTTGGCAGGCGTCCTCCTTTCCCTCCTGTATCCACATCATGCTTTTGTTTTTGACACAACCCTTGGCGTGAGCAGACAGAGGCTTTTTGTGCAGTTATTTCGCTTAAATGTAAATCTATAATACTATTCCAAGGCAACTTGGCCTCCAAGCAGATGAAGCGAACAGCTGGACGGCCACTGGGGAGGCGTGGACCTTGAGCCGGAGCTTTCCTCGGGTGTAGCTCGGAGAGGATGGAAACGACCTTACGCTCCTGTACACTGATATTTGTGGTGGGTTGCGTCTTCTTAGCTCATGCTAGCGAGGCTAACACTAGACGTTTGAAAGATGGGAGGGGTGGGGGGATCCAAATCGAACAGTATATCTTCAGCGTAACGATTTGTCACCTCGCCACATAAAGGAAACACTATTTCCGACATTGGCAGTGAACTGGGACATAAATCAGGAGGTGCAGAATCGTCCCACGCTGCAGTGGATAATGTTCCCGCTGTCCCATGTCCAGATGGCCCACCTTGACATCAGGGTCAGCCCATCGGAGTAAAACACAGTTGGGTGACAGTTTAGACGACGGCCGCCCATTTCTCACTGCCCTGTCCACGCGCCCGACCGAGAATATCTAGTAATCATCGAGTTTTGCAGTTAAACTATTTTCAAAGCACATACCCATGGTAATGGAGGGGGCGGAAACATTTTGTCAACAAAAACAGAGCTGCTCCGGAGCAAGTTAGGACCAGCCAAAAAAAATGTATATTCTACTTTAAGACAATCCCAATAGTTTTTTCCGCCTGGAAGAGACTGCAGATGGCTAAATCTGACGTAACCAATGGTAGAAATCTTCGCGCGCCGACAAAAACACACACTCTCTAACCGAGTAGCCTCTGAGTACTACGTGCTACTTTTAGCCTCGGCACCCAGTTTAGGGAGTCTGGGCCACATCTCGAGAAGGAACAACACAAAGTGTGACCAACAGGACGGACAGGGGTCTCTTTCATTTGGTCCGTGTGGACAATCTACGTTTTATTACTACATATCGTTTGGCCTTCCATGTCCAATGTACCCGGAGTGCTCCGTCTCGCTCTTTGAGCTCCCCGCTGACTGTGTGTGTGTGTGTGTGTGTGTGTGTGTGTGTGTGTGTGTGTGTGTGTGTGTCAATATGCAGCCAAACTAGGACAGCGAGTCCAGCTGAAGCCTCATGCACAGCTGTGAGTCTAGAAGAGGCCCTTTGTGTTGGGATACATTCATGTGCCCTGAAGGAGCATAAGATTGTAAGTCAGTGCATAAGAAAGGGCCTGGCATAGTTAGGGGGTAATGGATGCATTTTGGATGTACAAAGCTCCTCACTGCTGCTCTCTCCGACAAATATTCCTGTCTTCGTTAGCCTCTTGATTATCTCATTCTACATCCATTAGTGCCGGGTCACATTTCTGCATCCAGTAATTCACCATTTTCCCCTGACTCCATGCCTGGGGAAGCGCTCACACACACACACACACCATCAACATCAACTCGCTGGAGTCCATTCATTGCTGATAAAGTGCAGCGTGGTGACAGCTGAAAGTGTGTGCAGACGCTTGGCATGTTTTGATGGTGGAGGGAAGCGACTGTTCTTTTCGTGCAAATCGGCCGTCTTTGCGTTCCTCCCGGCTGACCGGTGTTCCCGCTTTTATGCTAATTTCGATTTGCTTTTTTTTTTTTAAGACTTCAAATTAAAACACAAGAATTTCATCATTTCAAAGAAAGGTTTTGAAGCGGGAGGAATTATTTGGCTTTATCTGTTTAATCTGAAATTGTTTTAATGCACTAGTATCATATTACTATTATTGAAAGGTGCTATACAAACAAAGTCTGATTGAGTGACTTGATTGAATGCCACATCAGGTCAAAGCGCCAATCAAACGTCACAATATATCAGAGTTACTGACATTTGAAGGGAACCCAGTGGCTCATTAAAGACATTCAGTGTTTCCCCCAATCATCCAGAACGTGTGTCAAAGACTACGGAAACAAACCCTGTTTGGGAAAAGTTTAATTTAAGTAAAGTTCAGAAGTAATCTGGAGGTTTTGTTTATTTTCCACCAACGCCAGCGAGAGGTTGACTCATCAAAGTGATGTAATGTTACGACAAAGCACCACAAATACTTGACAAACCACTCATGCTGCATGAAACCAGACAGAGCCTCAATACGCAGTTAGAATGAAGACACTGGGAACCAACGTTAAGATGGTCCGCAGGGATTGTTCAGCCCTTCACAGCAGAGGGTCTCGTCAGGATCGCCCATTATGGAAACACACACACACGTCGAGCAAACATCCTTTCCACTGTGCGAGCTGAACTTAGAATAGAACGGAGCATAGAGAGGGTTCTCTCTAGAGCTGGAGAGGAACCTTGACCAGTGAAACCTTGACCTGAAGCCAAAGCTTAAAACCGGCATGTAAAATCGCTTAAGAGAGGCCACACACACACACACACACACACACACACCGTAGTGCTTGATCACACAGGATCCACATTTGGCAACAAGAGCTGCTGTTTCCTAATCAATTGCAGTGTGTTTTGTAAGTGTTTTTTGCACTGTCTCTGCTCCCTGTGAGCCTTACTTTTGCTTTTGGAGAAATGCTCCGAGCACACAGTAAAAAACAGAATACCAAGTATCCAATGCTGAGTGGAAATGCCTTACAGTTCTTCGGTGTGGCTTTTACCCTTATGACCAATTAGATATAAACACAGACGGCCTTCTTTCTATGCCGTCTATTAAGTCGGTGGTTGTGGCATTAAACCTTGATTTGTTAAGAGTTCAGATATTCAACCCCATTATAACACTGTGTGTTGCACTTGCCAAGTGACCGACAGGTCCAGGATGTTTCTGGTGCTTGTGAGGGCTTTTCAAACAAAACAAAAAAAAAGCTAGAAGTATACCTTGTGTTTGCTTTGCAAATTCTGTGTGATCCAGCCCTTGAAATGCTTCTCCAACCACTGCAAAAGAATGACTCGACGCAAACAAGTCCTCAAACCTCTACAAGAAAATAGGTCATTTGTGGTTGCTTTCAACAGTGAGTCATATTGTTCCAAATATGAATCATATGAGTTGGTGAGGACTGGCATGCAAGGCCACAATGAGCCACAAAGTCTATGTAGTGTAACCACTGAATATTGTGACCAAATATAGCATGTGAGGAAGTGTTTTCTTTACATGTCTGTAGCAGAGTGCTCCACAGATGGTTGCAAACCTGTGTCCCACACATGCAAAGCTCGGTACCAGAACTAAACTAATATTATATTTTACTTGTATGTTGCAGAACTGGTGTGCCACAAACTGAGGCACCAACAGTCATATTTTCTGTGGTGCAGCTCACCTTTTGCAATAAACTTTACTCGAGGTAAATTGAAACCTTTCAATTGTTTGTAATTTTTCACCAGATCTGCAGTAACCGTAAAACTATTCACTGTGGTGAAGCCTAGTGGAGCTTTAGAACCACAGAGCTAAAAATACGTTTGTCATGTGTCAGTTTCATCCACAGACACACAGACATAATTAAGACGCAGCCTGTTCAGACACACTTAACTGAAGTGTATTTGAGGTTGTTGAAAGCTTAGACCAGAAGTTTTTCAAAAGACTGACACTGTGCGGGTTGATACGGAAGAAAATTGTATTATAGAAAACCAATAATGAAAACTTTAGATTATGATTATTCTCAGGCCCATAGATCCAATACAATGTACCCATGGATACTTTACAATGAACCAATACATTGTAATGTAGAAAACTATTACAAACTTTAAATTATGATTATTCTCAGGGCCAAATGTCCATTACAGCGTACCCATAAATACATTACAATGGACCCATAGATACATTACAACGTACCCATAAATACATTACAATGTACACATAGATACTTTACAATGTACCCATAGATACATTACAATGTATCCATAGATACAGGGAGGGTAAGTAACACTACATTTTAAAATATGTGTTTTTATTTTAAGTAACTGAGTTATGACTCCAAGAAAGATGGTGATTTTTACAACTTGTAGCATTCCTCGCCAGGGGGCACGCCTCACAGCTGGAAATATTCCTGCTCTCAAACTATGATCATCAGATAATCTGTTAAATTAACAAACATTCACTTGTTACAATAATAATTTCTGCTAAAATGTGCCTGAAGTTCTTTGTATGAGTTATAATGTTTTACAGCAAAACAATATTACGACAATGAAAGAGGATGATCTTATGACGACAATTGTGCCCTTTAAAATTGCAATGTGACAAATAACAACCGGCTCTACCTTCCTCTGTGTATTAAACCAAATGATGTATTTTAGCACAAACAAAAATAAAAAACCCAGTAGGAGGAGGAAGTCATTCTCGCCTCATCTTCTCTTCACAGCTTCTCGTTAACCACAGCCTCAGAGGAGAGGGAATTGCAGAGGAGAAGCAGATACATAAAAAAAACAAAATGGTGCAATAAGACCATGCGAGAGAGTCAGCTATTTCGGTGCATTATAATTTCAGAGAGCGGAGTGAGTCAGCGAAAGAGGAGAGAGCGGATGAGGGAAAAAGGCCGAGGGTTTAAACGAGGGAGACTATCAGGGAGCATGGCAGATGGTTGTCGGAGAGGCGAGAGAGAAGGGATAGAATGAATCAGGCAAAACTACAGAGCAGCATCGAACAACAGCCAGAGTCCAGAGGGCCCTTTGAAACAGCGGGGTGATGAAACCTCCTGTGTTTGTTGGCAGTGGGACAGTGCAGGGGCCACGCAGCTCCGAGCGTCACAGCCAAAGCCTTACATAACCGGCCACAGCGCCGAACGCTCCCATGCCGGCATACCCCTTAAAAGGTGAAGGCACGCTAGCCACAAGACAGGAAGACTGGATCCAAACGAGCTGGATGCATCAATACAATGGTCATTATACTCCACTGTGGGGGTTTGCTTGTCCTTTTGCTTTTACTGGACAGTTGGTAGTTGAGAAAGATGAGAAAAAAAGGGTATGAGATGCAATCAAATCATAGTTGTTGTGATCAGAAGTTATCGGATGGAAAGGGGTCTCGGCATCTCGGCCCCTTTGATATCCCGATCAATATTTTTAAAATCAAAAAGTGAAACAGGTTGAAGCGTCAAAACCATCCAGCTCTGTTTTACATGCTTAAAAAAAGAGTATCTGATATACCCGCCCGGCAAATTCAGCAACTTGTTTAGCTAAAACCCAGATGTTGGACTTACGTTCATCAGGTGAACAATTCCAAATGAAGGATGTTCTTCGTCTGCTTTTTATGTAAAAAGGAGAGATGTCCTGAGTCCTACAGATGGGTTTGAGAGCATATTTCAGTTGTGTGCTCTCGTCTGTAATCTTTGACCGGGCCAACCTCAGTCACCACCCACCTTCCTACTGCTCATAATGTGCACAGTTGTAGAGCCAGTATGACAGTATTCAATACTTTAGAATCCCTACAACAAAAGGGAACACTTAATATCTTTGACGTGTGTTGGTACATTTAGTCAAACACATGGTTGACGGCCATAGATTTTCACCTGTCTCGCCTGAGGGTTTGTTACACAGAACCATCTGAGAAGTCATTGTTAACAGTTTGGAAACGGGAAGGCACTTTTCGAAAAATCCTTGGCAGGTGATTAGATAAACCATCTGTCTTGCGCAACCAGTGAAGCCGGTAAATCAAACTCCTGCTGAAGCCAGTCGGGGGAAGATTGAAAACACTTTTCCATCCAGAAAAAGCCTTCAGTGCCGTTCTCTGCTCTTCTTTCAATGAAGAAATAATCGCCAGTTCTGATATAATTGATGCTGCAGCGTCCACTCTAACCTCTATAGGAGCCGCAATCAAAAGGGAGCGAATCCCTAAAGCATACTCCTCTTTATTATATATATATATATATATATATGTATATATATATATATATATATATATATATATATATATATATATATATATATATATATACATATATATATATATATATATATTTATATAATTTATTCATACCGGGCAAGGTAGCATAGAGAAAGCATCTCTGACACTTTGTGATGAACGGCAATCCCCAGTGATATTTACCACTTTGTTCAATAATGTAAAAAAGAAAGAGAGCTTTAAACAATGTTTCCGTCCTGGTGCTGTCTTCACATCTGACCACACCAAATAATCCCAACAAAGGGAAACCCATAACGACAACCACAAGAAGCTCCATGTCGTCTCTTAGCCATCAGCCATGATGTAATACATGCTTCAGACTAATCGTATTACAAGGATTAGGCTGCCGTTTTATCCATGTTTTTCTTATCGTCAACAAGTCCCATTAAAAGACCAAATCCCAATCATGTGTCCGTTTCTCAATACTTTTTCCATTTCCCTACTCTATTGTTTGCGGCACTGCGCCCATTTGCTTTCACCAAACAACTAAATCATTAAAATAACTTGAAGCTGTTTTATCAAACGTTGCCCAAACACGAGTGCGCTGCTGGCGGACTTTATTCGGATGAATCCACATTTGGTTCTCAAGTGGGAAGCAGGGCGGTTTACACTTCATGTGATTGAGTGAAAATAAATGTTCATGGTCGTGAAGGAGCGCATCATCCAGTGCAAAAGTGCAGCTCATTGATGCGTCTTTTGTATCATTTTTTGGACAACAATGGAGCTCTAGGGCACAGGGGAATGAAATACATCAGCCCTCGAGTACACATACGTATTGGTAGATTAATTCCGCGAGTATTTGGTTCTTCTCATGGGAGTTGTCGTCAAAAATCAGACGTCTCCTTCAACTCCAATGAACATACAAGGACAACCTTCCCTACATTTGAACACATAAGATGTGGTAAGCCTCACAGTTGGAGTACTATATCTTCTATTCATACCGTGTTAGCTATAGTGTTTATTATATTTCCAGCAGCGGTTAAAGTTGTTCATCCATACAACTAAGTGCTGCGCTTCCAGCATAGCTACAGTTTGTCTCCATGCCTCCTAGCATTACATAGTTCTCCTTAGCTTACAAGCCCCTGACAGCCATGAAGGCTTCAGTATACTTTGTGTGCATGTCAACATGACAACCAGCATGATCGACAAACCAAAAATACAGAAAAAACAGATGTTAAGATATGGATCAACAACATCCCAGTAATTTTGCGGCCTGGACGGGAATCTATAAAGAAAATTGGTGTACTCCATTAGCACGAGCCCACCTACCAGTCATTCCTCCGCCTGTCCATGTGGTATCAATATTCTACTCGGATAACCACGTGCCTTCTTACCCCAATTCACCCCATCACTCGGAGTGCACCACTGAGCCGCACAGCCAGGGGCAGAAAAGTGAAGATGAAGGCTTTTACAGCTCCTCTCCCTCCATTCCCATGAATAATTCAACTGCATCCAAGCCTGAGAGCATTTCTCAACTTTCCCTGAAGCATGAATACACAGCGCAGCTCCACACTGACTGCCAGGGGGTTCATAAGCTCCTCACACCTAACATAAATCCACTCCCGATTATAACAGGATCACATTAGGCCACACAACCAGAGGGTTTGCTGAAGGCACAGGCACAGGTAGCATGTAAACTCACGCAGGGCCCAGTGCTATCCTTTTCATAGAAACATGAGAATATGGATCTGGAGACGTAATTGGAAATTGATGCGGAAAACCAAAGATTTTTTGCAAACTTTCTGAAGAGATACTTTGCGTGGTACAGATGAAGAAAAAAACAACTGCTCATCTAATACTAAAAATGTGTTTTTGGGCAGAAAATACTTTAAAATCAGGAAAAACTGTCCTCAGATGTTTTACAAAGACCTCGGAAGTGCGACCACACACATATTTGCAACCACTCATCATGCTTCTCAGTAAAGAATTGCATATTTCTGCATTATTTTAGACTCAGAATCTGACATGAACATTTGGTATCGTTTGTCTCAGCAGCACTCGTAATAAAACCTCTCACAGAGTCACTGTTGGCTTTAAAGTCCACAGTATGAAGTCCACAAACTGCTGCTTTGAACTATTAAAAGACAGATAGCTAATGTTCGACTTTGTCAAATTAAGTTGGAAGCGGCTGCACCGCCATCTGTGTCACTCACACCTTGTTTTATGTAGCGCTCCACGTTTTGTTGACCATATTTATTATGTTCACGTGTGATTATCAGAAGTTTCTTCTGCTGGTCTGAGCTGACAAACACACCTCCCCCCTGCAGCCGGCTCAATGTGATTGGCTGCTGTGACATTGATTTAAAGTATGGCATGTTCAATGTCACAAATCAGTGGTGATCAAAGTCAAAGTCACCAGATTTGTGACTGGAGCGATTTTAAATTAAATGATAATAATAATAAAAAAACAAAAGAAAATAAATGTTTTTTTCTTAAGCAAAGAAACCAAAGTTCTACAATGTTACATGTCAAACACAAGTAACAGTATAAAACATTGCCAAAATAGAATACAATCTAAAATTGGGACATTTCTATTACAATCAGGGACTATCTGTTTAAAGAATAAGAAATCCCATTTCCCGGTTTTCCCGATACTCTCTGCCACCGACACATTTCGTTGTTTTTTTACCAATATAGTACTGAGGTTCGATTCTCAATTTAAGGACTAAACACAAATTCAAGCATGACAACAATTAGACTAAAACCTGATCTGGGTACAGTTCAGCAGATCCCTGCATGGGCACACAGGTAATGTTCAACAAGGAATGAAAGGACTGAGACTCACCTGTAGAGGTGCCAGCGGTTGATGATCACAATCCAGGCACATGGAAGAGAGAGAAAGGGTACAACATTAGTTTATTGCGCCTTAAATTCAATAAGTAAAATTTGCGTCAGACGCAGAACCCCATTCACTTGAAAACCTTGGACATCTGAGTTATTTGTTTCTGAGGATGGAACAACACCAGACTGCACAGTCTGACTCAGTTTAAGGGGTCTGATAATATTTCAGTGTTTTTACTTTAAGGCCTCCATTTTATGCTGTTTGTTTAAAAAAAACTACAATACGCTGTTGCCTTCAATTGAACCAGATTCAAGGATATTAATCAATTTCTGCATCTCACTAATGCATTTTGTTTCTTAAACTGCACTGCAACTTGTATTCTATTTTTATTTTTTTAAATGAATGTTCTTGTTTTTAAATCTTGTTTTCCTCTGCTTTATGCTTTGATGCTTTTAATGGATTTATGTGAAGTACTTTGAATCACCTTGTTGTTGAAATGTGCTATACAAATAAACTTGCCTTGAATAGATGACACATCTGTGTCCAAATTCAGTCATATAAGGTTCAATAATTTACGACTGCCTATCCACAGAACATGGTTTAAAAGAATCCACCCTTTATCTCAGCATCCAAAGACATTGCATAAGGACATCAAAAAATAATAAACAATACAAGGTCAAAAGGCCACAACAAGTCTAGTTGGAGCCTACATTACTGTGCGTCTGTCAGGGGTAACATTAGGTGCATCAGGTACATATTCGAAGCAGATAAGATAGATGACACAAATAGATTCAATTACAGTTATCTTCAGGGGGGGGGGGGGCTGCCAAATGATGTCGCTGCCAAGAGCAACAACAATGTTGGAATAGTCATTTAAGCTCTGTTTGTCCTCTGATTAACAGCACAGATTGCTCATGACTTCAAATCAACAATACAACATCAAATACAATCGTAATTCTGCCACATCCTTAAAGTTGACAGTCCATCAAAAATTGCCAGTCATGTGCAAGTGGTTTGTATTTCCTCTTGCAAGAAAATATTTTTCCCGGATCCACAACTAAAGAGCAACCAGTCGATGTTACTCAGGAAAACATTGCAAGCATTTTTTATTTTTATTTTAAATCAGTGGACTTGGCTGGTATTGCAGGATTAGCATAGATAAATTAGGATTTCCCCTGGTGATGGCCACGCTGTGTGGAAAGTTACAGGATTATCAGAGCCGTTACAGTTCAACCTGAGAGGGGCATGAATGTCTCCAATGCCACGACAATCCATCCGATAGTTGGTGAGAGATTGCACCAGGAACCACACATGCCAACCTTGAGGAAATGTCCGGCAAGTCCCGAGGATATATCTTCTGGAAACCATGAATTTCTGCATAACACTTCATGGCTATTCATACAATGCATTATTTCAGTCCGGGCCAAAGGGGACCAACTGATAGAGGGGTAACATTGACATCCCTCAAGCAACAGCAAAAGTGTGGCTAAAAATAATGAGAACCAGTTTAGAGCTTATCCTGAGATACCCACCAACTGTATGAGGCTTGTTGTGAATCTACATACACATGTACTAGTAGTAGGGCCATAATATATATATATAAAAACAGATTACTCACATTTGTGTTCTCTACTAAAATGTACAATATAATGTAAGATGTATGACAGTTAAAAGTAACAGTGTCCCTGCTATGCTACCAAGGCTGGGAGAGGATTAGACTACTAAAAAGAAGATTAGAGATGGTGTAGGCCACTTAATGCGCAGCAAATTAAGCTCATCACTGCCCCGTCATCAAGGCATACTGGGCCGACTCTCCACTGATACAACGCTATGTGGTCACATTGTTGCCCCAGTCTGTATTAAAAGATACTCTTTTCATTTGGCTGGCGTTATGTTTTCCATTTTTATGAATGCCTTGGACTACACTGAGCTAATTGTTCCTCTGCTTTGTAACTTAGTACTTTAGCTTTTTGAAGCTATTTCCAAATTCTGGTTTGGGTTTGCACCACAAGGCTACTGCAGCTAATGGCTTATATGGTTGAAGAGCTCAGGTCAAGGCTTCTGGAAATGAACCAGATTACATGTTCTCAGACAGCAACAAGAGAAGAAGGACAAACGGCAGACAAAGAATAAAAAAGGCCAATTTGGTGTAAGACAACAGCTACAGCGTTTACTTAAAAACCTGTGTGCAGGCACCCTGCCTGTCTTTTATATTGAAAAAACACTAAGTCTGGCGGCCACACTTTTATTTGTGTATGTGTGGGTACATTCTGGGTTTTTCTGGGAACTGCTGCACAGTTTGCTCTCCTCACTGAACTTTAAATCTGTATGCTGCACAGTAACCTCTGTGATCAACAGCAGTCTTTTCCAATCCACAGGGGTCCCTCTTAGAGAAATGTCAAAGAACCTTTTTTTCCCCCTTTTCAACCAAAATACAACACACATTAGTTCCAGGCTGTTTTGCCACAATGCCAATTAAAAACGGTCCACCTCGGAGGCCGAGTAAGTTTAGAGTGCACGACTAAACTTTCAAGTAAGGCCGAGGTTGCAGACAGTCAATACTTTGACTCTTTGTTTGCAGTTCATTCATTTAAATCAGTGCTGCATGCTTGTTTTGCAGTGAGCTTCAATGCATTTCATATCTAATAAATAACATAATGGCATTAGGAAAGAAATACTATAAATAAACTGGAAAATATCTAATGAACTAATAAACCCCCAAAACAATTATTCATTATGGAATTGGTGTTCATTATTCTCACTCATTCATTGTTTGTGCACGTATCGTAAAAGCGTCAACATTTTATAACCTTGTATATTTAATCTTATTTCTGTTTTTAGATTGTTTTTTAACATCTGCCTCTCGGGACCACAGATGGAAAATAGCCTCTTGACTAACTCTGGCACATTTACAGAAATGTTTTTTATTAATGTGTACTGTCCCCTTATCAAATAAAGCATAAAAAAGTTCTTCTCTAAGAACTATAGGGGTTGCACTATGGATTTCCATATCACACGTGTGTGTTTTAGTGTCCGCTGAATTTTTTTCTTATGGAGTAACTTTGCATACATTTCTGTATCGTTTCCCCTGAAACACAGCCAAATACCACATCCATGTGATCCATCTGCTCCCAATACATTTGAGAGCACAAAAGCATTGATGGGCTTTGATACATTCAGCACATATCAGCCGCTGTCAGGGCCCTTTTATAAAAGCACTCGCATCAGATAGTCGAGCCAATCACACCACATGCAAACAAAACCCGGCTCAAAGCTTTTCTAACACCTTCCCGGCAAACCAGTAAATATTTGCTGAAGTTCCAAATGTTTGAATCGTAAACCAAAACAGATTGGGGTTTAAGCTCAGATTTTCCTTTTCCACACCAAAGCAGATTTAATTACAGTGTTTAGTCCTGACGTAAACCTACAATACGCTTAGGACTAATTGCGGTAAAAAGGTTAAGGTACAGGAAAAAAAAGATCTGCTTTAGTCTCAATCCAACATTAAGAGCAGTCGGAGTACTGTGGCAGAAGCACTAAAGCCATTTGTTTACTTCTCAGCCATTTCCCCCCCAAATCAGGGTGAATCATCTGATTACTTAGATGTCGAAATCTAATTAGCCAAATGCATCTTCTCTGAAAATCCCACTGCAAAGACACAAACTGGGATTTCTCTCTGGAAACCTTTCAACGGTGCGAGTCCCCGTGTCTCACTACAAACACGTGCCCGTCTTTTAAATCAATGTTCAAGGTGTCGAGGACAACATTGACTGCAGACGTTCTCTGCAGCCGTGCACACACACAATGTTGTTCATCCGTGAAGCTAATCTCCAAAGCACAAAAATCTTCTTTTTGACAAGTAAATAGATTCTTCTATGTTTTCTCTTCAAGGGATTTTAACTTGAACAGACAGAGCGCACACACACACGCACACTATAGGGAACATGAAAAAAGAAAAGTAGTGACACAGGAAGAGAAAGCAGAATGACAGGGATGAGTCAAGTACACCTCGTGGCAAGAAATATCAACAGAGAACACTCGAAAAGTTGGCCAACCTGTGTTCTTCTGCACAACCGTGCACACAGATCCATAGAGACTCGACATGACGGCAAAGAGAAAATAGGAACAAGCCAGTTTGTCTGAAGGAGTGTAGCATGCAGGGCACAGTCTGACAGCTTCCTTTCTGCCTAGCTATCTGTTTTACTTCCTTCTGTCTAAGTGTCTGGCTCTGTGATATGCTGAGAGAACATGAAGAAGTGTGACTGGAAACAATATGGCTGCATGGTGTTGTAAACTATTTTTTTATACCACTTATCATGGTCATTAATCATACCGTTATATGGCGGATATGAAACACAGATAGATGAATAGCTCGAGAACATTATTAATCCCAATGGAAAATTAAGGCGGAGTTAAAGTCGCCTAGTCACACATGGAAAGTAAATAAGGGCACACGAGGACTTCAATAAGTGTGTCCACAGGGTTTTAACACTCTAAAGTCCTCTGCATATAAATGGTTAGAGAGTGGCAGCTGTGCAGCGTTGTTAAAGTAATGTTGATGGGACTCAAAACAAAAACACAGTATAGAAGAAGAAAAATTAGATGTATATATTGAGGTATACTGTAGAGACGGCGTCACCACGGATGTACAGACAATGACTATCGGAGTATTTTTGATACAGTCGAAAACGTTCAAACAGACAGTACCGTAAATTAAATATAAGGGCGTCTCTTTATCTGTGAGTTCTACGAAAGGTTTATTGACATGTATGGACAGTAGAGATATGGCTATCACTGATTCCAGCAACGTGTGTATGATGTTCCACATTTTATTATTTTATTACTCGAAGAAGAACACTGCAAGATTAGATAAGCTTCGCAAAATACAGTTGTGATGCAACAAAAATATCATATTTGTCCAAGGACTTGTCTCTGCAAGCGAGGATGTCCATCAATACATACATATTATATATATATATATATATATATATATATATATATATATATATATATTTATATATATATATATATATATATATATATATATATATATATATTCTGTAAAAAAGTGTTTCTTCTTCGAACAATTACCAAAACTGTTTACTAATAATTCTGTTTGAGGGTCAGTAAACTTATCTTGATAACCCATTTTCCTCATCACTGCTTGGTTTTCTGTCACCTAAATCCTCAAAAGCCCTTTCATAGCCGTTTGTCTCAACTCTGGAGCCTCTTTCAACATCTGGAGAACAACTGTAATGGATGTAAATTAAAGTGCATTTAAAAATACGTTTTGTTGAGCAATTCAGGCATGCAGCTATTAAATTGAGCTTGTGGGATGTTTCTCTGGCCTTGCAATTCTTTTACGATTAAGCCAATCAGTTTTTTGTGCCTGGAGTCTTTTTTTTTTTTTAAAGAGGAGGTTTAAGTGGATTAACATCGGAATGACACCAAAGAGCATCGCCAAAACCCCCTCAAACAGACTTGACTCTACATTCTCACACTTTTCTTTTTCAATTTAATCATGTTGCTGCTAAAGCATGACTGTTCAATGGACCTGTAGACAAGTTCTGTTGCAGATTAGAAGGCAAACCACCACATATGATCCTTCTATATTTTTATATGGGGAGTATCCGGGACGTTTTTTTTCATGTCTTGCAAAACTGCAAGAAGTAATAATTCACGCAAGAAGTATAGTAAGTAAGTAAGTAAGTTTTTATAGGTCTGTAGGTTTTATATAGATACTGTCAGAAGCTTGGCTCTTTACAAGGACCAACTGGTGTTTGATGCAGTAAATGTTTTCAACAAGAGGAACGTCAGATCATCGGCTTTTGATCACGGTTAGAACACAACTTTGTTCATTTAACCCATTAAACCTCTCGGTTAAAAACAGATTTAAGCCTCACAGGCGGCGAAAGAACAATGTTTTAAGCGCAAACCATTACATCTCATACCAGAACTAAACTCCCCCATATTTGGCCCCCAACTCCTCATCAAAATATCTGTCCGTTTAGCTGCTAAAGGCTCCACTATGTTCACCAGATGCTAAATGCGTCTGTCTGCTGTTAGAGTACTGGGCTTATCAGAGCGTTCTCTGATGTTGCTGGAAACTTGGTTGATGAATGTTAAAAACTTTACTAAATAATCTGTAAAACGAAAACAGCAAGCTAAAATATGCTAACACGTTCTGCAGAGCCCGAGGGGAACCGCAAAGTTGAGGGATCATTCCCTGTGGGTTTGTCACTATAAGTGGCAGCTTTCACATTACACACAGTCATTTGATCCATTGATCAAACAAAACAATACTTAGTTCAGCTTCTAGTACTACTTCCTATGGCTAGCGCTGACATTAGCTTAATATATTGCTTGCTGTAGAACATCAATGCTAACCTCAACTTGACGTTGTGGGGATGTTGCTAAGCTCAATAATTGTTTTAACGTATTGCAAATGCCAACACCTACACCTGAGAAACACCAACCCGCATCTGGATAACACCATTCTAGCAGGGCGGCAACCTCATGTTTCGGGAGTGGATGTCTAGCAGTGACTGGGAGTCTGGACAGGACTGAGGATGTGAAGTGAGCCTAATACAGAGAGATCCTCAAAGAAACATGGCAGCAGAACGCACACGTCCTCAGACAGAAAGAGCACGAGTGGCCGAGGCAGCGAGCCAGGGCAAAGTTGGAGTGGCTTCAAGTTGGAGTGTCCTTGAATGACCAAGCCAACGATAAAACTTGAGAAAGAGATCACAGCGAACCAATAATCCCAATCCTTCAAGTCTGCCAAAAAATGTAGAGGATCTGAAAGGATGAATCTGCTCAAATCTAAATTTACAACACTTGAAGAGTGTGGAGCCTCTGAAAGCCAAAAGTTCCAAAAAAACGCATTCTCACTTTTTGTTTACTGATGGCCCAAAAATATCGGTTTCAATGCAAGTGAACGACGAAAGAAGAAGGGTTGTAAAGAAAAAATTACTTCCGGAAGCGCAGTAATTTTTGCAGCATTTAACTGAAGCCCTTATCATGAGAGGCCACAGCAGCAGGACTCACACCGACTGTTCCAGGGTTACAGCTTGCAAGCTTTCGGTTAAAGGGGAAAAGTCCTTGTAGACTTACGGCCTTGAAGCATGCTGCCGGAACATAAGATACTAAATATTGGTAGGTATTCCGGTGTTATTGCAGATATCACTTCAATGGCTTTCTTCTTGCTCTCAAAATAACAGCCTCCAGAATGTTTTTCCATTCAATTCAATGGCTCTTCTGAAAGACCTCCAGTCAATATAGCTGGAATGTTAATTGCTGTACTGTCACTCTTTCATGAGCTGACTTTGACACATGCATCCGCTCTGATATGAAGGTCAGGCCAAATTAAAGAGTCTACTGTTTGATTTGAAAGAAATGAAAGATGTATTCAATGAGCTTTTCAAAGCTCTGTGTCGCGCAGAATGACCATATTAATGCGTTTACATTGGCATTAGTATTCTGTTTATTACCAGGTCTGAGAAGAGTTTAGGTTGTGCATTTGTTCATGTAAATGTCACGTCCTGGTTTCAGAATCCTAGATGACCCTTGATACCGAGTTTTGAGAGAATCTATTGCGCTGTAGTTTAAAAACTCTGAATGAATGAAGTGTATTGCAAAATCTGCAGCAATGCACCAGAGCCGAGGGGAAGTTGTTTCTGACAGCTGCAGTGTACAGTATGCGCAGCCTGCCAAACATTACACCACCGCCACAGTTGGTCAAGAGTCCTGCCTCCTTGTCACCATCACATTTTCCACTCTGAAGTAGTTCACATGCCAGTAAAATACTTTGTTGTTGACATAGACTACTGTTGAAAAGTTTGGAGTCTGCTTAAAACCCCATTAATGCTTTTCTTCTTTCCTAAATACTGGTTATTTTTGGCACAGGCACAAACAGTATAATTCAGAAACCAAATATATTATTATATTCGAAATATAGAGAAGAATTAAACTGCCATTTTATTAATGTGCCCACGTGAAGGAGCAGAACGCTGAAGGACCCTGAATTTTGAATCTGTTTTCTAGTCTACAAAACAGTAAATGCATTTGCTTTAAATATTTGTGGAAAGCCATTTTGCTTTGGGCCGTCTCCAGTCTACTCTAGTAATTTGATTGAAAAGGTTTAAACTCTGATTCGTTAGTCCAAAGTATGACCAGCAGATAACCTATGATTTAATTCCAACAGTGCTAACCCTGGACTAACCTTCCATTCCAACGCACTTGTTGATTCCAGCTGCTTATAGGTGTAATTGCTCACTTGTTCCTGAAACAGGAAGCGGTTAATATTTCAAACAGCACACATTTGGCTGCTAAGCTTCCAGTTTCTTTTAACAATGACTGGTGCATTCTTATATTCTTATTCAACTGTTGCTCAAAGGCGTCTTTGTCTCCTTCTGCCCTTTCACTTGTTGGTCTGGTTGAACTGCTCTACGGCGTTTTGTTCTCCATGTACAATCAAGCTTTTGTGGCCGGCAATTTCAAACTTTTTCACGATAATGTATATGTAAGTCTAAATGGTACACAACGTATCTTTGTAAGTAAAAAAAACACTTAGACCCTTCAGGATCCATTTTTTGTGCCACTTTCTCGGTAGGGCCAGCAGGTCAAAAATGTACTGGCCTGAAAAACATTTCTCCAAAAAAAGAATGTGGGGGTATTTTGCCTGACGAATGCCATTCAGAGAGCATATCACTGAACTGCAGCTACTCAACAATGTATATGAAGCTGAATTTTGCACCTCTGAAGTCCTTGAGCTTCAGGATTGCACTCTCATGCTGAGGTGTTTTTCTTAAAGGCATGAACACTACTTGATGTGATGTCTCCGACAACGGCGGCGGGGAGCAGGCTGTTCCATGTTGTTACAGCCGAGTGGAGAAAGCTCCTGTCGAGGCGTTGGAGGTTAGCCCTGGGAAGCGACAAACCATGGCTTGGTGGTTCGGCCTTGGGACACGAGTTGAGGGTAGCGGTGGCTTTTTCGGGATGATATCGAGCGCTATCTAAAAACGTGATCTATGTAGTTATCCAAAGAAAATCACTTGGCATCGCTTAAATACGTGTGATTTGGTTGAAAAGATAGTTCAGAGCGAGAGTCGCCTAGTTTTGGGGAACGTTAGGGTTTTTCCCACTTTCCCGGAGTCATGAAGTACTAAATTCCTTAGAAACTAAATTGTTTATGTATTTGATGTACACTGCACTTATACTATTATGGCTCAAGTTTTGATGCATAATCAGCTTTTTACAAACTTTGTCTGAGGGGAGACCCACAGTCTCAAACTTTGAAAAACCTCTGACCTAAAGCCATCTTTAGACATCAAATTATGGCAATTGTCTTTTTTTTTTCGACCAAATGATCTTGAGATAACCCACAGAGCCAGTTAGAAGAGAGAAACGTGTCCTGGCAACATAACGAAACAACCCCACAACTGCTGCCGTATTCTGACTCAAGTGTCCTGATTGGTGAATTAAATTATGTGAAATTGCAAATGTCATCGATAGAACATGCTTGTAATGGCAAACAACCGGTGCGACAGGTTGTGTTGGTTGCAAGCATTCCTGGCCAGAGTGGCGGCAACACTGAAAGCTACCAAATGCATTCTAGTACATACCTTAAAGGAGCAGATAACCACAGCTATTCGGACACAGATTGTTGTCAAACATATAGTTATTGCAGAGGACGTTACAGAATGCAGAAGAAGAAGGATCTAACTGAAACCAACGTGACAAAAATCCTAATCATAGTAGGATCCAAACACAACTGAACTGCCTGAGTTAAATAGATTCAAAACGAGTCACCAGTTGATTGAGTTCGCAGGGTTGAGGCTTCGGCCGTTTCAAAGATGTGTTTATCAAACGTCCTCGAGGAGCAACGCTGAGCTCAGAGTTTAGTATTTTATGCAGGTACTGTAAAAACAGCAGACGGACGCATTTTTAATAAAAAGTCGATAAAGTCAAATTCATACTGACAGTCTGAACTATATGAAGTATCAGGTACAACAAAGATAGCTCGATGTTTATCGAGCGACTCAAATCCATCATACTATTACATCATATTTAAAAGGATACCAATCGGTTTGCAGCAAGGCCTCGAGGCTGCTGGGATTACTGATTATTAAACGAAATTAGCTACACTAAATCTGTTTGTATCGATAAATCAACCCAAAATATTGGACCAGATTCTATTTAATTTTCCAAACGAATCAAGAGGAGCGAACATGAAGTCATGCAGACAGGTAGCTTGTTGATTGGACAGCTTTGATGACGGTCATCCATCGACAGAAGTTTATGCAGCCTTTTAATGCTTCAGACGTTCTTTGTTGTCACAAAAGAGCTCACAAGCATTATTAACAATATTATTAGGCCTATTGTCAGACTGCAAATCGACTCTCTGTTATGTATAACGACTTCCAGGCAGGGACGGGACGAAAAAGAGTCGTCTTAACGATTCGGGGTCCATTACTGTCACAGACTTTTTAATGGGCTGAATGAACTGACCAAGTGCCCAGATTCTGATACAAGCACAGCAGTTTTAACAGCTTTTGACCTTTTAAAATCAGAGGAAATACCCACGCTGACAAGCATACGCATGACCAAACGATATAAACATGGCCTTATGCAGATCAATTATAAAAGGTTGCTTCCTGAACAGATTTCACAAATCAGCAGATGGATTTATAAGTCGTTTAACTTTTGAAATTGTCCAAAAATCACATGCCTGCGATGGTTCAACTCTGTGTTAGTTTGCTTTCACAGCAGCCAATCTACAGCCACAATATAAGTGTCTTAGCACATTGAAAGTCTTGCATCTTGGTTAAATACTCCTCCTCTGTCATATATACCTGTTGACCTACCTGTCTGCCTGATTGTTTATCCGAGAGCCATTTGCCCGTTTCACTGCACCCGTCGCTAACTGTAACTCTGCCTCCATGACCGAGTGAACCGCCTTTAAACTTAACCTGCTGGGCCTCGTGTGAGCTTTGGGATCCCGTTACCTGCACCCTGTTACTGGAACCCACACCTCCGATGTGATTTCACTCGGCTAACAAAAGCTCAAACTAACCCAACATGTGCAAAATGTACGAGAAGTTGATTATAGCCATTCAAAGCTTTTATTTGAGGTCAAAGGCAGGAATTCAGGAGTTCATCAACTCTCTGCTTCTACAAATCCACGGCTGGGAAAATAAGAGATTAACTTCTGGTCATTACTGAATAACGCAATTGCAAGATAAATTATTGTAACTGCCGTTCATTGTACGGTAAAATTCCACATTTGAGTCTCAACCAATCCACATGTGGGTGGGCAGCAGCTGTGGTTGTGGTTTATTGATGAAATCTGAGATATTTGAGTCGGAGCAATGGAAGTAATGGAAGCGGCAGAAGAAAAAAAACTGTAAAATCAAAAATAGAGAAATTAGAAGAGAGAAGTTAGAAATAAGAAATGATGTAAGGGAATTATATATATATATATATATATATATATATATATATATATATATATATATATATATATATATATATTTCTTCTGCCTATCTTAATTAATTATCCACTCAGTCGGTCTGGGAAGTCTGTGCATTTCTATTTAACTTCCTGATTGGTGTAGCTTTAACAAGAAAATATATGGTTGTGGTTGTGGTTGTGGTTCATTGATGAAATCTGAGATATTTGAGTCGGAGCAATGGAAGTAATGGAAGCGGCAGAAGAAAAATATATATATACATAATTCCCTTACATCATTTCTTATTTCTAACTTCTCTCTTCTAATTTCTCTATTTTTGATTTTACAGTTTTTTTTCTTCTGCCGCTTCCATTACTTCCATTGCTCCGACTCAAATATCTCAGATTTCATCAATGAACCACAACCACAACCACAACCATATATTTTCTTGTTAAAGCTACACCAATCAGGAAGTTAAATAGAAATGCACAGACTTCCCAGACCGACTGAGTGGATAATTAACATTTCTTTTAACTAGTTATCATAAACTAGCAACATGGTATCGTCAGTTTCGAGGCTCCATATCATGATGTGATTGTGTATCTGCAATGTGGGATGGCATTTTAATCTTAACCTTATGGCTTTAGACTGAAAAGACACACGTTTTATGTGTCAGGCCACAAGTCAACAGATGTAATATTTCAAACATTACAACAATTTAGTGCCATAGAATTCTTTCCAGTACAATACCATAACATTCATTTAATTATGGAATGAGAAACAATTCAATTAAATATGCTTTATGTTGACACAAGTGTGACACACACACACACACACACACACACACACACACACACACACACACACACACACACACAACAAGACCAGATACAGTCACACCAGACAACATTGACTGTGGATCCACATTCTCTCACAAGAACAATAACTGATCCCTGTGCAATCACCAAGTCTGCCTGTACTTCCATGCAAAGACACACTTGCCAACTTACATAGCCGATGGCTTCATAAAGTGGAGCAGTGCCACAGAACTGGCTTTGAAATCACACCAGTTTATTACTCATTTTATTTCTTAATTATGGCCTATAATATGAAGTTAGAAACATTAAAAAAAAGCAGCCGCGCCTGCATGCGTTATCTGAATAAGTGACGACAATGAGGTAACAACTCTCCTACGCATTGCACGTCAGGAATCATCTGCTCGTGAAAAAAAGCCATTTCTATGTCTGGTTCTTCGCTCCTTTACTCCACATGCATCTTCCACACTGTATTGTGCCATGAAATGTAGTGGAAATACACCTGCAACACTATTGCACTAGTGGGACACGCTTTCATTGCGTTGTCTGTGGTTAGAAAGCTCGTAGAAAAAGTGGTCCCTGGTGATCTTGGCATCAGTGTGCATTAAGTGCACATCAAAAGGACGATGCCTCAGTAAAAGTCAGTTAGAAAGCGCTTCAAGATGACTTTGATGAATTTGAATGGTTGGCCACGTTTAATTATGTGCCAAGAAGTCATTAAAATCGTTACGACCCACTGTGGATGCTAGCACTGAATATAATAATCGTGGTTGCATATTATATAATGAGAGGTTTCTGGTGTGGCACCGTCGGCATAAACTGTTATGATTAAGGGATTTTATTTTATTACTTTCATGTTCACATGGCCTCTGGGGAAAAGTATTTTAAACGTATATACATTCATACATATACACATATTTCAGAACTAACTGTTACTATCATTATGGATAAATCCCCATTCATTTTCTTGATTAAGTGTTTGGTGTACAACCTCCGGTTCTGCAAAAAAAAAGTGGAACCGCCTTAAAACGTGCATTATTTCTACCGACCAGAAGTGGGCCACTCCCCTTGTTGCAAAAAGAAGAAGACGGATTGTCTGGAAGTCTATGAGAAAATGGCCCTACTTCTCACTTGATTTATTCCCTTACTAGACATCGTAAACATGAGTTTATGGTCTCAATCGCTAGTTTCAAGTCTTCTTCAATACAGCATGATCTTCATTTGGTAAATGATGGTCCCATTTATAGTCAAATAGCCCATAAAGCAGAGTATGCTTTAGGGTGGGCGTACTGTGATTGACAGGTGGCTGCAGCTACCAGAGCTTTATACGGCGTCTCAACGTCACTACTAAAAAACAACATGCCAACGGCCAAACTCGAGGCTTCATAACGTCAGTCCACAAACCGACGGGTGACATCACGATGACTACGTCCACAAAGAACCCATCGCAATAATTGAGAGCATTGCTTCTGAACCTATTCGAGTCGCGATATTATTTTTGTCTCCACGACCATCTGGCAACCCAACAACAGCAGTTAAAATAAATGGAAAAAGTTGCAAGGCTTCTCTATTAATTATGTTAAGCACAATATGTGCAAACATCTCATTATGCTCAGTCCATTAGAGACTGCACTATTCGTACAGTTGTGACAAGTACAGATCCATGAACATTAAAAGGGTCTTATACACCGTCATAGATGTTTCCCTTTCTGATTGGACGACTGCTCAGGTTGAAGTTGGGCAGTCATTGGAGGCACCCAAGTTGATAGATAGTTGCTTAATAAAATCATTTAAGTTGTACTCCCTCAACAATCTGCTTCTTATCACTAAATAAGTGAAAACACCTGTGCGTGTTCATTGTGTATGTAGGACGTTTGCCAACCTCAAACCACAGGCCTACAATTAGAACCATGCATTATACATGATGCAGAATGAAAAGCAATGCTTTTCATTCAACGAATGCCAAGTTTCAAACTGCTGCTTGTTTATTTAATGAATATACATTTTTACTTATGGTCTAGTTTTTTGTGAGTAAATGGAAAAAATAAAATAATTGCTCAAATTAGCAATTTGAAGAACTGAATCGATTATATGTAAAAAAAAACTAAAAAAAAAACTGTGAAATACCACAAATTGAATACAACTGTCTTAATCCACACGTGAACACAATCATGCCACTTTCCCTACTGTATGTGTTCTGATGTCACAACTTTCCACTATTAGGAGTCGAGACTTGTCTTTACAACGGTCGTCAGAGAGGTGGGGCATCCATCTCGCAGGCCAACAAGTTACAACAAACTAATCAAAAGGGGTAATTGTATTGAGCCAATACTCGTGCATTCCTGCATAGACATTGTTTTCCCCCCTAACATTATTAATAGTAACAGAAAGAGAATCTGGTTCAGAAAATCACATTAGAAATAGAAGTTAACACGAAGCTATGATATATAGCTAACTCTTCCATAATGGCTTCAAACTAGATAATTTACAACAAATTGAATCAGATTTTTGTCATTTAGTGTCAAGGTATTTAGATGTTTAAGGTAATGACACCACATACTGTTTTTTGTCTCCATCTGGAGGTTAAAAAAAAGTAAAATTGAACAGGTCTTCTCCGTTTGAGTTCCCGCTCAGAGGATTCAGACAGCCCAAAGAAAGCACGAGCAGCTTTGATCACTACCAGCATGGGAATCTCCATTGATGGCTCAAATGTTACACCATTGATAATCTATGCCCAAATCACCATTAACGCTCAGGGTTCTGCCCTCCCTCTCACAGATTTTAATTCTGCGGTTACAAATCCATGAACGTGAGTGAGCTCTCTTAAAGGTTAATTTATGGACTTGGTAGCGCTTTTAAATGATGTTTGTCCTCTCAAATCTTTTTGCCATGAATTTACTTCCATACTCAGGCTCCCACTGAACAGTGCCGACTAGGCAGCTGGACGACCTTAAATACCCTCAACTGAGAACTGATGCTGCCTTCAGTAGCTCCTTGGAAACTCCCTATTTTCATGATGTAATGTATTTCAGTGCTGGGTTGAATGATAATGTAAGCGTGTTTTTTACGTATTTATATTTATTTAATGTGTATAGATGTATATAAAAAGTGTGCATAAGCCAAACATGCTTTAATGTTGAAATATATCATGGAAAAATACTATTAACATCATTTTGATATTAAAATTCAAACTTGATACTTGATGTATGAGGTTATAATCTCACTCACTCCAAATGAAACCAAAAACTGATGAAGGAAATAGCTGAAATGCTTCGTCTGTTGATGTTACTGGTCATTTGTTTGTTTTGTCGGCACCGAGGAGTGTGCTTTTATTCATGCAAATATTGTATTACACTGGCTGATGTCGTAATGTCAATGCTATTCGACCATAACTCTCACATCTCAACAGACAGTAAGAGAGAGAGAGAGAGAGAAAATTATCCCACATTCACCTTGCTGGATCGTTCATGCACGAGTACAATTGCATTTTCTGACAGCCTTTGAAGGCATCAATTTATGCTCATACGGTAACATGTCACCTTTCAGTCTGCAACCTCCGGCACAGACACATGATATGCATAATCGTGTTTTAACAGGCCGAACGTTAGCTGACTTCACACTCGTGAAAACAGATCTGTCCCCGAGATTAATGGCACATATGTACTCAAATTAAAGCGTCAAGACTTCCGTTTTTGTGCAACGTTCAGCTGCAGAAGTCCAACCTTTAAGGTCACTAATGCGCTGTGAAAGTATTGACTATTTCGCATGCCAGATGTTAAGTGTTTCGGCGAAGTTCACGTTGCCAAAAATGAAAAGGGAAAGGTAAGGCTACGTCAGGAAGAGTGAGCCGAAACACATTTCTGACACGTTTCCGGGCCAAATAAGTAAAAGTGAAGCAACCCCTGCAAGACGAGTGTTCAACATACACTGGTAGGGCGCCCTTCTGCAGGTTTTTGAGAGGAAACAACTCAACCAACTCCCGCAAGTCTTCATAAAAGCTAGCCCGGATACGTGTGCTCCTGTACACAGTCAGAACCTCGACCCAAATATTTGACAATTCAATGAGCTATCGCTTTTTGTTCAAACCTACAACCCAATAAAACAACTTGAAAGGCTGTTTGTGAATCACTACGAGCCGGTGTTCAATTCGGCGCGAATAAAACGCCGGTAATGTAATCAAATCTAAACTTTTTCGATCATTTCTTCTTTCATTCCGCCATCTCACCCAGACAGAATACACTGTGGTGGGCGTAAAGAAGCGGTGTTGACCAATTTTTTAAAGTTGAAATGTTGCAGTAATTAAGTGCTGCTCGCTGGATACACAGCACTCCGAATTGTCATTTGGACTAAAGTATTTCTGAAAGGGTCTGAGACATGTTCACCCAGGTGGGCACCGTGTGACGACCAGCAAGACGGCGAAGAAATGCCAAAAAAAAAAATGAATGCAGTCCGGTAAAAACATTATTCACTCCATTGGGCACAAATGACACATTGGCGGTGATGTTAAAAAGCGTGAACATTAACATGAACATTTTTTTTGGCTGAGGAAGCGGCATGTACGACCATGTAGCTGTTACACTGTCAAGCGAGCCGTTTTTTCTTCTTCTTTTTTTTTTTGGAGAGGCTGTCATTGGCTAGACTGTTGTCAAAAAATACCCCAAAAATTAAAAACATACCGCATATGCAAGACGAAGGTCCTATCCAATATTATTTGGAGTCCCAGTGCCTGTGCATTCCTCCTTCCACTGGAACCAGTGATGATCTCCGTCGGTTAAACTGGACGGGACACACAGCGCCGGGGTTTAACCTGAAATGACCCGCTCTAGTGCATATCAGGCGAGGGCTGTGTGCGCGCGAGCGCGCGCGTGTGTGTCTGCGTGTGCACTCGTGTCTGTGTTGAGTGAGTGTAGTATGAGCTAACAGTGTATGCGGCTACGAGAAAGAAAAAAAAAACTTCAACATGGAGCCGAAAACAAACATTAAACAGCGGCACACTAACGAAACTGACAATTGTAGCGCTCCTCCGACTGATCGCTACGGGGAATCAGAGCCGAACCACGGGCAGGAAACAGAACAAAATAAGCCTCGCCCTTATTGCAAACTCCCAAGTTTTTTTTTCGCTTTCTTTTTTTTTTTTTGCGATGGCGGTTGGATGTTATACATACAGTTTGCCTGGTACATGCCGACAGGGCAGGACAAATACTGCTCCAACTTAGAGAGTGTGTGTGTGTGTGTGTGTGTGTGTGTGTGTGTGTGTGCGTGTGTGTGTGCGTGTGCGTGTTCAAGGAAATTCAATAGGAGGATGTCTGATCAATTATTGTTGTTGGTATTATTATTATTTAATAATAGTATATATTATTATTTTTGGGGAATATTATTTACATATAATAATACAATAATATGACATGCATTTATATACAACTATATATTTGCACTATTACCACTTTTCTGCACTAATATCCAAAATTCATTGTCCATTGTTATTGCTCTCATGTTCATATATATTATTCGATATATATATTTATACTGTACATAAATACAACATTAATGTTGATGCGTAGTTTCTGTGTTCTACTCCGTTGTCTTCAATGTCTTTTTTTATATTGCTCTTGTTCATTTGTATATAATATTTACATATGTACGACGAGCGCAAAGTGTAACCGGAGTCAAATTTCATGTATGTGTACACACACATGGTCAATAAAGCTGATTCTTTATTCTTTATTATTTATTTATTTGTACAGATTTTGCATGTAGGTCAACGTGTGAATGTGCATGTGTGCTCAACCAACCATAACAGCACCAAAACACCAAACTATAGTGCCAATATAGTGCCCACAAGGGTGAAATGTGGGTCCCAATCAGGTTTGGATGCTGGTTTCGTGGTGGATCTTCCTGTGTTGGCTCCAGAGAGCTTCATGTGGGATTTCACTGGGCTGCCAGCCTTGGTGGGGGAATACATGGTCCACGTTGAGCTGATACGTATATAACCCGTTTGGGCCCCAAAAGCCCTATGAAATCCTTAAAAACCCAACTGGGACCCGAGGTGGGTGGCACCTGGGCTCTATATGGGCTTCTGGGTTTGTCCCCTAGTGCCACTGAACCTTGCATTTAATACATCCATCCATCAATTACCTACAGTATATCCACACTTCTTTGAGGGTACAGGCTGACTTTGGGATTAGAGGCAGGATGCACCCTGCTGGGCAGGTCGCCAGTCAATCACAGGGCTTGCACATGAGACAGACCGTTCACACTCACATTGTGAAATTATGAATATACCATACGACAGAATTGCTGTTCATAATTTAAATACATTACAATATTCAACTAACAATTGTGTAGGCATTGCGCCAGTAGCTGACACTGAATAAATCACAGTCATCTTTAATTCAACATTGTTTCAACTAGATTGCTTTAATTTATAAAAAGGCTCATGCCGAGAACATCACAAATGTTTCAAATGACAAAATATATATATATATATTTATATATATATAAAAATGAAAAAAAGTTTAAACTTAAAAGAAAACATATAATAAATTAATGAATTGATTTATTAGTACACTTATATTATTTAAATTGAAAATGTAGTTCGCCACATTATTCAGCTCTACCTGAACGGATTCTAGAATAGTCTAGAATATGAATTACAGTTAGACACCTTACATAACAAACACAAAAATGTGAGTACTAGACTTATATTTATTCAGAGTAATTAAGCGTGTAATAAAGAGGGGCTGTCCAAAAGGCTCAAGTTTTTGCTTGCTCACAGTAACAGAACTCGTCAACGCCCCAAATAGGCTCACCATCTGCAGCCCATGTCCACTTAGCCCACATTTAACCCCAATGGGGCCTGCGTTGTCAGCCTGTATCGGCTTCCCACATGGGACCAATGATGTTCAACCCCCTACGCAATTTTCCCAGTTGAAGCCAACGCCCCAATGGTACCGATGTAGCTCGCATTTAATTCACATGGAGCCCACATGTACATGCCGACTGGGGGGGAACATTGACTTCTCTGAATGCTGTGAATAACTTATGGCTCATTTTTTAACATCCTGGCTCTGCAGTGTCAAACTACAGTTATGTGGTATGCTTACTTTTTTTTAAAGTTTATCATAAACTATGCATCCTCTGACATGAATTTATCTTCGAAGTCGACCTGTTAGAAGCAGTTGCCTGAATCTCAAATTCTTCTCAAAGTTCTTATTGGATTTAGTGTTGGATCGATATAATGGCAGAATTACAGCTTCCAGGTAAATTATTAAGTGGAAGGCTTCAAAGTCTTCTGTCAGTGATTTGTGAGTGTCCCCGTCATGCATATCGTGCCGTATGACACTGAGTCGTTTGTGTCAACCTGTTCACTCACCTTACATCAACTTTTCTTTTGTGTACTGTATGTTGACCTTGGACGCGCTCCAAGTGTGTAGAAGGGTGCTAGTCTGGCTGCTGTTATGCAGGAGTCAATGTTTGACACCAATTATGTCTGAAACTAAGATGCCAGAGAAGCACACTGGATAGATTATCTACCACTCTCAGTACCCCCCAACAGATGTATGACATCTATGGAAAACTATATTTTGTTTAAATACAAATGCAGGCATAGAGCTGCAATCCATTTTCCACCATTTAAGTGGAAGTCCAATTAGTGCTGATGGTAAGTATAGTACCCTGAAGAACTAAATTCCCAAGTGGATGCTATATTGACCGAGACGTTTCTCTTCTACACCAAGCCAAAACAGACTTAACGGCTTTGTTAGCTCGTTGTGAAATACACTTTGTTGAAACAGGAAACAAACAACATAAAACTCACCTAACAAGTCTTGGTTAGTCTTCCCACTGTTTATTTGGTTGGAATAAATCCTTAATTCACAAAGCAAGATGTGAAGATATCGCGGCTCCGTTTCCCCAAACAACAGCAACCTTTGCAGAACGAGAAGTCTGTTTTTGTCACATGCGTCACTTCCGTGGTTACTTTAACCCAACGACGATCTCTTTCTAAACCTAACTACTTATTACGAATTGTTGAATGAGGAACTGTTGCACACGCAAGTCTCACTTTCTCTGGGTTTTCGTTGGCTACCTTACATACAGCTAAATATCGAAGTCAAAGCAAACACTTTCAAATGGACACTGTAAGAAATCCTCGCATGACAACGTCCTCTGCACTCATACTTGGTCATTCCATATTTGCTGATGGAAACGCAACAGGAGCAAAAAAAGAAGAAGGAGGTTTTTGAGCGGCATTGGGCCCCAAACAGCTACCAGAGCTAAAGCAGTAGGAAGTAGTTCATCTGTTCCTCCAAGGGAAGTCCACTGTCGCATGGAAGAATAACAGCAGATTTTGCAGCTGCGCCCAGAGACACAGAGAACATTGGCAAGAACTGCTGGGGTTTTCCCACGATATCCCCAACTCAGAGATAAGGTTGATTTTTTTCCCTTCAGGTTCAGAGTATTCCAGGAATTGTTCTGTAATGTCTGTATTTCCAATTCAAATTCAGAAAATTCAAGGTAAGCCACACGGACACCTTAATTATATAGTGCGGTGCAGGATGAGTGCATACACAGCAGGAAGGTAACGCTGCAGTATGCAAAACCACCAATGCATGGAACCACATGAATGTTGTTAAATGCAAGCTGATGTCAACATGCAGAGAACCTGTTTGCATCAAGTGTACGTATCACGGCAAAGAACGTTGTGTTCCTCATCTAGTGATCATAGCACTTTATAAGTCACATTATGCAACAGGACAAATCATTTTATTTGGATTATCTGTTTTCTATACACATGCAGAGTTTTTTTGCAATCTTGCGAACTCAATTTGGTGATCTTCATCAATTTCTTTTAAATATTTTTGTTCAAATTCTCAGAACATTCTGACAGCAATCAATGAATCAAATGCTCTGACCCAAAAAGAGAAAAACATCAAGTATCGGTTGCTAACGCAGACCTGTAATAAGCTTTTCATTGGACGAGATAGCTGCGTGTCTGCCTGCCCGCGCAAGATTCTGCCTGTGCATTCATTGTGCGTCACTAGATTCTTTCATAAAATGTGCGCTATTCTACTTACAATAGTATGTTCGTTGTTCACGTACATTATGATAATCCTGGGGGAGCGGCTGGTCCTTAAGGGAGGAGCTCATTGCAAAGAGTTGGCAACACTGGGTTTGTTTTTGTGGTTTGGTGAGTTTTGAAATCCAGTGTGATCTTGCTTCTCAAGATTACTTACCCTGCCTTTAAGCTTCATATTCTCATTGGATCAACTATGTGTGTAATATGACAGAGGTGATGAACCAACAGAGATCTATCACCCAACTGTGCAGATATAAGCCTTTTTTTTTTTAGCCTCTTTTAGTTTGTTTTTGATTTTACAGCACATTTGCTGTTTGGATCAGTCGCTCAGCCGTCAAAAGCACTTTTCTTTCTCAGTAGGAAGCAGCAATAAACTGTACTCCACCTGCTGAGCACCAAATGGCAGACAGCCAACATTAGTGACTAACTGGTGAAGACATTGTTCATTTATCCCTCTTCTAATCAACTGTTAAATAAACCAAAAACCATGTCGCCTGTGGCTGTAGTTGTGTGGCGCTGCCCGTGTTGTTTCCTTGAGAAGCCAATTCTTCATTTATGGAGTTGTTGTTGTCACGCTTGACTGTGATTAGCTCAGCTATTTCAAAGCTATCAGAGCAATGATATTTATTAACCTGTTTGTACAATTTGTGCAACAGAATTTATTGAATCTGGTGGAAATGTTCTTCCACCAAGCAAAACATTTCCAAACAGGTCAACCCCTTTGTTTGAAACGTGAGCTTTTCTTATCACACTATATTTTGTATTTGGGTACATCGGACCACGTATTTGCAATAGACAACAACAAAAAAGTAGTCCCATGTACCCATAGACTAAATATAGTATGGTGAGAAAATGGATCTCTCTCAGAAAGGAGCAGAATCAAGTATGTGTTAACTATATGTATATATATATATATATATATATATATATATATATATATATATATATATATATATATATATATGTGGAAAATATTGTTGAATGTTATCATTTATCCTCGTTTAAAAAATAAATAATATTATGATCAATGAATGAATGAATATTATGGATGACCACATCTCCTACTGTCTTACGTTGAAAGATGCACTCTGTGTTTGCATCCAGGTCATACGTACTCATACAGCCTTCTGGCTCAGTCCTATTCCCTCCAGAGAGTCCTTAGAGCATGGTGAGAGCCATTTAGAGGACTCTTTAAGTGTGTTTAAACAAATCATCTGTGCTCGGGGAGAAGCTCAGAGCAGTGAGAACACCTGCACATCATGAATCACAGGCACTTTGGAGGTATAGTTACACAAACATCCTTCATCTCGGAAGGTCAGTGAGTTTAGCTATAATTAGCTTACATAAGCTAGATAGCTTGAGAGTTGCTTTTCTTCTCTACAGTTTTATTTCTGTCTTTTTCATTTCTCTAAAGCCCCCAAACTGACAAAGCACCAGATGCTCAACCATCGCAAAGTTTTAATGGGCAAGCTGAATAAGTCTCAAAGTCACCTTAGAACCTGTCTGGCTTAGTTTCAGAGCATCATCATGGGAAACTCCTCCAGATGCCCCTGATTCCAGGTTTTGTCAGTGAGAGTAACGAGGGGTGCAAGAGCCTGATGGGAGTCTCATCAAGTGGCTCCAGAGGAACCGGCGGTGAAATATAAGGAGTGGGAATTGATTTTTTTAGCTGATACCTGTTGTCACCCAGAGAGACGATGTGCAGATGGCTCATTGTAAGGTTTCAAAAAGGCTTTGGGACAGACAGGCTATAGATTCAGTGAGGAATGATAGAGGGTAGGGTCCAGTTAGTCTGCATTTAACACCTCAACAAACTGACACTCAGTCCCAAAATACTCTTGAACAAGTACCGGGGGCAGTTGCGAACATCACAACAAACGCCAGATAAATCATGTTAAACATGTAGCAACACATTCATCCTGCATACCAACATAACGAGAAGAAGCTCGGCTAAAATCTTGTGGAAACCTATTTCACTGAAACAAAACACAATTCCAACTCCATGCACTGGAAACACAGTAACATGTGCTGACGGTGCATGAAGAGCTATCGCTAGCATCGTGGCGCTAGCGATTTTGCTACTTCACGTTAGCCGCATTGAGTTTAGAAAGAGTCGTTTTGTTTCGAGGTGTCGGGGGTCAAGTTGAATGCAGATGGCAAGGTCTCGGTGCAACGTGAGCTTCAGAGTTTGATCACCCAGTCTGGTTTATAAGCAGTGTTGGGGTAACGAGTTACAAAGTAACGGATTACAGTAACGATATTACTATTATAGGTAACGAAGTAAAGTAACGCATTGCACTTAAAATATTGGTAACTACACTACTTTACTAGACCTCAGTAACGCGCTTTCATGCGTTACCCAAGCCATTTTTACCAGTCCGAAAAGTTCTCTTTTAGTGGCGCGCGAGTCACACGACACTTCCTGCATGAACAGTAGCAACAAGCTGCTAGCTAGCGCTGCTGCTGCTACTGCCCACGTCCCCTCTGGGTGTCGAGCCTGGTCTCGCTATCTTCGGTGGTTTTCGGGGAGCTAGCGGAAGTTAACGGAGAGCTAGCGGAAGTTAGCGGGGAAGTGACGGAGCGCTAGCAGGAGCCCCAGCCGGCTACAGCGGGGAGCTAACGGGGACTCTGACCGAAGGTAGTAGCGGCTCGTAACCCGATGTTTACGGGAGATTGTTCATGCAGGAAGTGTCGTGTGACTCGCGCGATTATTATTATTGGAAATTATATTAATTAATAATAATAAATTATTATTGAAAAAGTATCTTTGCAGTAAATTTGGACATTTGTTTAAAAAAATGGAAAGTAAAGTAACTAGTAGTGAAGTTACTTTTCAAATGCAGTAACTAGTAAAGTAATCTAGTTACAATTTTCAGAAGTAACTAGTAACGTGTAACTAGTTACTTTTTCTGAGTAACTACCCCAACACTGTTTATAAGTTATCAATTGTGGCATATTGCTAATCATTTTCTCCATTTCTAAACTACAACCCACTCTATTTGGCTATGTGATGACAGTGGAGAAGTTAGATAACATCAACCTGTAGCTACGGTACAATCAGAGATGGTAGTCGCTGCTTCCTCCCATTTAAAATACAGAACATCGACATCTCCTCGTTAGCACAGTCTCTACACATTTGAGAACATATGTTCTTCATGTGAACAGCTGGTGGTGATGCACATTTCATCATCCACTCTGTAACTGTCGTCTTCTCAGACACACATGGGTATTTACATGCCATCCATATATTCTGACAGCTGTAGTTCTGTAAAAGACAAACATCTACCAACTTGTGAAGTCTGTCTCGGTAAACAACGTTGTATCTGTGTTGACTTGTGATTGTTTTATTATCCTCAGTACTCCCCATTTTCTCTTCGTTTCTGTATTTTTGGCCTGCTACAGTGACCCAGTTTCTCCACACGGATCATTAAAGTTTCATCTGATCCAATGTAGTGTAATCTGATCTAATGTTGCTCCAACTTTGGCTTCAATGTTTGTATGGCCTATATAGGCTGTTTTCAATGGATCTTTGTGTGGCTCGAGCTCGGGGATATTTTAGCTAACAGAACTCTCAGACTGGTGATGTCTTATTTTAACGATAACAAGTATTTAGAAGAGAAGCCTCTTTCTTTCTTTCTGAGATGTGTTTTTTTTCGGGACAGGATTTGTTTTGCTGAGAAAATCTTGAGTTTGTCAAGATAATCATTTTTGCAGAATGGGCCAGATGCGATTTCCATTAACAACATGTGTCACTGTGCCTTCTCTGAAATCCTCCCCCTACTGGAAACACGTCAGAAATATCGTAAATATGGACAACTGACAGCTAAATTGTGATTACATTGCAGAACAGCTTTAAATATTCCACAACAATGCTGTTTAGTGGGATTTCAGCCATTTTATGAATATCCTTCATAACACAACTGTTCCACAAAGCACATTTACAAATAAGCAATTCTGTCATCATCTTCACATTGAACTGCATATTCATATATTTCTATTGGAGGTGACAGCTGGAGAAACTCATCTCATCAGACTGTTAGCTTTTAACCACATCTTACATTCTCCGATCCAGAAGTGACTGAGGAGTCACCACATGACTGCAACCTGATCATTTGATCATGTGATAACATGTGGTTGTCTACAGGATATCATAACACCAAACTTGATTCAAAGTGTCAATGACATCATTGCAAGAGAGTGGATGGCTGGAGGTCAATCAAGGACGCCGTTCACATCAGACACCAAAGGCCAGTCTTGAATCTTCCAGCTCATAGTTTTGGTTTTATGTCCTCCAACTTTTCTGTTTTGGTTCAGTCTCTTGTTTCCAGACACATAAAGCTCTGTTAATAAACTCACAGTGCACTACCTGGTCAGCACCAAGTAGCTGAATGACAAAGTTAGCAGCTAGCTGCTGAAAATAGAGGAGCATTTAGCAGCTTAAGGGTCTGATATTTTTTGGTTGAGAACAAAAGAGAGATAAAAGGAGAGTTGATCTTCTACTTCCAATGGTCTGGTGGCCAATAGCATGATTACAAATGAATGCCCATCTCTGTATCTGCTGGACGTATAAACCTGTTCAGTTTAGAGAAGTCACTAGAAGTAGCTAGCAGTCACGCTAACTAACTAACTCCAATGACAAAAAACTAACTTGACCTTGTGTTGGTAGATCATTAAATCTGTAGACATGTGTCAATACCCATTCAAATGATTCTCCCTGCAAATCTGACAAAGATTCATACAGTTTTCTTATAATTTCTTAATTTTGCCAATATTCTGGGGGGGCAAAACCCTGAATGGTGGCCCAGGCCTTCTCAGGGGCACTGAAGCATACCTGCTATTCATATTTACAGAGACAGACCTTGTGCATCATGGCTATTATGGCCAAATTATTTCCATCTGCATCCCTGCCCAGATTTAACAAAACAAATTAAAATGATTGGTGACATACAATCTGAGATTATTTGAGCAGACTCTGTTATGATTGTTGTCTGCTTTTGGCAGCACTGTCTTTCTCACATATTTATTGAAATGCTTTTTCAAAATTTGATCAAAAAGTTGACCAATGCGGAACTCAACATGTTAAACTTGGTATTCTAACACTACTCACACATGGTGAGCAGGCGTCTACCGGACCAAAGTAGTTCATTTCTAGGTCTTGAGCGAAAATTGCATCAATCTGTTCTATATTCCCCAGGCTCCTGCATCAAAGAGCATTCTTCTTGTTTTCTGTGGTTTGTCTGAAGTGTCATCCTGCAATGCAAAAAAACAAACAGCTGACCTCATGAACCCGTCCTCTCTCTGATCTCCTCCACCTATAAATAAAGTATCTGTGTGTAGATGAGTGCCCGCTCCCTTTAGCAACTGGGGCATTTTGTTCTGGGACCTGTCAAGAGGAGTTACAATCAACATCAACACAGAGGCCTCCAGACCAGTTCACACACACACACACCTACACACGTGCACACACACACACACCTACACGCGTGCACAGACACACACACACACACACACACACACACACACACACACACAAAAATCTCATTTCTAGTTGTTTCACAGGTCACCATGCAGGTGAACTGACATTAACCAGCGAGGGAAACCAGCGCCGGGCCTTCCACCTGGTGGTGGTTAAACCCGACTATTGCAGAGATATGATGTCCAATGCTTCAAGAATCTGCTGCATCATATGCTGCAGCAATAAATGGGTCCTAAATGTCCACCATCTTGTTCACAACACGATTTCCATTTATTTTTGCTTGGTATTATCGGAAGATTTTAGAAATTAGTTTTGGAAACAGACAAAATGACATTTGGAAACTGAGATTTAGTGCAGTATAGCAGCAAACTTGTGCTATTCTGAGGGATTAAACTGAGGGTTAGTGAAGCCCCCTGTGTTGGTTTGTTGATACAGGAAAAGATGGAAAAAGTGAACGTGGGCATGTGGCTTTATTTGTTTTTCTGCTTTTCTGTTTTATGGTCTGGCCGCTGTATTACGCTTATTATACCACAACAAACATTTAGCTATTTCATCTGAAAGACACAAGTTTGCTGAACCTGCTAACAACAACATAAATGCCTATTTGAGAACCATTATCGAAAAAAAATGAACGCCATCAGGAGAGCAATGCCTCAAAAAGAACAAGTAAAAGCTCATCAAATGGGCTGTTTTATTGTCAGTATGGACAGGTAGTACCACAGCTGGTATACCGTTCTAAGACCTGTTTTAGTATCGTTTCGGCCAATTGGCACCATTGAAAGTATGCATAATTAGCTTTTAGCCGTTCCTGTTTGCAGTTACTGGATTACTTTGACACGTGCGTCTTTTTCTCTCTCTGATTTCAAAGAGATAATGAAACCCTTGGGAGGTGTAAGTCGCTGAGTGATATCAATATGTGTATTATGGCTGTCTGTTGAGATGTGACTGAATTATGACTCTCACTCACAGTATCTTTGTCTCACCTCTGTCCCTCCGCACCTCCCTTTCAACTCCTCCACGCCGCCCTGGGGAGGGTTTTGGCTTTCCCTTTTTTGGCTTTGTCCCACTGAACGTCCCTGTCTATTACATACCATGTCCAATAAGCGCCAGATGGTTTAAATGCCGGAACGAGGAGTTCAATTTCAGTGGAGCACAGTGATTACTTTCTTTCCCACCTCTCCCTGTCATGTTGCCATCCAGCTTTGGCCTCATGTCTAGTGGCTGCTATAAGCAATGTGTGTGTCTTCTGAGCAGCGTTAACGTCACAAGACAGGTTTAAGGTAACAACTCAACTTTCTGACAGGGAGGCTACTTTCATTACTGTCAATGCAAACCATATAAAATCAAAGATGGCGCCAGATTTCGGTCTTCGTTTGTTATGCGTCGCAACTTTTTAAAACACGCTAAAACGATTGCCTGCATGCTTCTCTGTGAGTTCATTATTAGTTTGGATATTGTATGCATTTCACTGTAGATATGGCAACATTGGAGAGACATGCAACAAAGGTTCCTGGTTGGACTTGAACCAGGGACGTTGTGGTATAAGTTTGGCTTCTTACCATCTTAGCATCTTTAAGATTATATCATCATTTTTTCGAAGTAGATATTCGCACATCCAACCATCCGAGATGCAGGTTTTGGAAAATGTCTTGAGAAAAATGCTCACAATTTATTAATCATGATCATGTCCATCTGGACCTTCAACAGTAGCATTTTACACAATTCATGCAACACTGATATTAAATAGATAATGCTCCTCCCACTTTGGGCGTGTCTCTCAATACTCAACAGCAACATGTGTACAATCTGACACTTTATGTTCTACGTATAAGAGAAGAAATCCAACTATAAGTCGTTGTACGTTGTGTATCATAAACTACTCGTGTCCTCTTAGAGCATGACATGCCGTAGTATCTCATCGCTCATCGTTCGATGCTTTGGGGAAAAGAGTTTTATAGACATACTTATGCCACTCTCAAAGCGCATGTAGGGCATGTGAATACACAACTTCAAATGACTTATGAAAGATGTTTTCATTCATCACATGTGATATTTTCTGCATGCTTTGACTTATTAATGTGTTGTGGAGCTTTTTTTCTTTTGCACTTTATTTTCTTTTCAGTTGGCTTTGCTCAAGGATATTGATGCGTTTTGATGAGCTCCGATCAGTCGGCCACCGATCGTTGTTGGCGGATATTTGTTCGCAGTAGTTTGTTCGGTGTCTCATCGGACGATCGCATGACGATTCGTAAACATTTTAAGCTAATTTTCCTGCTTTCTTTCCTCTTTAATTTGCCCGATATTTAAGGAAATATTGATTAATATTTTCCTATGTTTTTATTGATTCTCACACTGTTATTCAAATGAATGTGAGCAGTTTAGAGGGGTAATGTCTCTTAAGTGAAACTGATAAAAAAAAATCCTGAAACGGCTTCGACATTGACCATTTTTTTTGTCAGAAGACACAAATCCTCATTTTTTTAAATGTTAAATCTTTTTTGGAGAGTAAGTACTATATACATGTAGTAGTAAAAAGATGTTAGTAGGTATTCTATTCTCGTATGTTTCTGATGTTGGACTCAGTAATGTGTGTCATATTCAGGGCCAAAGCATTGAGTCTGATGTCATGTCCTTGGTGATATTTTTGATAAAGTTGCAGGTTGAATTACATGAAGTTTCAATTGTGCCCTTACACACATGTTACACTTCTACTGAATACATGAGGTGAACCCAGCAAATCTAGCGCCCAACACTCACTAACTTGTGTTGCTGACATCTGTCCCACATCTGTCGTGCTTGGCCATTATCAGGCCAATATCATGTACATATAGTCAATGTGGTCTCTCTATATCGTAGTTTAGCAAAGATTTTTTTGAAAAACTTTTTTGGGGGGAGAAAAGACCTTTTAACCTGCATAACGACACGTAATGCCTCGTTGCATAAGTGTTCAGGTCACACTCGGTGAGTTGGGAAATTTGGAAACTTGGCCCGTGTCCAAACTTTGCTCTAGATGTCCGATCGGTTCAAAGCGCAGGCCTGCAACACAAACTGAAACAAAAGGCAACATATCATTAAAACACTGTCTTTCAGTGAGAGTTGACTCCAGGTCAACAGTTCGAGTGAAGGCGAGTAGAGTGAGGTTCTGTGCTGCTTGAAGGAGGTGGAGATTTCCCTGCACTCCCATTGCTCAGCTGTCCTTGTGTGTAATCCCAGCAGCTGGTGAGATAGTTAAACACACACAGTAACCTCAGTCTCTCTCTGTGTCACCATGAGGACCTAGCTGCCAAATCCAAATATTCTCCCATAATACTAACAAATGTGGCTTTGATACGAGCGCTTTATTGCATTCTCGTTCCTCACACGAACACGTATGAATTAATCACCTATTTGCTCTATGTATATTTAAATATGTATGTGACAGTTTATTAGCTTTATCTGATTGGTGGACAAAGTGTTGGCCCTGTGCCTCATTATGTAACATGACAACCGCAGTGTGTTGCTGCCACCAAGTGGTCATGAGTGAGAACTGCACTTACGTAGGAATTTGCTCTTCTGATTTGTTGTTCAATATCTTAATATCAATATCGCCAAATAAATATCTTCCAAGTAGCGCAAACATGCAAAATAGATTAGTTTTTACTGGAAATAAACCCGATGTACGTATAACATCTATAATCCAAACATATTTGGATTATAAAATATGTTGAACCTCATTATCTCTCCCCATAAAATATATATATATATATGCATTATATATATTTGGTGGCCAGGTATTATATCTGTATGCTCAAGGACCTCTCGTGGTTGTGTTGATTCACACCTTCTCAAAACACTTTTTATTTGCTTTTTTATACTGCCATTTTATGCAATACTCTTTACCGGCCAGTAGGGGTCGCTGTTCATAATACTTTTACTGTTGGAGCTTTGTCGAGGTGGGGCCGGCTATAACTACTTTATATTCTGTTCTATTGTAAACTGTAAAAATACATCTTATTTTACAAGTTCATCATCTGTTTCGTATGTCCACTGAAACATAACTGGTACCTCTTGCTGTCTAATTAATACATGTAACAAAAAAGTACATATTTACTACAAAAATGTAGTTTAATAATATAATACACTTTATATGATAAGTATCACTATGAAAGGGGGCGGTATTTTTTACTTTTCATACTTTCAGTGTATTTTGATCAGACTTCTGTTACTTTATGTAAGTATAGGATCTGAGTACAGTGCTGCTAGTTGTCTCAAACGCAAACATGCAGGTGGAACATGAGCTTCTTATCAAATGTGTTCCCTCACTAGAGGGAGTACTTGTCTTCTGTATTGCTGCCACAAGATTCTTCAACATATGATATCCTTGATGATAAGACAGCCACTTTCAGGCCACTGTATTGCATTGTGTCATTATGTGCTCTGTGTCATTGTTTCCTGCGCTGCCCTCAGTTTGACCCTTTCAATAGTTCCCCTGCGCTGTGCTGCAAACTTAGATAGATAGTCCTCTGAAGCCCGGTGAGCTTACAACACTGCCTGCTGACAGAGATAAGAAATCATACACCACGGGGCGAACACGGGCCTCCATCCATCTGACATGAGAGGTGTTATTCTCAGCAAAAAAACAACGCTTTGAACAATATCATTTAACTACAGCATCAGCGCTCCTCTGGAAGGTCTGCGTGGAGCTCAAGAAAATCCAAAAGATATTCGGGAGTGAACAAGATGGAAGCACTTGTGAGGTGTTTGAAGTTGAGTTATTTTGATGAACCTCCACCGTCAGTGTTTTCATGTTATGGTGATGAACTCTTCTGTTTCTGCAATGATGCATTCAAGGACCCTTCTCTGTGCTGTGGAGGGCTGGATTGAGCCTTCTCTCCTCCCAGTTGCTCCACTCTCACCCCCCCAAGGACTCCAGGAGATCAAATTTCATCGTATCTGATGTTTTTAAGCCGGCGTGATCAAAAAAGAACAGAAGCTGCAGGGAGTTAACCTGCAGATGCTCACAAAGACACATGTAATGGTGAGTTTTTAAAGGTTGCATACTGACAGGATGTATTCAATATCTTTAAATGTGGCAGTTTTATGCTGAACAAACAAAGAAATCTTAACACAAATAAACACTTGGACAAAAAAACTAAACAAAAACAAGTATTGAAACACATAAAACCAAATAAACAAACCAAATAACAATCAAATAACACAAACATTTGATATCACACACAAAACACAAACCCTAGAAAAATATACTTAATGCACACAAATAAAAACAATCAAAAAGAACCAAATACACACATAATCTAAAAATGTAAACAAATACCCTAAAATAACACATCACACACAACAGGACAAACACATTCACACACAAACATGGAAACACACAAACACAAATTTAACAGAAAGTAACTCGGACACGAGGCTACACAAACGCTGTGTCGTGTCATTTGTTGAGAGCGGCGACATCACGGTCCCTGTGCGTGACATCACGGAGACTTCGTCCATATTTCTATACAGTCTGTGTCTGAGGACCTCAGATGCATGAAGATCGACGAAAGCTTTTCCCTTCATATGACAATTGGCTACTTTCAGAAGAATGAAAAGAGCTCCAACGCTGCATCCTGTTCTCTTTATACATTGTAGAGGCTCTAACCTGAACCCATTTAAGTCTTAGAGCCACTAGGGGGCGAACGGGAGAACATGTTCGGACGCGTGTTCTGCCACAAACAAATCCACTGTCATGACCAAGGTCAAAAACTACTGTGCTTCCCATCCACACACACCTGTTCCCATTAGCAGGCACTTACCTATATGTCTTCCGCAATGAATGTGCCACCCTGTGTTCAACAGCAGGAACTGCATGTCCCGATTCACCCTGTGTTTCCCTCAAACAACAAACTACATCAATCGGGAGGAAGTTGGGGTTGTTGGGCGAACAGAACTTTCACCCAGGAGGCCACTGTTCGTGTCCTGTGTGAAACCAAAAGTCAACTTTAACTAATTTTAAGTTACAAATATGTTACGTACCTGGAGTAATGTGACAAAATTACTTATTTGAACCCAAACCACGATCTTCTACGTAACCCAAAACACGTAGTCGCCTGAACCTACGTGACCCAAAGGGGTCCCCGTGCATTACAAAGCGACGCCAAGGGTCCTGACCAAGATCCTGACCAAGAGTCCTGACCAAGGGTCCTGACTCCTGACCAAGAGTCCTGACCAAGGGTCCTGACCAAGGGTCCTGACTCCTGACCAAGAGTCCTGACCAAGGGTCCTGACTCCTGACCAAGGGTCCTGACCAAGAGTCCCTATGTGACGAGCTGCGGATGACAGCTCAGTGAGCAGTCCTGTCCAGTGTATCAGCAGCATCTCTCCTCTACTGTATAGATGTCCACTAAGCCAGGATGAGCCACAGTTTATCCTCTCACATCAGCTCAATAATTATTTCTTTGTCCGGCACAGGCCTGGCAGCTCATCGCTCTCCTCCAATCAATGGCCATTAAGAGCCCTCCGAGCATCGGGACAAATTGGGCATTGATCTGTGTGGAGTGTGTGTGAGGTAAACATGTTAATAACACGCCGGTCCCCCTGCACGGTCTCGGCATCCGCTCCTGGAGCATTATTCAGAATGGAGACTAAAGGAAGATGAAGGACTTCAGCTGCTTCATGTTCTCCTGCATGAGGACAGAACCACTCTGTGCTTTGAGACACCTCTTGAGAAAGATTTAATCAATGACATGTATTGTATTCTTTATATAAAAAAGTGAATTTGGGTATTGTGGAACATTACTCTTTCAGGGACTCTTTGAGGGACACCCATTACGGGTAATAAGCTTGTTTTTCACCAAACCTACTGTCAAAAGAGAAGATTATTATCTATTTTGTTCCTCCAAGTACTCAACTACTGGAAGCATAAAAGAACCTATTTATCAAAAGCACAAAACAAAAACAAAAAGGTCAAAGCTGTATTTACATGTTGTGTCTTGTTTTACATCAAAATTAGATTTTAAATCTGCACTAATCAATGTATTTTATATTAACAAAGGATCAGAAAGGCTTCACTGTGTGTGAGGGTCACTTGTAGGAACACACTCTGCAGTTCCCCTCAGCTCTGCAGAGCCTGAAAGTCTCTTCTAGCTCCTTGTTTTTTTCCTGCCTGTAAACTCCGCTCTCATAAGCAGCAGTTTAGTTTTGTGTGTGCAAATAAGCTCTAAAAGCCCGCTGTGCACTAGCTGCTCAGCACCAAACAGCAGGCAGATACAGTTAGCAACTAGCTGGTGAACATTGTGGAGCATTTAGCAGCTAGAGAGAAGTTTTATCAGGAGTTAATGACGACAAGAACGTCCAAAAAAAGGCTATGTTGCTCCATATCTGTATGATATGGGGATATGTTTGCTAACACATTGAGTCATAACAAGATCATAGTTATATCAGCAAGCTGTGGAAAAACAACTCTCCATCACACATATGCACAAAAAACACGTGCAAAACATTGAAACATGCCTTAAGGAATGGCTTGTTGCCAATGAGGTGTGCACGCGTTAATGTACTGTCTGTCCTGCTGCTTATGTGGTGGATGTGTGCATTTGTCTTGTTTTGTGTTGATGTATTTTGTGCCTCCAGTGTTTAAATGTGCTTATACTGTTGGTAGACTTTTCTTTTGCTTTGGTGTGAATTAGTTTTGTCTATACGTTACTGTCTGTCTATCGATGAATCTTAGTTGCATTATGTTATTGGAAATTTTTTAATTTCAGGCTGCCATAAAAAAAATTTGACCATGGGACAGCAGATGAAAATTAGCCTCTCTGGCTAACTCTGGCTCACTTACAGTTTTACTGTTGATTGGTTTGCATTGTCCTGCTAAATAAAAAATAAAAGAAAGCATTTTAAAAGAGCTTCCCCAAATATTACACCGGTTGCATATGGAATTCATTCATTATTATTTATTTTTTAAATATACTTTATTAAAGAATGTGCACAATATGACAACAAGGATCAGCGAACAAGGTACAGGTGTAATATACCTGCAGGGAAGTGTAGTACAAATATATACACAACACACAACCCCTGACATGTGTTAAAGAAGCATGAATGAACACAGATAAAGCAGATCGGGGTGTCTTGAGGAGGAATGCCGCCAGCATCACTGCGTCTGCGAGGAAGTGAGCAGGCTGCAATAATCAAAAGCTCTTTGAGAGGAGTATGTAGTGCCATCCATGTCCATCCCACTGAGATATGACAGACATTAGGCCTTGCTTGCTGACTTCACATTCTTAAAAAAAAAAAGATGCAATCCTGTGAATATGTGCAGTGGGAAGAAAAAAAAACAGGACAGCGGAATTCAACAGTGAGAAACAGATGAGCTGACAGTGACAGATAAGTGCACAGCATGCGTACCAGGGAGGGGAGCCGGGGTCGACGTGCACAGAAATGACTCAAAAGCGGCGCTATGAGCAAATCTTCCTGAGCAAATAGACTCGGTGTAATTATGTTGGTGATTGCAGCAGCGCGGCACCGAGGGAAGGGACATTAATCCTCTCGGCTCCTGGGAAACACACCGCCGTTGTCTCCTCCACTTTGAGCGCGAGTCAATAGATGAACAGATGACAACGCTTCCTGTCAAACGCTCGACATTAACAACCGCCTGGGCTCTGTTCGCCGAGAGAAAGAACGACGCGAGGGCATTTCTTACAGTGCGAGCTGAGTTGAGCCGGAGATCACTGATGACCTGTCGCAGTGTGGAAGGATGGAGATCCTGATTCTTTATCCGACGAGGCTCTCTGGAGCGGATCCAGACGGGATACAAATGTCGCTTTGGTTTTTAGAGACTGGAATAAGACAGCAGGGCAGGAATGACAACTGTGAAAAGGAATTTTCAAAGCATCAGTGCTGTTCAGTAATTACAGATGTTTCTGGCCTTTGTGGCTCCAGATCTCCAGAGCTGTTGCCCAGTTGGCGCTTCAATCTTATCAGAGAAAGCAACGAGGGTTTGCCGTGACTTTTGAGGTAATACCAGCACGACATTTGAGCTAATTAGATGGGCGTCTGGACTGAGGGCAGGGCATTCCGGCCCACAGAGGGCCACCAGGGGCCACTCAATAGGGCCCTCTATTGTGACACTAGAATTGACATTTTGGTAGCAGGCGTTTTGCCTAGCTTAGCATAAAGACTGGAAGGAGCAGCAAGGAGCTAGCCTGACTGTCTCAAGGTTCCACTTCAACTTGTTCTCACACCGATTCCCATATAAACCAATGTGTGTCATTGTTGTACAAGCAGAGCAATTGAGGGGTCAAACAAACACAGGACTTTCACCCAGGAGATCGCTGTTTGTGTCCAATTTGATACGTGAATGTCCTAGTTACGTAACAAATGTACTTATTTGAACCCTAACCACAAACATATTTTCTGTCAAACAAAGTACACTGATTTTGTTGCAGAAGTTAGAAAACTCACATTGAAAGTTTATTTGAACAGAGACTGTAAGCATGTAAAATGTCATAGTTTAAAGCGTAGGGCCACTGACCTCGTCGGTATTAGACGAGTTGGAAGCGATGATGTGTTGCTCACTTCCAGCCTCAATCAATGTTGATTTTAGTATGTTGAATTGCTATTTTTGTAAGTCGGCCTACAACAACCAGTAGAGCTGTCTATAGCACTCTAAACAATTTAGTGGACATTCTTCTCTTGCTATTTTTCATGGATTAATCTCGGTATCTAGCTAGCTATGTAGGAAGATTACCTCGCAATACTTGCTTCTGTCTACAAAGCAGAAGGGAAACCGCTATCGGAGTCACTGACATCTGTTTTCAGTCGCACAGCTCTCCTTAAGATTAAAACGAAAGCACAAAACACTGGAGCGCTTAGAGTCACATTTATCTTTCCTTTAAAACTAAACAAAAAAAATCGTTATCTAAGGCATGTGGTCAGGGGTGGATTTCCCTTAAAACACGGCGCGCTTTCGATCTGTTGATGCGGGTCAACTCATCTGCATTCTCCCGCTCCGGCGTCTGCTGCTGTGGGTCCCCGGCGCTGAGCACTCACAGAGCGAGTGGGTGTGGGAGACTAATTGAGTGTCGGGGCTGTGTGAATAAAGCCACTCTGGTAATCGTCTGGCTCAGCAGCAAATGGAAGCGATAAGGGGCACTGAGTTGATATGGTGTCAAGAAGAAGTTTCCCACCACGCTGCTGCCATCACTCTCTCCATTCTCCGGCTGTCTGCAGAGGAGGGCTCCGATAATATCTTCAGGAAGAGGAATGCATAGTCAGCCCTTAGTGCTGATAACAACATCATCTTTTGCCACTGAATGGGCTGCAGGGAGGTGGTGGAGTACATTAGGAAGTAAAAGGCAAACACTACAATATCTGAGGTGGAGCTGGAGTAACACCATGAAACTAGGCGAAGGACCACAACTGTATATTCAAGATCTGTTACACTGAATAAGCTCTCTCATAGTGTTACTTTATGGTATTATTATGCTGCCTCCGAGCATCCCAGCTAATTCATATGCACTATTGGCATAATGTTTAGTGATTAAGTGAGCTGGGAAAACAGGCAGAAGAAAGCTCAGAAGGCTTCAGGCCATGACAGCTAAAAGTAGCTGTGATAACGACGCACCGCTTAGCGTCTATGAGGCGTATCTCGCCTTCAACTTACCCCGATGTAAACCCATCCACGTCATTACTAGACAGTCAGAGCAACTGGTGGAGTACAAAGAGTTAGAACCCATTTAGTGGAGGTTAGATGGGTCAAACAAACACGGGACTTTCACCCAGGAGACTGTTGGTAACGCTTCAAAGTCAATTCACGTTATTTTACCTTAGTTTTGTGATATCACTTACATACTTTATAACGGCAGTTATAAAAAAAATATTATTAGAGACTGTAAGGAGCGGAAACTTTTTTGCAAAGGACTGTTTGTGTTGCGCTAGCAGCTGGGTTTAGCTCGCTAGCAGCTGGGTTTAGCTCGCTAGCAGCTGGGTTTAGCTCGCTAGCAGTTGGGTTTAGCTCGCTAGCAGTTGGGTTTAGCTCGCTAGCAGCTGGGTTTAGCGCACATCGTGGTGCGTTCAGGTTGAACTTTTGGCCATGGGAAGTAACGGGTTTCAGAATGCAGTGGTGCCGTTGACGCGTCCGGTGTGAGAGGCCCTTGAGAACAAGACAAAGGTCCCAGATGACCTGATGAATCATGGGGAAAATATTTAGTAGCTATACGGCCAGATATTGTTCTCAGGAGGTGGAGGAGACCAAAGCAGAGATTGAATATTGGACTTACATAAGATAGATGGCCTGAAACGTGGCCTGAAACATACTAATGTCTGATTTGTGTCTAAATAGTAATTTGTTTGCACGATTGCCATTATCTGGCTTCTTCTGGTACTCCCACTCGCTTTAAAAATGTCACCCTGCATTTAGGTCTTCTTCTCTGTTTTGCATCTGCAAACACTGGCAGAGTGGGTTGAATTAAAGGGACTATAGCAAAGTAAATATACAGGCTTACATTCAGCAGCAACAAGGTATTCTGAGCAGGTAAATTATGACGTAAACACACTGTGTTCTTTAGTCATCTGCCTCTCTCTTACAAGATTGCTGGTTCTTCAATTATAACAGCAGCTAACCTTGATGGTCTTGTTGAATGTGCTAAAAGGTCTGCTTGGCTAGCAGAATGACTATTGCGTGCATCTGTTTTCACACTGTCATTTAAAAATGTTATGTATGCCATCAAAGCCAACACACTGTCCCTTTAAGGTTGTGGCATTTACTGGTGGTAAAAAGTGAAATCCATCCAACTACAATGTGACTTAATGTTGAGTTGTTTGTTCACCAATTTATTGTGCCACGACAAGTTCTCCATTAATTATAGCACATGACACCAAAACGATTATGGTAAATGTGGCAATTCTGAGCCAAAATGAATCTGTTTTTTTTATTTTTATTAATACAGTTTACAGTAGGGTCATCAAGTTTCTTTACGTTCATGGTTTACAGCTTTTTGGGGCCTCAAGATTTGAAACACGACATGATTCCTACAGAGCAACTTCATGAGAAGAATAACCCATAAGTCATTCAAACAAATTGTTTGAATAGCAAATGAAAACTGATCATGTAAAATGTTTGCATACCTGTTCCTTAAAAATACAATTCATTTGCAAGAGTTTTTTTCCGGCAGTTTTAAGGGATCTTCTGCTTAAAGACCATGTCAGTGATCATTTGTTCACGAGACGTTTAATGATCTTCCAGGGGTTTGTATAAAGAACACTTAACAGAGCAGCAGATCAGCTGTTTTAATAGATGATAAGATACCTGGAGGATGTAGACATGTTCACACAAACAGTTGGATATGGAAATAAAATGACTCTTCATGACCACTAATTTCACTTTCTATTCAGAAACCTGTTAAAACATACGGAGATCCGGTTTTCTAATAAGTGACACTCCTCTCACACAATAGGAATAGGTGCATAATCTCATTTTCGAGAGATGAAGTGCAGCTTGAATCACCAAGTTACAACATTTAAAAGTCTGATTCATTGCACTTGAGGTCTTTGTTGCATAATCACACATTTAAAAAAATTGTCTTGGACACACATTTCTGTTGTAGATAAAGTGCTGATGATTTCATTTGATGAAAGAAAACTTCTCCCCTCTTGTAATATTTTTGAAAACATTCTTTAAAAAAATATATTTCTGGTCTTTGCTTGATATTTAACGTCATTATTTCACTAAACTAAATGGTGCACTAAACTGCATTCAGGAATATTCTCCCTGCTAAATGTGATCTCTCTGAGCTGGAGGAGTTCAGTGGCCTCCTGCTCAAGGACACTCAGTGTGGCTGGATGCTCACTTAGTGGGATGAATACTTTAATGCATGACAGCCTATAGTTCCTCTGCCTTGTAGAGTCATATTGATTCAGGAAATGCTACATTAATGTGTTCAGACACTGTAAAGAAGCAGCATTTGAGTAGTTTGGGGTGTCTATATTTCTGTGTTTGGAAAATAAACCCCTTTTTGAAATATAACAATATAAGGTTTCCTCAGCCATTAGAAAAGAAGGTAGTTAATAGGAAACGCTTTAATTAAGTGAACGTAATTACGTCAACAACTGATGTGTTTTATTATGCATTGTGGGAACTGTGGTAATAGTTTATAGAAAGTTGAGCTTTTATTGAAAGAAAACGTGGCTTCGTTGGATCAATGTGATGCCGACATTCAAAGGAATGACGTCTTGACATGTTCTGCCACGTGCCTGCTGTCTTAAAGGTGATGCTCCCATAACCCCCCGCGCGTTTCAAACGGAATCCAGCTCACGCGCCAGGCAGACGGGACTCCGTATCGTTGCCCAGCAGAAGTCACCAAGTGAAGATGAACTGCGTCGTGTAAGCGCCACCTAAACGCTCCGTGTCATGTCATGTGGTTAACGGGGGTCGGCTTAACGAGCGCTCCCGTCAGGCGGGGTTAGACCCCGTATTGCCATGTTGCGGCAGCGCGTCGTTTGGAAATAAAGCGCTCCGTTCTGCGAGCAGCGGCTGCGCGCCGTCGGGTCGCGTACCCCGCGCCAAAGAGGACTTCACCCCGCCTCCCCGAGAGGAAATAGCGGCGGCTCTCCTGTCTGCTCGGCTGCTTCAAGGCAAAGGTTAAGCTACGGAGGGCGAGGAGCGTCAACTAAGGATACAAGTTTGAGATTAAGATGTCAGGACCATCTGCGGGATGCGGGTAAGTTTCTCCACGCTGGCACATTCTGCGGGGTGGGTTAGGGTTTCACTCTTTATGGCGAATGCATTTTTTTGGGGGGGATACGTGTGGAATTGAAAACAAAGTTATGTGACATGGAGATATGTTGCAGCCCGTCAGAGCCTGTCAGGTGCCGGACTGACTCCGTCTCGTCTCGGTAAAGTGGGTCAGGGAATGGCGCGCGCGGCTGCTTTCATCCACGCGCCTGGCGGGTTTGTTTTGGGGCGTCTGGAGGCAAACAATGCAGCCATCTTTCATGCTTACATTTTTAGTTGTTGTATTAGTTCCTTTTATTATGTTATTATGCTGCTGCTTTTGGCCATCATGTCTGAATGTGGTGCGTTGTCTGAGACAGTTTGGATGATGATGATGATGATGATGATGATGATGGTGATTGTGATGGCACTTACCTGTTGCAACACACACCTGACCAGTGTGGAATTGTCCAGACAAGTACAGTGATGTATTTTGGACATTTGTTGATATGGCCCTAAAACTGCATCCAAGCATTCATATAAAACACATTAAACAAAAATCACACAACCGCAATTATATATTGCATATTTATTTATATATAAAAAAAGATTGATGTTTGAAAAAGGAGAATTGGTTCTGCAATGCTGGAACATTATCCAGCAGCACAGGCAACACTAAAATAGAAATGCATAAAAACCAATAATGCAACTAGAGAGAGAGAGAGAGAGAGAGAGAGAGAGAGAGAGAGAGAGAGAGAGAGGATGGCTGATACAAAAACAAAACAAGACATGATTGTTTGAGCTCCTCTCCTCCTCCTCCTCATCCTCCTCCATCGGATGCTCAGAGTACCTGAGAGTCAGCGAGAGGCTCCTCTCCTCCTGCAGGCTTTAGCAGTGCCTCTCCTATGAAAAGCTCATTCCCCATGCCTTTCATGCCTGCAGTTTAAACCCTTTGATGTTTTCTCACGCTGAACCCTGTGCATCGAAACTGCTCTCGAGTATGTTAATGTTCTCTGATTGACTTATGAATCTTTTAATTAACCCACTTGTATGCGCACCGCAGCATTGTCCTCGGTGAAATGCCATCAGGGAGCGACGCAGCCGTGACAGACTGACATGCTGTCAATGGGGGATTTCAAAGTCAATGGCAGTTTGTGCTTAAATGATCGCTGGTTTGATATTGTCTGCAACTTATTTCTGTGAGAAATCCTTGCTGTGAATTTAAAAAAAGAGTAGTGCTTTATAGGATCTGGTGATTAAAACTTCAGCTACACTATGCAATATTAATGACTTTGGAAGATATCAAAGGATGAACCTCAGAGATGCAATAGCCTGAAGTAAGCCTACATTAATAATGTGCTTAATTCCATCAGCGAGTCCAGTGTTCCTTCAGAGCTTTCATGTTGAGCTTTGCATCCAAATCAAAGCTTTTTAATTATTCCATACATTTCCATTTACGCAGGATTTACATGACTCAGATTTTGTACGTTTTTTTTGTGTTTTTTTTTTCAATCTCTTTTTAGAGCTCGGTATCCAATTCTTTTTTTTTTTTTTTTCACCCCAAAAAAATATTCTCCTCACATTTGTCAGTGTTGGGTTTTTCTTCAAATGTGGTTTTATTAATCACACGGGTAAGGTGGAAGGAAGGTGCACGTGAAATGGGATTAGTCATGTGATTACCACTAACAGTCAGTAGGTGGCAAAATGCTCTCAGGGAAAAGAGGAGATCTATCAGGGCGCCGGGTGACATTCTGAAGGGCAGAGACGCTCAGCCGAGTTTCAAAGACATCGCTGTTGCTTCTCTGTCTCGTTCCATTTAAGTCTTTTGAGGATGAAACTCGGGCCTCTTCAAAAAAAAAGAAAAGAAAGAAAAAACAGATTCAACCTTATTACAGAACTAGAATTTTCTTCACTGTGCTGTCAGAGAGTATCGGCTTCAAATGACTCAACTGCTCTTGAGGAATAAGGGTTGAATCCTAATTTGTGCCGTATAACAGAGCGCACGTTAGTGTTACACTAATGCTCTGGTTTTAAGGGCTGCTGCTGATACGTTTCAAGGCCGGATTTCCAGCCAGGGGCCCCAAAAAAAAAGCCACATGTCCACTGTGTGCCCACTGGTTGTTTGTAATTTAATCAATCGCAGACATGAAACCCAAGGTCCACTCTCCACTCGAGAGACAACTGGGAAAACTAAATAGCGAGATGCTGTCGAAAGTGAGTAAGTGCTTCCAAGGTCAAGAATAAACTGTCAAATTTGTTTCCCCAAATTTGTACTACTTAAGTATAAAACAAACTGTACAGCTGAGTACAGTAGGTCCTGCTATATTATAACGGGCCAGAGTCTAAATGTTATCATGTGAGCACATTAAGTTAATAAAGTTGTGTTTAAATTAGATAGGCTATAAAATGCGGTTAATTCAAATGTTACAGTTGGTTATAGCAGCACAAGAGACCGGCTTACAGGTTAGAAAACAATAACTTTTTAAAGGAAATGAATTAAATACAAAGTGAAATACATTTAAAAGTTATATGCAAAGTACATAACATTACAATACTTAACAATGGTAAATTATATATAAGTATAACATCTAAATACTGTATAATAACGTTTTTAAAGGATGCCTTGAGATGAGCTGCACTCACCGCTTCATAAATCCAGTATTGCAGAGTCAGAGGGAACGTGTTGAAGGGGAGGAGCAGACGTGTCAGGAAGCCCAAAATGATGTCAGAAACAGACTGAAATTGCTTCTAATGATGAATACATGTCGCAGGCTGTTATTTACAGCGGTGCAATGGAATGATTTGGATTCTCGCTCCCTGCATAGCAGGGGTGAAACCCTGGCGACGTCTGTGCCTTGCTCCGGGGAATGGAACCCCAAACTCTGGCAGCGTTAGCTAGCGCAGCCACGTTAGTCACAGACAGCCTGTCCAACGGCTGACTTGTAATGTCCTGCATCTAAATGTTGCTAAAGCTGCTATAAGCCAAATATATCTATTGTAGGCAGACTCATTTTGGATATATGTTGGCAAAGCACAACTGATGGGAATGTGATTAGTTTCGTTCTGACGCTAACAAATCTTTTCTCTAACCTTTTTTTTTTTTTTTTCGAAGTTTTCAAATTATTTCATATTTTTACATTTTCAAGGTTTTGCAATTTAAATCAAATTTTCAGATTGTAACCACCGACTGGGAGCATTATTTGGACCGCCACTTAAAACCTCCAGTGTTTACAAATGTGTACGATGATTGTAATTCTGGGTATTCATCAACACTTGAATATGAAACCCCACTGCAATATGTTTCAGGTAATTTCGGGTTTAAAACAATTTTAGAAATGTTCAAAGTGCTTGGTATTTGTGTGCAGATTGAAACACACATTTGTGAACACGCAAATTTACGCACAGATCATTGTGCACGTTTGACGCAATTCATCATTTTTAGATGAATTTTCACTTATATACTATATATATATATATATATATATATATATATATATATATATATATATATATATATATATATATTGCCTTGCTTTACCAGTTAAGCTACACTGTGCGCTGTACATTAGTAATGCAGAGATGAAACAATGCTAGCTATAGAGTACAATCCATCCACACAATCAATGCTCTTACACATGGAAATGTAGCTCCTAATCAGGATATCACAAATAGCAGCCGTTGCACTGTTGATCTCTCTATCGCATCATCTACTACAAGTGATGGCATAATTAAACGCATATGGCGAGGTGTAGCAGTAAATGAGTAAGATGGACCATGTAATGTGGAGAGTCAGGGAGTGGAGGGGTGGGAAAAGAGAAGACAAGATTATAGAGAAGCCTTTGATGCCGAGTCTGGCTATGGGAATCCTAGTGTGCCTTCAGGGGAAAGCTCCTCTCACACAACATCAATAATGAATGAAAGATATCTTGTTCAGTGGAAGACTGAACTTAACTGGCATACTGATTTGTTACCATGAACCTTATGTAAAAATTGCATCAACGCTGTGCTTCATTAGCCAGATAAGGAACCACTGATGGCAGTGGAGGGAGAGCGGGTCGGGAGTTGAAACAATAACCCAGAAAAAGGGAAGCCTTTGTGCGTCTTATTTTTAAACCAAATTCCATTGTACAGTAGTAAAACAGTAGAGCTGGTAGAGAGGCATTTAGTCGAAATCTATTAATTAAATTGTGTCCGCATAGACATCTCTACAATAATGGCAAAAACATGTTAGCTAGCAGGACTGAGGTGCCACAATTACTAAAACATAAGCAAAATAAATCAATGGATAGATGGTTTGAATAGTACTTTGTCAAGTATGTTTTTAACAATGCATTACATTTAATTTAGCTGACATACAATAAGTGCATTCAACCATGAGTACAAACTCGGAACAAGAAGAATCAAGAAAGTAACCTTTTTCTTTTTTAAAAAAAGCCAAAAATTACAAAGTGCTATAAGTAAGTGCATTCAAGGTATAGGAAAAATATGAGTTTTTAGTTTTCGGCGAAAGATGTAGAGACTTTCTGCTATCCTGATGTCAATGGGGAGCTCGTTCCACCATTCAGGAGCCAGGACAGCAAATATTTATCCCATTAATCAGTATGCATGGATTTTTACATGAAATCAAAATACAGTGTGATACTTGTCTCCTAGACTCCCTGTCATTACAAAGATTACAGACCCTCGGATTCCTCTTTGGTCCTTGCACCATGCAAAACTCATCGGGAGGTAATCAGTGCTTTAAGATGAAAGGTTAAAAGGTTAAGGTGAGAAAGAATACAAATAATGGCATAGAAAATGTAACTTGAAGTCTGGTGCTGTTGTATAGTTTTCTCGTCTATGATTAAATGCCACGAATAGACCAAAACCAACAGTGAATGTTTACTACTTTTACTATTGTGTGTGTGTGTGTGTGTGTGTCAAAGCTCAACGCCTGATATGTCTTCTTCCTCTGTGCCATAGCGCTCCACTGTTGTCCAAAAACTATTAAAAACACATCAAATAGCAGCACCGGATGACATCTTCCTTCATTACCATGAACACAAACACTGTAGTTTTATTTTTTGAATTAATCCCACATCACCGTCCTGCTGCCCCAAATACTCACTAGAGGACCAAATGTGGATTAATCCACCGCTGAAAATAGTCCCCAACTAATGAACTATGTCCTCCTGTAAGAGTCCTGTTTGTTAAAAACTACAGTGAACAGCTGTTTCAGGAAATGGCCGCACCTTAGAAAAAAAAGAAACTATATGTTTGTTTTACAGAATACATATAATATCGAAAAAAAACATGATATTTTGACACTGAACGTATTGCAGAATTGTTGCAACTTTGCATACGTTTATTAAAACACATACTTAATATGTTGATTTAAACAAAAATATAAAAGATTCAGGAGCTGCTACTTTTTCTTAAAAGCATATTTGTTGCTGCGAATTAGTAGTACATGAACATAACTTCATGGAAAAGAAAGGCTGGCAGATCTAAGCTCTAGAAAACGTATTGTTCCTCGTACAGCAACGCTTTTGTGAACACTGAGTCTCTTCCAGTAACTACACCTTGAGAAACTACTTTCATAGAAAGTGACTGCACTGACCGATAAGTCTGAGGATGCCGGCGGACAGATCCCGAACGTGCCAGTCATCCGTATACCGTGACTATTGATCCACTTTAATTGGATCATTCATCTCATGTAAAAAGACGCATGACAAGTTGAATTCAGTTTTTTGTCAATGACTCTTCCTCAAAGTCTTACATTCTTCTCTCTACGTCTTTTCCAATATCTTCAATATCCAATATCCCCCCCCCCCCACCCACACACACACACACACACACACACACAATACTGGCACACTGCATCCCTCCCTTGCCACTTCCCTGTGTGCAGCTTCAGCACCACGCAGTTCGTCACGAGGGCTTATTGATTCTTTAAGCTATTTAACCTGCGGGAGGAACACGGAGTGATTTTAATGAATTAATCACATGCTGAAGTCCCGTACAAAACTGCCCATGAAATGATTATGATACAGTCTGCCATGTGTAAGAGAGGAGGCAGAGCCGACGATAATTCAGTGTGATGGTGATGTTCGCTGTGGAAGCGCTGTCTCTTTCATGTACTGCACTTCCCACCTTATAACTATTTTAGCAGGGAGGAGAGCTGGGATTTCTCTGCAGCAGAAGTTATTTGAAGGGCACGTTACTCTGCTTTTAAATACTGTTTATAATTTGCAATGCAAATGACTCATCTGAATAATCCTCTGGGTTAATACTCTGGCATCATCGAGCTCTGAAACGTGTCCGTAGCCGGCTGTAAAGCACTTGCACTCTTTGTCCGTTCCTGCTTGCTCGATGCCGCCGGAGCTGAAAGGTCACATGGTGTTGGCCTCACGCTTTCTCACCGCTCACAGACACTGATGCTCAACGTTGTTGGACTGAAAGAAGTTTTCAGAAGTTAACATACAGATGTATTTGGGCTGAAGCCAATAAGCAATGCTATGTTAAATTCTATATTAGATATACAATCAAGCAACTATATTCATATTCAACTCTATTGTCATTGCACAGAGTACTAGGACAACAAAATGCAGTTTTAGCATCTAACCAGAAGTGCAAAAAGAAGCAGTAAAAGTGCAGTGCAATGCGCTAAATAATGGTATAAAACAGATAAATAATAATAACAGTATGAGTAGTATGTTTATGATCAGAAGTGCACTGATCCAACAATATAATGCAGTGAACTGTCCAAAAACCTTCTTCTGAAAAAGGGCACTTTGTAATCTGTACATTCAACCGCATACCACTTAAATAAATAAATATACAACTACCACGGTATGACCACGTTAAATTAAGTCCAAAAGAAGCACAAAACTAAAACACCAAGAATAATAAAGTAAAAAAGCTGAATGAATCAATTAAACCCCACACATCTTACACATTCAATTCTAGAATGAAGCATAACCAAGGCAGACAATTCATTTATGTATAAATAATATAAAAATGACCAAAATCATGCCTGACTACAGTTTAACCTTCACAATCTGGCCCAAGCCCGGCATCTTTCCTTGTTTATTCTCAGTCATGATATCCTCCTCTCACGGTATTCAATGATGTTGAGCTGAACAACCGCTCAGCTGTGACCAATGTGACGGGGATTGTCAAACTTGGGTTGATTTGGGTCACTTTGCGTGCATGAAATCAATAATTAATTTCATATAATCGTCGTTTTAAATGATTTTGTCGAGCACCAATCATTTAATGTATCAAAAGCATCTGCATTAAACATGATTTGTGTTTGTCTAAACACACTTGAAGAACCAGGCCGAGCAACAGAGCTTAATCCAGAGTGACCGACACTTAATTATTGCCGCCTCATTTGGTGCATTAGTCCTGTCCTGCAGCGTTAAAGACAGTCCCCTGTGAAGTTTGGTGTATTTCTGCTGGTTTTAACTCAGCAACTTTTCCCCCTGCTGTCTCCGCAGTACAGGTGGTGGTTCTCCTCCCAGAGCAGCCGAGTTGCTGTCAAACTTTCTCAAATGTGGATTTATATTTGATATAATGGTTGAGAAGTGCATTGCAGTAGTTCTGATAGTGACGGTAACCAGAGCAGATACAAACCCCCATCTTCTTTCTCAATTATTTTGCTCTTTCTCTCTCTCTTCTGTTTCCTCTCCCTCGTGCCTCTCCTCTCAAATTAGTCTAATTCTTTCTATTCTGGGCTTTTCTGAAGGTAATTAACGCAACCACATTGGAAAATGGTGTTCAAATGCACTCCCCACTCAGCAGTGAGACTTAGCTGCCAGAAAGTTGTCGGCCTTAATGAACTCACTCGAGTAAGACCAGTACACAGTAAACTGCTGCCCACTGCTGAGAGCGGATGAGTCTGAACTAATTCATCAGATTTTGGATCCTCTAGTAAATTATGACCTCCGGCCCTCTGATTATAAGGAGAAGATAGACCATGCACACTTCATTCCAAATACTGTATATACTATGTATATATATACACAATATATGTTCTTGTGTAAGGCAAGCCAAGTTTATTTGTAGAGCACATTTCAACAACAAGGTGATGATTCAAAGTGCTTCACATAAAACCATTAAAAGCATTGAATCATAATGCAGAAGACAACAAGATTTAAGAACATTCATTAAAACATAAAAAGTCAAAAAGCAAAAAAATAGAATAAAAATTACAGTGCAGTTTAAGAAATAAAATGCAGTGAAATGCAGCCATTCATTAATATCCTTGAATCTGGTTCAATTAAAGGCAACAGCAAACAGAAAAGTCTTCAATCATCTGGATTTAAAGGAGCTGAGGGTCTCATTGAGCTTTGCATAACTTGGAGAGACCTGACACTTGCTTTAAAACAACAAATATTCAGGTTGAATCTTTTTTTTTTTTTTTACAAAGTTGTTGTTGTACTTTGTTAATTTGTCAATCTGTTTGGCAACTGACTGGAAGATGTTGGATGTTTGAGTCCCGGTCCTCTGACGCTTCTGGAGCGGAAACAAACAAACGAGCTGCTCTTCAGAAGCCACATTTCCCATTTTGTTAGTGGTCTACAATCAAACTGAATTAAAATGAATTTCGGAAATAGAAATAATATAGCAAAAACGAGAGCGCATTTTTCATTCACTTTCATTTTATTGATGGCATTATGGTAGCTTTAACTGCAGATCCTTACAGTGTGAATCACTGTGCTCTATTCACACGGGGAAACATGAGGATGAAACTTTGCACGTCTCAGACAACAATAAGTTTCCTCTGAGGAAAAAAAACTCTCCACAGGATTCACAAACTGACACTTAAACAGAAATTAATAAAGAAATCAAACTTGTATAATTCACTGTAGTGGATTAAAATACTTATTTTGTTTGGAAAGTGGCTGCATGGAAACAAATATGATAACTGGTCAACAATAAAGCAAATAAAGACAATTTTAGCGCAAAGCCACCAGTACGGTTCTTTAAGTAAACCCCGAACAATGTTTTTAGTCTAATCAAATAATAATAATACCAATGATTTATAGGTTCTAACCTCAAAACACTGAAGAAAGAAATTGAAAATGTCTGACATGAATTTACTTGTAACCACTTAGTTTCAGCAGCTTCCGTTCACAATCACACACAAATATTATCATTAGCGAGCACTTAACACAATTTCCATTATTTGGGTTTCGTAATTTCCAGCTGGTGATATTTGCGGATGCAGCTTGCGGCAGCGCGTACTGTACGGCGTGCAGCGCGTCTCTGTTTACTGGTGGTGAGTGATGATTCACCTCTCGCTGAACCTTCACAGTCCATGGTTGCCAGAGTGGCTGTTGGCAAAATGGTTGCCGCGCTGTGCCAAGCGCTTGTACCCATTCGCTGTGTCTGGCGAGGAGGGCGAGGGGGGCGGGGCTTCCCTGGCACTTCGCCGCCGCCCTCCCTCTGCTTCTCAAAGACGACAATGACAAGGGTGGGGGGGGATCCTCTTCAGATTCTCAGCTTGTGGTGCAAGAGCCATTCAATATGCTCCTGGAAATCCTCCTCGCTGAAGACGAGCGGAGGGAGCACGGCATCGGCCCGGTGTTTAAATGTCACTTATTTATGCCTCTGAGGTTTATTTTTAGGAAGTTAGCAGAAATGGAAACTGGCTCAATGAGAGAAACTTCTGTCTTCACAGGAAAATCAGGAAAAGAGCGCGGTTGGCGTTAACTTGACGATGGCACTTGAGATACGGGACTGACGACAAAATAGTAAAAATGGACGCCAAGGAGCTCTGACAAAAGCTGCACTCCTTGGGAGTGTGAACGGATTGTTGCACATTCACAGCTCACATTTCTGTCTGGCTGCTGATTGGTCCATTATAGCGCTGCTGTTCTCCCTCAATCACAGAGGCTGATATCAGTCTCCTCCTCTTGCTGATGGAAATAAAGTGAATAGGGAATATGATGGTGATGTGTACCAGTGAGGAAGGTTGAGGAATTTGTAGTTCTCGTTCTCTTTCTGCTCATTCTAGTTTCTGCTTTTTATTTTATTGTCAAACTCAAATTCAGTGGGAATTCAGGGCGAAGCACGATCACGAACAGGGAACTGGAATGTTAATTATGCTCGGTCATTTCACTCGCTCTGAAGACAAATTTCCGGCCCCGGGCAGGACATTCCTAATCCTGCCATTCCTGACATTCCTGCTCATTTTTAGAATAAACGGAAATCGGAGCCTCTGAGTCTTTTGTCGTGTGTGAAAGTGCTGAGCGGTCAGCTGTTCTTCCTGATCATGTTGAAATAGGAGTTGATGGTGATGTCTAAATGTCACAAATACATTGTGGGGTAAAAGCATTCATATCAAGTATGTACATTCATGCAGTAATAAAAAACAAGTCGTTGAAGTCGACTTGCCAGTGAAACCCCTAAGTGGTGGTTATAATTACAGTTTAGTCATTGAGCCCTTGAATTTTTTGTTTCTGATTTTAATAATTGAATGTTAAATGAAAAAAGTGCACCCACTCTTATCTATGTAAGGTCAAGCTGTTGATGCATATGATTATCTGATTATGTTTTTTTTTAAAGCCCAAACCAAGCTGTGCCTTTTTGTAAAACAAGTCCCATGTACCTGCTGAGCTGTCGTCTCAGGTCTTATTCGGGTTAATCTGCCGACATGAACCGTTTTAGTGAGCCTCACTCTGTTTTCATGAATAAACCAGGAACATAATGTTCTCTCTGGCCCTGACTGAGCATTTGAGTCTTGAGTCGCTGATGCAAGAGAGAGAACATGAGTGTATATTTAGCACATTGTGGTCATAACAATCTAGATGCTTTGTCACAAGAACAATGTTAATGATATGATGCTGGTCAGAGGCTATACAAATGAGCATATTGTTTTACTCACTAGTATTGTTGCAATATAGCTTCCAGCCACTGCATCCTGTGAGAGCAAAAAAAAATCCTGCAGCCTCTTTGATTTTACATGATTTTTATTGAGCATATTATATTGCAGTGTGTTCCCTGCTATCACACGTTGCACATTGAAAGGGGATGCATATCGTTGAATAGAAAATGAATCTGCGACGAACTTTGCATCGTGTTGTGCTGCATGCATATGCTATACGCCTATAAGTAACATAACGGTGCAGTTGTGACACTCATTTTCCCAGGTTTCCCCATAATACTGTGGCATGGATTGCAAATAATTTTTACAATTCAAGCTGTTCTAACTCACTTTTCTTACTCATACCTACAACAAAGAATGCACTGTAATTGTTAGGGGTGGGAATCACCAGAGGTCCCACGATTCGATTTTATCACGATACTTGAGTCCCGATTCGATACTCCGATACTATCACGATACTATCACGATACTGCGATATATTGAGTATTGCAATTTATTCCCTTTTTTCATCGCAAATTGTCCACACAGCTCGTGGATTTCACGCGAGGAAGTGCGTCTGAATGACGGCCGCTTCCAGCGCTAGAGGACCAGTAGCCAGTTTGATTTATGCTTTTTTAAACGTCTTTGACCAGCGGCGTGTCGCATGTTGTCCCGTGTGTCGTGCAACAGCTGTGTGAGCAGCGGCGCTACGAGTGACAGGAAGTCCAGACGTTTGATTTAAACGCGGACGGCGCATTTCTAATTTCTAAGTTTGTTTTGACCAACTTTCTACCGATCACGCTGACCCGGGACCTCTGCTGACCTCACCACAAAACAACACAGCACCATCTAGTGGGCTGAAAAAGCAATTAATTGTTTTCTTCAAGGACCAAAAAGTTTATAATTGATATAATAAAAGATCGATACAATACCATCACGCAAAATATCGCGATACTATGCTGTATTGATTTTTTTTTCTTCCCACCCCTAGTAATTGGTATGTGAGGCCCGTGACGTAGTAGGAAGAGTGACAAAGTCTGCATAAGGAGGAGTTCTGGGTGGATGGACGGTTCTGTTTGGGTCCCGTGTGAAACGAAAATCAATGTGTGTTTAGTAAGCAGTTTTGTTGCCTAAACAGTTTCTGCACGGCAGGGGACTGTTACTGTTGTGCGTCGGAAAAAGATAAAGATATCATATGAGCTGTTGCGTGACGATATGCTGTACAATTCATCACTGTTCTCTATTACAGCCATGCCATCTGTACAGTATAGCCATAGAGAAGCAGTTTCCACGTGCAGTTGATCAGACGCCAATGGAAGAAATGCTGATTAATGACAATGTTCTGCCCCTCTATCAGACATGTGTTAATGTTAATAATGAAGTAGACTAATTTGAGACGCTCAAAGGAGTCCCAATATGCTACCGCATTAATGGTGTTCTCACTACGGAGCACCACATACACATCAGGGGGCGGATTAGTCCACAAGGCTCGTACAGTACAACCATCTTATCCACAGTCGTTACTCATTAAGGGAGCCATCGTGTCATGTGTGTCCCACCTGTAATCATCGTCCTGGAGTAAAACGCCTCACTGTAGCCTCCCAACTCACCTCGAGGCTGATGAGACGCATCGCCTCTTCCGAGGGCCTCTGACCTGGACTAAGGAAGTCCAGACACGTCCACGGGGCCCTCAGAGCCGCCTTAAACTCCGCTTTGATCTCACAGAGACGCCACCTGCTTCTCGGAGGCAAAATCCATACTAAAGCTTTTCGGACTTCACAATGCTGAGCCAATCTGGCAAATGATGCCGGGATATGAGGAGCCTTTCAAATGGTGGTTTGATTTCCACCTCTTTAGTGAGATGGACTCCGCAGGGGCATCTAAAGAAAGGAAGGAAAAAAGAGACTGTCGCTGACGGGACGGCCAACAGAATACAAATGGCCACTTTCATATTCGGCCCTGGAGAAATGTGTTACTCATGTGCACCAAAGGCATAATGATCTGCTGTCTGCTGTCGAGAGCAGCTTCCGACAACAGACACTAGCTTTCTATTTATTTATCCCAGCAGCACTTAGTCTGTGTCCTGGGGAGGATAAGATATGATATGATTAATGATTAGGTGAAATGTTATTGATCCCTGTGAGGAACTGAGGTTGTTGCAGCAAATAGTGTTGTAATAGGATGCAACACAGGGAAAATAGAAGATTAATAAGAATAAAAGGAAGGGACGTATATAATATTTTATATCAAAAGGAAAATGTGTTGGATACAGCAATATGATGGTGTGGAAAAATGTCTAAAACAAATAAGAATAATATGGATGAATGCAGAAACCAATGCTGTCATTAAGCCAATTTCTTTGTAAATTAGCAGGAATACATCTGACTGAATCAGATGCCAATCAAGTAGTTTTGGTTTCTCCAGCACTGGAAAGAAAGGTAAAAAAAAAGTCACTTAAACACTAGTGGTGTTCTGTCCCACAATGCAGTGCAGGGTGCAGAGAAAGGAGCTACTCACAAATAGAAAATAAAGGATTTAAAGTACAGTTTGTGGATACAAATCAATAAAGAGAGGCTAACCAGAGCTTTATCTCGTATTGTTTGTTAATGTCCGGATTCTGATTTCTGTCTTTGCTTTTTATTATTTAGTCAGGAATAAAGACAAAGATGGTTTTCTACACAGTAACTTGGCTAAGTCCCGCCCCTTGGTTGCAGATTGGCGAATCAGAGCGTAGCATAGGCCGGCTGACAAGGGTCAGACAACTATCCCGCTTGGCTCCATAGACTCCCATGCAATGGTTTCAGACTCTCTTCTTTTTCAGTCTGGTTTGAACAAACTGATTAAATGAAAGACTAATGGACAAATATAACATTATAAACAGACGTATAAACTCCTCCCCCCACCATCCCTGCGTATGTGTTGCACTGTATACAGTAGTGTGTGTACTCTGTACGCTCTTTTGACCTTGATGCTGTTTATTCGATTTTCACTACTCACACTGAGTCAGGCAAATTTAATGTGGTGCATTGATCAAGTCAGGATTGAAATAAACCTCCCTCTCCCACGCCCATCACTCTATAGCTTTCTCTCTCTCACACACACACACACACACACAAACACACACACAATAGCGAAAGAAAAACGCTGATTAATTGCACGTTGCAGCAGGTGATAGATGGTGACCTCTGTTTTGCCTCAGCTGTTGTCATTGTCCCGCAGCATGAGGGATGGACACCAGAACACAAACCAGTGCTCTTTTCCCCATCCAGCCCAGTCCTCTGAGTCTGAATAATTCAATTTGTATCTACCAAAGCTGCATTTGTCATAGCTGGTATGTTCTCTCAGGCTCTTTACCCAGGATGCTTTGCTCTATACACTTTGATTCACCACGTTTAGTGCAGGTTCCAGGGGAGTAATCCGCACCGGGGAAGCCAGGGTGATGCTATTTCACAGCGCTGAACCGTCTCCATGACAACACATTTTTTACCATTTACCTTCCCGTATACGTCTGTCCAACCCGGAGGTTTGATTAAACCCTTTTCCAGCATGGGGCTGCTTGGATTTCTGGTCCTTTTTTTATAATGTTAAACTATATTGCTATGTTTCAAGGTCACTTCACGAGCTTCTCCACAATCTTTCAATTGATTAACATTTACAATAGTTTAGTTTGTAACAATGTGGCTTTGTGTCCATGCTTTATGAATCTCATGGTCTTTATCAATGGATGGATCGAGTTTTTCACACCATGGAATCATTTTTCAGTTGAGCATTTTTCTTATTATTCAATTTTTTTGTATTTATGTCATGCATTTTTCATTTATTATATATTATTGCTTACCTGTATGTATAAATGCTGCTGTAGCTAAAACATCTATATATCCATCCATCCTCCTAATATACCATCCAGACTGCTGACAGAGGATTTATGTATATGCACGTCGGGGGTGTGGTAAGCAGGATGTCGTCTCTTATTTTCGGAGGTTGGAGCGTTTGAGGGTACGTCATAGACTTCTCACAAATTATTACTTGATTTTGCGAAATATTTAGTTTCAACAATAATCCATACAAAATGTGACTAGGATCCATAGATAGTGTAATAACGTAACTGGTCATGTAATTTACACACATTTTCTTATTCTTAGGACATAGAATTAGGTTTTCTTTTTCACGCCTCCAGCTCTAGACTCTGGGATCATGTGGGCATCACTCCACTGGGCCGTGCCTTCCTCTTTGTTATTACTGAAGTTCACGGTATGTTTAAACCCTAAATAACCAACTGCTGCTGTCAAATAAACAGGAGATTGATGGACGTGACCCGAGTGTGACCCCGTCATGATTTAGGCCTGCGACAGTTGGCGGACACTTATCTGATAGATTTAATAAGCTTAAGAATGATCGTGTTGCTGAAAAATGCCTTAATATGGGGTAGGGGAGATATAAAAGGCAAAACAAATATACAGATGTAGAGTTTGATGCCAGCAGATCTTTGCAGACTTGACTTTAGTCAACACAAATTATGTTGAGTCCAAAACCAAACAAGTCTGAATCCAAAACTGAGTCAAGACAAAACCTGAGTCCTTTCCTAAAACTACAGCGAGGAAAAAGTGTCGCAGTAAAAGTGGATTATAGCGCTGGACTATGAAGTAGAAGTTGACAGTGTACTGTGCATGTAGATTCATTTGCAAACATTAAACATAAAACCTGAGATTGACCTTTTTTTAAAATCAAGTTCTTATGGAAACAGACTGCATCAAAACACACAAGGAGAAATTATACAGATTCATCTTCAAACCCTAAAGGATTATAACATAATGGTGAGTCAGATGCAACACAATATTCAGATAATCTCACCAGAGTTATTGCCACCTGGCTTTCTATCTCTGCACACACACAGTTGACAATTGATTTATGACTCATAGTGAATTTTGAGGCTCTGCACTGTAAATAATGACGTTGTCCAGGGTCTCGTCCTCCATGGCAAACCGTATTTAGCTTAACGCTTTGTGTATTTTCTGAATTCTTTGAGAGAAGGGGAGAGCTGGGCCACAAAGGGTCACTCAAGTTATCAACCTTGAGACGCTCATGATAAAAAACAACACAAGAACAAAGCAAGTACGAGGCTCCTGAACACACCAGTGATGTATCATGCGAAGTTGTTGTGGCAAATGTGTTCGCAAAGAGTGTTAACTTGCACATCCAGCATACGAAGCAACATTTCATATTTTATAACATTATGATATTTGTGGCCCACCCAATTAGTCCAATATTCACTCTCCATTTAGTTCTGTTTTAATCTTCACCAAATCCGGAGAATAGTTGGTTCCTTGGTAGTAAAACGCTCCACTTGGTCCACTAGCTTGTTGCTAACTTTGGCTCTTCATGCTATAGGGGGATTATATGAGGTTGATTGCTAAAACACGAGAGTGTCAGGTCATAAAACCTAAGATGGTCCATACTTCTCTGTGGGTTCATTACCACAAGTGACAACTTTAACAATCAACCAATTATTTGTTTATTACTGAGAAGTGCCGATCTTAAGCCTTGAAATCACACCGTTTCCTCAATTTTCTCGCCGGCAGGAAGTGAGCGACACATGCAAAACCACATAAATATACGTTGTGTTTTTACAATCGTCCAACTTTTTCTTTATGTGTGCCCTCAGCACTTAAGCTTCCATGCTCCTCCTCTGCTCTGTGGTTTTAAAACGAGGTCTCCATCCCCGCGTGTTTACACAGCTGCTTCTTTTACGACGAGAGCATGCCGAGGAAAATGGACAGGAGGTTGCTGAGGTCCCACCTGGCGGTCAAGCCAATGAACCTGTCACTTGAAGGTTTCAAGGGCCTCAGGACTGAGCCCACATCTGCTCACCTTTAAGACCCCCCCCCACACACACATGCGCCTCATCATCAAAACTCTGAGTAACGGGTGGAATGATTACTCCTCCGTGTGTTTGTCTAATGTCTGACGAAAGAGCGATGCAATATCAAAATCATCCGTAGCGCACTGTATCAGATGTAGCAAGCTCCATTTCCTGTCTGAAGCAATGGCAGCGGTTGCGGTGATGTGTCCTCGGGGTAAGACTTTTTTTTTATGTCATATGGTGCCTTAACACCAATTGTAAGTCTTATATAGTCGGAATTATTGGCCCTTACAACCACTGCTGCAGCTGCCTTTAGAGCCCAACTATGGATTATTTCTGTCACTCATTCACTTTTATGGCATTGGCGATCAAAATGGAGCAATATGAAAGTGTGTTTAGAAGAACAGATAGCTGTGATCCGACTGGGGGAGTGCGTTCTACAGCTCTACAAGGGGTAGTTGTCTTTTATGGCCTCTAGAGTAGCTGTGTATACAGCTTGGTTAATTGAGAAAACAGCTCAGTAGTGTCTTACGGTGAGATTTAGTACCTTAGTTTTAGATTTAGAGCCTCGACATTGGGCTCAGTTGGAGATCGGGCTGGATGATTTGAAAAAAAAAGAGATGGGATTGCAATTTATGTTTAATTTATTTTATGTACTGAACTAAAAGTTTGTATTTGCCGTCCACAGTTTTTACGACTGAGATCAGCGTAAAGGGTTCCACATGTAGCGTAAACGTACGTCATTGAGATGGAGTTTTGCATAAATACATAAGTCACTCTGCCTCTCTGCATATCAGTTTCCACACAGTTGCACAATTTTTCATGTGGGAGTTGCTATGTGACGTTGCTCGCTGTCGCAGAGACCCCGGTGCTGCTGATGCTACACTACGTCTGAATAGGCCATTTATCTCCGATGATGATTGGTGTCCCATTTAAATGAGCATTAAGGCGTGGGTTTTGCTCAGAGACCCGGGGGTGGGAGATGGATGACACCCTGGAGGTGGCTGAACACTGCTCCGCCTGCCTGGATTTGTCAATATGAAGAAACCTGTCAAACAGAATCAATAGTGGGGAGGAGGGATTGCTCTCGCCAAACAATTATAGCTCCGTAATTGATAAATTCCCTATTTTTCATTCCAAATGTCAGCACAAGATTTATTTACACATCACGGTCAATCGTTCCTTTGGTATGTAAACAATTAACAAATTGCAGCATCTCATTATTACACAAAATAAATGGCCTCATTCTACTGTGCAAAAGTTTTCCCCTCTTGGATTCTCAACAGCGATTTACTCTTAATGAGGACTTTCAATGTAAAGTGTGACGCAGACAGCAAAGTGCAGATAGAATAGAAAATGATCAAGCACTGGTTAAGAAGGCGTACTGAATTTTTTAATTATATGCTTATGTAAAAGTTAAAAATAGCACATCTGACTTTATTTATAATTCATCCTTTGCAACGAAGAGAGAACATAAAGTAGAAAAAATGATCTGGGTAATAAACTGCATTTCCAGTGTAGCGCCAGCAGCTGCACTCGAGTACTCCTCGTTGTAATCAAATGGCACAATGTGCCATCGCTTTGCACCGGGGTTCGGGTACTTGTACACTGTCCGTTGACGGTTAGGGACACTTACAGTTCATTTCTCACTCGCTGCAGAGCTAACTTAGTCTCGTCTGTGTCATTGTTCTCATTGTCGCCATTTTTCACTTCAATATAGGTCATGTTGGTTTGCTATAGCCAGCAAGAGTGCTTTTCAAGGATGCAATGATGAGTTTTGTGTATAAATTCAGCTTCAAACAGTAATTCTGCTGCTTTCCAGCAAGTTGCTTTAGTTTTTTAATTCTGAAATATTCATTTAAATAAGCTCTCTTAAGATTGGAGCAATGAGTGTTCACCCCCCTGCTGCTAGCGCATCCTTGATTGCCTAAAAATGGGCAACCCGCCATTATACCGTTAGTTTTGTTCCAACAGCTGTTTTTACATTTTAAATCTGAAGGCACACGACACTATAGGGATTGTCGCATCAGTAATGAAGACATGAAATATTGATCGCTCACACAAGACCAAACATATCTTTTAGAACTGATCGGTCTCATTCCATATCAAGAAAAAGAGGCACCTCCAGTGATGGACACGCACTATTCTGGCCCTTTGGCTCACGAGATGAATGTGATCACACATCAGACGTACTTTCATGCAAAGCTTGGTCGCAGAACAGGGAACGCTAACTTTTATTAATAGTCTCAATTCATTTGGGCCAAAAAGAACAAGGAAAAACTTTGATCTGCGTTCAGCACATGTGGAAGCCATCTCCTGCATTCCAGCGAGGCTAAAGAATGTTTTAAGAAGCTGTTTAAATAGCCTCATTTCTGGCCACGGTGAATAGAGTTTCAAAGACTGTAAAGATTCAGTTACTGTTAATACGGGTCTTTCGCAGGAGTGAATCACAGGTCATTGGAGGAAGAGAGTGAGCAAGAGATACAGAGAGAGAGAGATTAATGGAAGCTGGGGGTAAAAAAAGAGAGGGGATATTGTGTGTATGTGTGTGTCGGAGATAAAGTGTTGCACTTATACGAATGCATTAATATTGCCGTGCTGAAATGAGAAATACTGTAAATGCTGTACTCAACTGGAAAAATGTAATTCCAGTCCTTCACACATAGATGAATGGGCGCCTGTGTTAGATGATGCAGAATAAAAAAGTAAATAAGTGAGATGAAGTTCAACACGAGGTAAATAGAAGTTCACAGAAATATCCCGCTGTTCCACAACTGGGATTTCTCTTCTCCAATCCCTCTGAGGTGTTCTTAGAAATGTATTCACTGTATTTATGAGCGTCCTCACCCGGGCACATTTTCTCACTTTATACATCGAGGACTCGGAGGTTTAAAAAAGAGGAATAAAAAAATGCTGGGGAAAAAAAATGGGGGGGAAAAAACAATAGCAACACTATAAACAAAGAGAACAGAGCTCTGTGCAAATATTCACTGTAGACTTGCTATTGAATTATCTTAGAAATGTCTTGCCTGAAATGGGCAAATGCTAAAAAGCGAAAACATGAGGAAACACCCCGAAGCAGCACGACTGTTGTGCTTTGATAAGTTAAGTAAGTCTTCATAGGAAATCATTTTTTGCTCGGCTTAGAACAATATATTTGATACAGATGGAAAAATAACATAAACTTTTCCTCAACATGGAGTCAGACACTTATAATTTAATTAAAAAAAACTCCCAAAACAAAGTGTATTCATCTTGTTTTTATGCTGAATCCCATTAAAACCAACAGTGGCATGAATACGGCACTCCTGGTTGCCAGACCGGCCTTGAATGAGTATTCGGGCCGAAGTACTCCCAGCTGGAACTGATGTTCCCCAAAACGTACCCAAATCTGGCAGCCCTGTGTGGGCAAGGGCCGGTTCTTGTGTGTCGAAATTCGAATTAGCTGGTTACCTGCATGTACAGAACGTCTTCTTTAGTTACCAGAGTGACAAGAAACCTTTTTTTTTTATCAATATTGCTTATAATTCCTTTTGTAGTCATTTTGACCTTTTTTTTTAAGTGATCGTAAACACATAGGACTCATGGGTAAGCAACCAAACTACCCCTGCTAGTGTCAACATGGGTACCAGGATACCCACGACTCTTTACTTTTGTTCATCGGTCTTGGGTCTGGGCTTGAAATGGTCAGTTTTGACATTGGAAATACAAATTTGACAAAATAATCTTCCATTAAGTTTTTTTCGTTAGCTTTTTCCTGACGTTCAACAACATCTCACAGTTTTCCTTATTGATAGAGTTTGGTCAGACCAGGGGAGGAGGTTGAAAGCTATATGGAAAAAGTGAGTAAGTGCTTGTGTGTGGGATACCAATGCACATTTGTGGCGTGCTCGGGGTTACTTACTACCTGTGGGCCGATGCCTCGATGCCAGAGCAGACTTTACATCATACGATGGCCTCAACAAGACAAAGCTTCCTGCCATCTCCCTCCTATCAACTATCTATGAAGGCCAAAATAAATAAATAAAAAACTCAACAGCTAGATTTTTTTCCCTAACCTCATGACCAAACTGTCTGCAGTTTTGAGTGGGACTATTTCTTTGGTAGAAGGTAGTACAGATGGAAGCGGTTCACAATGAAGTATCATGAGCTGCTTTTGAATTTCCACATGGAATTTAAATATAATTGCTCAATGCTGCGAGCACCACAAATTAAATTCCACTCTGTTCCATTTTACTGAGGTAGTTAACCTGTACTTTTTCGAAAACTGATAATATAAAAAGCAGATATGAGCACTTTCTGTTTTGAAATGGCTGAAAAATTAAATAAATGGACCCTCTTCATTATATGTTTTGCTGCCAGTAACTAACTGCATGGCATGTTGAGATATTTGTGTTTTATTTTGTATTATAATACGGGTAGATCAAATCAAGCATTCTGATTGGTTGAGAGTGAGTCACGGGGTGTACTTTATTCAGCCATAAAGTACTGTACAGCCTGTTTACATTTAGAGCGTTCCATATCAGTGCGCACTTAAAATAACAGGTCGATTTAAATTGCGCGACCGTTGTCATTTCAAGCTTGACAGTTACCAAACATGTTTCGTGTAAACTTTGATATTTTGGGGGGAATGACTTTTGATGAGAATGTCAGTGGTGAATAATGTATTTGTGGTCCCTGTACCTGCTGTACAGTCAAACGTTTTCTCTCTATTTTCTCTGTCGCTGAAACGCGATACACAACGTTTGGTGGCTACAACTATTTTGTGCTGAAAGGGAGCTTACTGTTACTATTTATAAAGTCGCAGGTAACCATATTATAAAAGCAATAAGGTATTCGAGGTAGTACTGTATCTACAATAATGTACCGGTCAAGGGTTATGTTAGGCCAGCGCATGCGCAGCGGACGATACAGTACTGCCTCTCGTACTTTATTGCTTAAACATGCACTCACAGACTTGCAGATTTCGCTTTTATGCTGTCAAACGTCACTCTATGTTAGGACCCTCCCCGACCCCGCCTTCCTCTCGCACATGTGGCCACGCCCCCTCACAGCCCATCACCTTTGCAGAACGATGCCACCCCTGCGCTCGCCTACGACACCCTGCTAATGCGTTGACTCCGTGACACCTTAAATCTGACACTAATGACTAACGGCGTCCTCGGCAGCCCGGTTAACGACTTCAGTCGCCAGAGCCGTGGATTAGGACGCGCAGACACGCCCCGAATGAGTTGTGTATAAATATGTGTCGTGAGGAATATAAACTGCTCTCAACGCTGTCGTTCTGATTTCATAAGGGGAAAAAAAGAAAAGGTAATGAATTGTTAATGGACATGATGAAAATAGAATAACTGTGGCAAATGGTCCTGGCGTTACGGCTTCCATTGCTTCCTTTCCCCTCATGAGATGAAAGGTTATTCATTATGTGTCAATACTTCCGCAGTTCATTTGTGTGGCTGTGATCGAATGGAGAATCTCATTACAGAATATGAGACCCAACTATTCTGTCTTTGTGGGCCTCTCGGGTCACTCATCATGGTAAACAAGTGTTTTGTTAAAAGATGGGGTTTACTTTGAACGTCTTAAACACAATATTGACTTTTGTTTATATATATATATATATATATATATATATATATATATATATATATATATATATACACACACATATGTACAGTAAGCTACATAGAATACTTGTTAGTTGATAAAAAAATGAGTTGCCCGCTTAATCCTTTATACTCGATTTTTTTCAAATGTTTTTCGGCACCAAAATTATTATGTTTGAAGACATCTCTGTGGATACTTGTGTCAAAAAATCTCAGTATGCCGCTTTAAAGCCCTCGCTGGTCAAACCCAGTCGAGTGCCCTCCAGCTTCGCTCCACCGGTAAGCCGCCTCAATGAGCCGTAATGGAAGTGAAGCCGAGAGGCTGACAGCAGAATGCTCACCTGAGCCTCCATTTGTCAGCAGCGTCTTAATATTTCAGAGCCTTCCTCAAACAGCCATCCCCAGCAGTTTTTTTGCGGGTTTCTCACTGCAGGCAGCTCCAGCATGGGCTTACTGGGCTTTAATTAGAGGAGGAGGGCCCTTATCACAGGAGCAGCCGCCGCAGCAGCAGCACCGAACGCCAGGATCCTACTCTGAATGTTTTATCAGACTCAGAGCTGCCGGGGAGCTCTTGACTAGAGGTGTCAAACAGAATGTGGAAAAGTCCCGAGGCGCTGTGTATATCCGCACTGGAAGATGTTTGTATTGGGGGCTTTTTGTGTGTGTGTGTGTGTGTGTGGGGGGGGTTCTAGAAAGTCTGTTTAGGGCTGGCATGCTTCCAATTGCACAGTTGCATTATGTACATGTTTGCCCATGTTTGAGTGTGGGCGGACGTATCAGTAAAATAGTCTTTACGAACCGTGCTGCATTTTCAATTTGGAGCCGCGCACTGCCCCAAAAGAAAATGTTCAATCTTTCCAAAATAGAAATGGAAACTTATTTGCCTGTGCGCTCCATCCATTTCCAGACAGGAGGCGTGCCGCTGCTTAAATATGACCAGAAAGTGGCATATTTCTTCCCCCCCCCCCCCTTGTTTCACGAGTTTGCAATTGGATTGAGACAACAGCGATTACATATTTATCCATTTTAATTTATAATGGCGCAAGCTACGAGTCTATCACTGGCTTGTATTTTATGGGAAAGATTACAGGCAAAGGAGGGTTGAATCAATTATTTAGGCTAAAATGAAAAGTACAAAGGAGCCATATCGCTGCCGGCAGCGAGCTTGGGCAATTAGGTCAGTTTCATAATATTCTAGTGGGATCTAAGCTCTGCAGCTGCTGCACTGAAGGAGAGCTCGGAAACAGAGATGGTTGGGTCTGATGGAAAGCCACTGCTCAGCTATAAAAATAATTTAGATCGATAAGATATGTGCCCAGCCACCGACATTCCACGTGGCTCGTTTGGATCATAATCAGTTTTCTGCAGACATGAACGGTATCTTTGGCAGAAATATATTAACAAATAACAGAAACATTTTAGTATTGCAGGTCATCCTAGCTGAAATCTATTTGATTAACTGGGATCGGACTACTTCCTTATGATGATTCTGACCTGTAAATGAACACTCACTTGTTTGGTGTTTTTATTAAATTCAAACTACAATTTGGGGCTCAGAATAGATTGTCTTTTTCTGTTTTTAGGCAGTTGCACTTTACTATCGACACATTACTTTATACATCGACTCAACTACCTTTCAGAGAGAGATATTGTACTTTTACTCCATTTATCCAACAGCATTGGTTACTTTGCATAGACAATGGAGTAAGTGGAGCAAATGTATCTCCATTGTTCAAGAAGCGAGAGCAGAGTTATAATTGAACTACCCTACTTTATCTTTTTATAATAAATGTATACAGTTCCTACAATCAGGTGATTACATTTGATCAGCACATTTTACTGTTTTCAGCAACTAAAAAAGTAATTAAAAAATAAATTACATTTTTGGAAAACCCTTTGATTTGGTTGAGTTGAACCAGTCGCTAATTATTTACCACAGCATAGAGAGTGCAAAGCGTCGAAAACCACTCCCACCAGAGGGGAAAACCCATCTGCAGGTCTACCGCGCGTGCAATTGATACCTAAAATGGTTTTGGCAGGACTGACTCCCCAGATTTCAGCTGATCGAGAAGAAGCCGGAGAACTAGTTGCCAACCACATACCAGTGAAATATTTACTGAGCGAAAGGAATTTCACAATTAGTCACAATTTTTCTTAAATAATAATGAAAAGAGCCTCTTCAAGTACAGTGAAAATACCTCTTAGTATTTTAGTACAATACAGGGAAATGTCTATGAAGACTGTCGGTGAAAATAAACCAAGATCAAAGAACTGCCCTCATGCAGTAAAAGTTAAGACAGCAAAGACGTCTTATGAGAGCCTAAAGATCAGAGTTTCTGGCTGACAGTATCTGCTGAAATGAGGTTTAAATCAAGGAAGGATCAGAATGCCATCAACATCACCACCTCTCCTGAACAAAAAGAAAATGGGCGTCGTCACACCCTGATTGGCCAAGAAGCTGCTCTCAGTTCTTTATTAGGAGCACAGCAGGTGATCTGAATAACCCTTCAATCAACTCAGAGGAAGCGTGACGTTCAGCTAAAAGGAATTGGTCAAATAGAAACTAATACACGTCCCAAAGAATGACGGACTACTACAGGATGGTGGGACAGGATAGCTGTTAGCAAGCTACAGTGTTAGCTTTGTGTTAGCAAGCTACAGTGTTAGCTTTGGGTTAGCAAGCTACAATGTTAGCAAGCTACAGTGTTAGCTTTGTGTTAGCAAGCTAGAGTGTTATCTTTGGGTTAGGAAGCTACAATGTTAGCTTTGTGTTAGCAAGCTATAGTGTTAGCTTTGTGTTAGCAAGCTACAGTAGTTATCAAAGGCACTTGCAACCATGCTTAGCTTTCTGATTAATACGCATGTTTTCTTTCGTGTATAATCAACTGGGAATAAGAATTGAGTTTTCATTACTTTGGAATGAGGACTTTATATCTGCATGCACTCTTTTTTTTTTTTTTTTAACAAACTCCAACGTGAACTCATCCACGTCATTATTAGACCGCCAGAGCAACTGGCTTAATTGCGCTCCCTCTCCATACTTTGATTGTCAATCACGTTCTGACTGTTTCAAAGGGAACGTTCAAACCGGGACCCTGGACTGATAGAACAAAAGCAAAGACAGGGACAGGCAGATAAACCTGGAATGAACCTGCTTGGCACTCTGACTCCAGTCAAACTTTAAATTAGCAAAGAGAAGGATTGTTCCGTCGCCAAAAGTGCCAAACAAATTGGTCAACGTTTGCTAACTTTTCCAGCCAGCCCACCTGACGTTAGCTCGCTGTGGAGATGGGACGTTCATGACAACGTCGAATCAAAGAGTTTAGTGCAACGTGGCTATTAATATTTTAATTAATCTAATGGCTGCCTCTTGACATAATCCAAGTGGTCAGGTGGTGTAGAAATGCAGGATTTGTTTTAAATTCCTTTTTTTTTTTCAACTTTGTAAAAATATTTTGCAATCACATATTATAACCAACATAACATATGGTGGATTGCCAAAGATTAAACTACAAATAAGTACATCAATTATCTTAAAAGTACATTCAACAGGCAAGAAAATGAACATGCTAGTAATGCGTCAGTAAAAAATAGCCAATAATAAAATAAATAGCATGCATTACATAATATAGGACATAATATACAGTAGAAGACTGTCCAGCATCTTTTCTGTTTTTACTTACTGACCATAATTTTTTTGATAAAACTTTTACTGAACGACAATTTTACAGCCTTGGACAATTCTGCACCAGTAGTCGCACACTCAAAAGCTTTTTTCTGTAATTATTAGAGGCGCTGCCTCGTCTAAAGACTAAAATAAAGTACTGAGGATTAATGATCAATCAAAAACCAATCATCAAGGCACCAATAGATGTCCTCTCTAAGTTTAAGGTCATTCAACATCACAAAGATGGGGTAAAAAAAAAAAGTCCTAATCTCTGTGCGTTTCCCACCACGAGCTGTCTCTGTGCACTGTGGTTGTAGTATCAGCAGGACATGAAGTGCCAGGGCCTGTCTGGCCGCTCTGCTGGGGTTTTAATGAGCGCTCTCGGACTGGATCAAGGCCCCCGGGCTGCAGGGCTCTATCAAAGAGGAGAGGGATTGGAGGCTGATTATCCCACCATAAAGAGCTGGGTCTTCCCTTGACTTCAGTCTCGTACTCTGTAGTACATACTCCCAGATTCCGCTGCTCATTCTGTCAACTGGACATTCTCAAAGTTATTACATTTAATACTAGCATGTGCAGCAAGCATTTCTGACTCTTTAATCCAGAGCAATGCACAATATGAGTATGAGAGCAGAAGAAGCTCAAGGTCACTAGCAATGACTGAACATGAGTTCAAACCTAGTAGATGTAACCTTTTGTCAGCTATGTTCACAGTGGAAAATTAGACTGAATAGCAAAAATGTAAGTATGGTTGAACTGTTAATTAAACAGCCATGATACACAAATAATAATTATATTATTATTAATAATTATAATACACATGCAAAACAAGGAAAATTAAATGTAAAAAACAACACTGAATGATGATAATATAAACTCAGTACCCATACATAGTGCAGCATCAAAACGTCTCCATTCTCTTCTACTTTTCATCAGTGATGTGATCATTACCATATCACGAGAGCTTGTTTCCAAATAAATTCTGCAACATAAATACAATGAAAAATATTCATATTTTTTCAACAGGGAAATTTGTACCGATTCCAAAAGAGCAATAACGGTAATCTACATTTGATCACATTATTCAAAAAGGATTTAATGACAAAGACATAGATCCGATAACTACATGAAATCATGTGAACGTCATCATGTGTCTTCATTGTTCACCGAAGTAAAATACAGTCAGTGTTTTCATTGGGATTTTCCAAATCATGACATTGTTTGTGGATTTCTGAATTCAAGTCAAGTTCAAAGTCACCTTGACTACATTTCAAGCCTTAGTAGTTACTTACTTACTATCATTATTGTGTGGAAATACTATTGAATATAGGTTTGTGTGGCGTGTAACATCCAGGTGCTTATCTAAGAGATGTGTTTTATCTTTTTTCTTTAAGTTTGTATACAAATGTATGCTGTAAAAAGGTCAAAACCCAAGGATGAATGATAAGCAGATGCTGACACTTTGAATTGATGTGACTTTGCAAACTTATTGAATGAGAAAAGCTGTTTGTTTTCCAGCTGAATCTCAAGTATCGAGGGTTCTGGAGCTTCGCCACAACACAGACTTTACTATAGGCCAAGATAAACATGGCTGAGAGTGACAAGTATTAGCTGAATCTATGAGCACACAGTGTGTACTGATGTATATCTGCTGGCATCCATCGCTGTAACGAAGGCTGCATTACCAAAATACGAAAGCTGGGCCACTGGGGCTGCAGACCTCCAGGGTTTACTGTGTGACACCTGATTAGATTCTGCACAGCCAGATCAACTTCTGCATTGTGAACTCATTATGTGGCATTATCTGTTTCAAAATCTTGTTTAAACAACTTTATTATTCTAGTTCATATTTTATTGTATTGTAGTTCATGTTTTCGACTACAGCTTGAAGAAGGAAGCTAGCATCGGAGTAGCACTTAAATGGCACTTACTGATAGCACTTTGTAGTTTGACTTTATTGAAGAAATTGTACTTTCTTGATTCTTGTTGTTCTGAGTTTGTACTCATGGTTGAATGCACTTATTGTAAGTCGCTTTGGATAAAAGCGTCAGCTAAATTAAATGTAATGTAATATTGTGCTCACTTGGTGGACTTTTTATCATGTCTTTGTGGGTGAGGGTCAACAGAAAATGACTGTGTTGCCCTAGTGGGCCCCTTGACAGGTTAATGTGGTCGCAAAAAAGAAGCCATTTGGGCAAGTGGCAATGTTACACGATTTCTGTTTTTATATTTTATTTGCACATATAAAGTATATATATATTCAGGGTATCTTGAAAATAATTAAAAAGCACTGAAATCAGTTTCCTCAAAAAATGGCCTTAGAATAAAAAAGACTGATTTTAATAAACTTGTCAGTTACCGCTGTAGGCAGTGCTGTTATAAAGTGTCTCTGCATGTGATTGCATCACAGTGCATTGTGCTGCAGGAGGCTGTTCAGACATCTTTTCTGTGGACTTTCAGTCGGCACCATCGGGCCTGCAGCGAACACGGTCTCCACCAAGCTTATCATCTCACACAGTGTGGATTTCAGCAAAGTCTAATACAAACTAATAAGTTTTAATTGGCTAATCTATCGGTCCACTTCCTGTTGCCTTTTCAGGGCAGATAGATTCAATTGATTATATTACTAGGAATAATTGTTATATATTGCTGCGTAATACTGAAAAAGAACGTCAGCCAACATCATCCTTACTGGTTTTCCATCATATTTTGTGTGACCGTGAAACAGATATTTATTAAAATGCATTCTAAAACAGCTTTATCTTAATTTAGCTATTTAGTCCTCCCCTCCCTCCGCCTTCAACCCTCCTTGTGTGTGCATGTGTAAAAGTGTATACATGTGGGATGGTATATGTGGGTATGTATGTGGATGTAGATGGATGTGTATAAGCATTGGTCGGTGTAGATGTGCATGTATATAAAGGTTAGCATTTATACTTGCTATAAGCTAAACTATTGATACTAATATTACTGTTTTGATGATTTACTATTTATATTTATTTTATTGTGTTGATATAGATGTGAAGGATTGTTCTGTTGTGTTGAAAAGGCAAAAGAAAAAGTAAAAAAAACACCTGTATCTGGGTGAACTCCACATGAGCCCTCTACAGTCTGTTACCTCACTCGCCACTTGTGACAGCTTAATTAAATACAAAAAGTCTGAGTCATTAGCATATTTGTAAGCGTGCATCATTGCAATTTAAGAAAACACCAAAAGGTCATTTCCGTGGAGAAAAGAATAAAACCCTGCATGACATTTGCCCGATGTGTGTCCTTTAAACCTGATTAGTAGTAAACGGAAATAAAACATGGCTAAGATCAGTGACCGGATTCACAAGAATAAGTCTTGTTATCTCCGACGCACACTGACAGCATTAAACAGTATTAACGTTTCAGGGCAGTCTGCACTTCCCAAGGCTGACCTGGAAACAGTGTCTTAGTTGTTCACCAGATCCCATGAATTAGCAGACTGTGTTTTAAAATAAAAAATAAAAAATGTGAACGAAGGAAGTTCACATCTTTGTTTTTTGTCTGCCTTTCCATTCGGACCCCACAAATCAGTCATGTGCTCCCAGAAGCTCTCTAAAAACATCAACGCTTCGTACACAATCGCCCTCCTCCGCCCCGCACAACAATGCCTGGCATTGTTTGGATGTTATTCCAGAAAGACCTTGGTAGACAAAGAAACATCCATTAACAGGAGGGGAAATCATTAACAGATTACTCATGTTATTGCTTTTTAATGAAGGATTGCACAATAGAGCACCATCAGTGTTTGTCCTTATTTTTAAATAGCAAGCCTAAATTACACTGGGCAGCTTCGGCGTGTCTGCTGCTGATTATGCATGAACGCATCAACAATACTCCAACCTGCCGGTGCACATGCCCTGTACAGTAGCTCTCGCGTCTTATATTTTTTCAGGAGTTATGTTCAGTGTTCTCCCTCTTGGACCATTTTATGCGCATATTGATTTCTCCTGGAGCCTTGACACAGTCCATAATGAGCATCCGTGCCCAGTCTGATCCACATTATGTTAAATGGTGCTGCTATACTGTACTATTGATGATGTCTCGACAAACTCACTGGCCTTTCATGAGATTTCTTTCTTGGCATTTTATGGTTGGGTGAAGGCAGTCAGCAGCTTTGAGCTGTGAGGAAGACGTGTTGCTGCACTGCAGAGAGCTGCTGTCACATCGTTGTCAGTGCAGCTGCAGTCAGGAAACTGAATTTGACAAATTTGGAGGCCACATGTCTAATTCATAGCAATGCACCCCGACTTGTGGGCTGGATGTATTGATTTTTAACATGTGTGCTCAGTTAGCATTCACTTCTGGATGCAATATATCCTTGATTCTTATTATTAAAATGTTATTCAAACAAACATTGTTAAAACATTGTTATAGAAACTGAGAAATTTACATGCAATTTATTTGATTTATCTCATTTGACATGGGAAACGTGGCAAAACCACACATCGTAATTTGGCAACATTTAAATCCATTCAAAAATGCTGTAAAGTTTGTTAAGAATTTCACTTCTTTGTGAAAACAGCCCAGATGACCCTAGAGAAGCTGTTTATCAAAATGCCATAGAAATAAAGGTTAAAGGAAACTTAAAAGTTCTTTATTGTCATATGCACAAAGAATACAGAGAAGCAGTCGTTGGCATCAACCTCCAACAATTCTCATTAAATTGTATAAAAAGAAAAAGATGCAAGTAAAATGGGAATCCAAGACATGAACTAGTTAAGTTAAAATATATGATAAACTATAACATATAGAATGACCATAATGTATAAATATGCAACTGCTATTTTTCCTCAAAACAAACTGAACTTCCACATTCACAGACGATCATTTCATTTGTGAGAGGCGGCGGTTATTTCTACACTGTGATATTTCTACTTAAACACATGTGCTTGTCACATGTGTTGATGTTTTAATTTATATCTCTTAATTTGTGGGCACATTTGCCATAATTGAGCGCAGCCCAGTACATATTTTACCCTTAGAGTTTTCTGAGGCATTGTGTTGTTGGGAGTTATCATCCTACAGCTGTTCTGACATCCATCCTCCACTAAACGTGGCACCCTTCCCCCTCACACTTGACAGAGCTGCCTTTTATAGACGTCAGGTTGATTTCTTACACGTCTCCCGCGTAGAACAGCGCCGCATCAAATCTACAGCGTAAAGTATGAAGCACGGGAGTGGGGGAAAAAAGAGGAGACTTCTTTATTTAACATTCCTTTTCTCATGTCCCTTCATTGCTTGCAGCTCCCTGCTGCTTTCTGTTAAAATGGGCAAAATCAATTGTTTCCAGTCAAGTTGGGTAAACGGGGTGTATCGTGCTAGAACAGAGTTTTGGCAGATGACACAAATTCAGCCTTGGCGCCTCGGCATCATTTCCTCTCCCCTCCGTCCTGACACTGCCGCTGAATGACAATAGGACCGGAGGCATCTCGGCGCTCATTTCTGCCGCGCCTGAGTAACGACGGAGAGGAAGATAGAACACCTCTCCTGGCGTCTTGATGCGTTTTCATCCCGGTGTCCCCCAAATACAATCAGCAAGGGCGCAGAGCAGCGAGCTGCCACGTCCCCCCCCCCCCCTCCCTCCCCTACCCCTACGGGGTTGGAATTTGCATGGAGATAATGTTGATCAAAGCAGGCTTCCCCTCCTTTTTCTCAACGCATCAATCGCACAACAGATGGAAAGACTAGCATGGATTTCAGCTGCTGGAGGAATATTTGTAAAAGGTTTGGAGAGAGTGTGGCAGAGGGACGCCGCCGAGGGCTTTAAATACTTCTGTGACGTCTCGCTGCGATGAGGTCACGAGCTGAGAAAGACTTTGGTGAAAGATTGTACCGTGAGAGAGCAAAAAGGTCTCGTCCTGGAACTCGTCATTCTCTCTTTATTGCGGAATCTTACGTCGTTATTGAACAGTACGATGACGACAGCGTGTTATATGTTATCCGACCGATTAAACGAGACGGGGTGCGGGTTTAAAGACGGGTCAGGTGGGTTGCCGACATCGGTCTGCCCCAGTTGACGGTTGTGTCCCGGGAGCAGGAAGCTCACTAAGCAACAAGGCAAGTGGTGCAGGAAAGTGTCACCTTCATTCCGGGTCTTTCCAAGTGCAACTAGAGCCGATGCCGTAGAAAACGGTGCTTTGGCCGTCCCCAAAGGAAGAGATTTTAATCGTTGGAAACCAAAAACGTATTTCGATTAATCGTACAACCCTTTGTGCTTCCCCAGGAGACATGCTAGTTGTCAGGCTTACAACATTAGCAACTATCGGGTTAGCATAGTGGAGCATTTAACAGCTATTCTTCGGAGTTGGTGGATTTGCTGGAGACCAAACCGGAGCTAAAAAGAGTGTGAATATTGGCATTGCATCACGTAGCTTCATGTCATTTCACAAATATATGCGACTTGTTTGACACGCCAATGTGATTATATATCAGTGTTGTATCTTCAACTCCTTCCACTGCCCCAAAGTGGCAAAAATCAGTTCATGCAGATTTATCACAACTGATTTAAGAGAATATTTTGTTCTATATTTTGTATTTTCCACTTGCAGCCACAGTCGCAGCAAGACGTACATATGCAGTGTTGCTTTAAGGTTATAGATATTCTAAGTACTCATGTAAAACATGTTTTTCTTCATGAGATACCAACTCATGTTATGTTTCTTGATGTAAAGTCTCTTCAGAAGGTTCTATCTAGAACATGAAGGGCATGCACATCAATGTGAATATGAAAACAAGCTTTTATGTCTTGGATCAATGTGAATTAGCCGCTATAAATCAGATACTGATTAATAAGTGGAAGTCAAATGTTGCCCAGTAAATGTTATTAAAAATTATATAAGTCTAAAACATAATATGTTGATAATAGATCAATGTTGAAATGCTGCATCTGTCATGTTGAGTTCAGTTTTCTGCTCATTCAGTGAAGTTAAAATATGTCCACCATCCTTCTGCAGAATCTCTGCGCAGCCTCTTTCAGCTGAGCCCCAGCTGATAAATATCTAAATCTGGACCTCCTGCTTCACTCTCCCTCTCAATACTGCCCTAATAAATCAGCCGTCCACTGGCGTGCATCCCTCCTCTGACCAGTCCAATCAGCCGAGGGGAGAAGGAGGGAGCGTCTGAGCCGGTCAGGTGGATCCAGTGGAGCCTGTGGGGCTCGCAGGAATCTGTATGCCGCGTGTCAGTGTGAAATTTTAATGATGGCGGGCGGTTGGGCATGAGTGCTGAAACGTCTGTATTAGGAGCTGCAGCGCTTGGCAGGCTGCGAGTCCTCGGAGAGACAGATGAGGAGCTCATCCAGGGGAGGAGAGCTTTGATCAGCTCCTCTTATTTCCATATCGCAATACGCCAACTACTCTTCCCGCTAAATGAAAGACGACGTGGATTATGAGTCACTGGGCTCGAGCGGCAGAGCCGCACGCGCCCGCTTCTCGGACAAAAAAATGAGAGTGAGGATCCATTGTGCTGTTTGTTTCATCCTGTGCCAGTGCAGCTGTATTTTCACCAACATGCATTGTTCACGCATCGGACACTGAAGAGGCGGTTTTAGCATTTGAGCCTTGAAGTAGTCACTTTACACATTATTGTGCCACATAAGGGGTCTCAATAACTGTTTTTTTTAAATGCTACACAAGAGAGAAAAGAATATATATGTTTTTTAGTTCATCAACGGAAATGAACTTAGTGTAAATCAATATATTTGATTCATTCTTCTGACTTAAATAGATGAGTTGAATGAGTGCTGAGGGTTCACTAAACTTCTTATATTCTCATATTAGACAGACTTCCCAGCATGCATTGCTTGAGAATTAAAACTCCTGAGACGACTCTTTTTTGCAGTAGATAATATTTGTAGAAAACATATAACGGAAATGTGTTGTGTGTCTTTAATATATATTTAGAAAACTATGAAGAAGGTCTTCTGGTTTTTGTACTGACTCCAACAGCTGTATGTTATTTGTGTCAAATGAAGAACTGACTCTTCAAACTACGAACATGAAAATGGAAAGCTAGTCATGCTGTAATATCTAAATGCATGACTTAACAGCTGTTGATTCAACTCAACACCTTAACTTTAATGAACGTTTTACCTCAAGTTCAGCTCTACCTCAGTTAATTTTTAAGTTAGTAGGGAAACTGTAAATGTAAAATGTAATTTTCCTGCTGGACTCATCCAGCATTCGTAACTATGAAATATGATGTACCGTAATTCGTAGATCGAAATAATTTATTATGTTATCCACTTAAAGTGGGTGGAAGAGGAGATGGATGGGTCCAACAAACAGCGATCTTTTCACCCAAAAGTCAATGTTGATTTCTTTGTCATGTAACTTGTGTACTTCAGTGAATGTTATTGTCCCCCAAATGATCTTCTCCTTAACCTAACCAAGTATTGCCTCCTTAAAGTTGTTTCCTGTGAGGACAAGTTTATTTTGAAAAGACTCTATGCACAAGAAGCGCACACATTTTTTATTTATTTACTTAGTTTACCCATCAAGCTGCAAGTTGCCCTCCAACAATCACCAACGCCCCTCACCCTCACACACTGGATCTTCTCCATCCAGCTCAAGTACACATAGAAAACTGGACATTTAACAACAGTGACTCAACAAAGGAACCTGACTCTGTTGGGTTTGTCAAAAGAAGTGCACAGGAAGTGAAGACATCTCCTCCTGCATTAAAACAGGATTCTTGTTCCCTATATGTGTACCACTGCTTGTGTTTATACTGTATGCAGAGTGCGCTCCGGCTTGTACAGTGTGCTTGTCTGCTTCTTTAGTGCAGAAAACTCTATGTTTGATGAATGAAGCGCTTTCTCTCCCCTCTGTTATATGTTAATCTGCTTCCCTCTGCCTCGTTGTTGTTTTTTTTCTTCTTTTTTCGCGTTGGCGCTGAGCTGATGCTCTATTCCTCAGGGCTCCAGCATGCATTGTGTGCTTCTGGCATTGGTGCATTGAGAGAGGGGTGGGGGGGACATAAAATACAAGGGGAAGAGGCGGCGGCGTTGGTGCTGATGAGACAGAGCGAGCGGTGACAGCTGTACGACCCCCAGCTTTTTGCAGGAGCCGCAGTTAAGTGGAGATGTTTCCAAAAGCCCCGTTTCTCCATCTTTGATCACGGCTATTACTCCTGCCTGCGCAATGTTAATCTGCATCACTTAATGTTCCTTTTGTCTCCTAATAGAATCGGATGGGATGGAGTTGTCTCCCTTTCTAATTTGTCCACGCTCTGACACCTTCAAAGGAATTTTCTCCAGCGCGGTTATGCCACATCAGAGCATCTCTCAACCCCCTCTGCCGCCTAAACGCACAAACTCCACCCGCCCCACTTGGCCCAGTTTTCTCTCTGCATATCTAATCCATTACACTGTGGCGTTTGTTTGTTTGTCCTATAATGATGGCCAAGATGATCACCAAATGAAGTGTGTTGTCGAGTCAGTGTGAGTCACTCGCTGACAGAATGAAGGGATTTACGGGGGCTTTGCTGGCTGTTTTCAAATCATAAATGAAGCATGAAAACGAGTCAACAAACTCCACTCCAAAGATATGGAATTATCATAAAATGACAGAAATATTCTAATGAGTTCTCCTTTCACTGGATATCTCCTGCAGATAGTTACTTTAAATGTGTGACATCTGTGTAAATGGAAGCAGGGCGTGTTCATGTATATATTGAAGATTATTTGAAGGTCTTTCATTTGATTTGAGTGAGCGCCACTGTCCGTGATTAGTGGGACGCGACCCAAAACCAGCAGCTAATGTCATTACTGTGACTTTGATAATCAGTAATTATAAAGTAAATTCACACGTTAGCCTTCCGCAACATATAATTTCCTTTTTTTTGTTTTGCTACGTGAGCTGTTCGATGGTGATTTGAAGTTTGTGTTGATCTTTTCTTGTTTTTGCTCTTCTGAGGTCTCGTTACCAAAGCCCATTTCCCACTGGACAAAAAAACACACTTCCACCAACAAACATCTGGCTTTAGTGCTCAGTGGGAAAAGTTACAGTCCGCATTCATTCCCGGGACAAATGACTCCAGCTACGATCAGCAGTAATTCGTTTTCACCCCTTTTCCGTCCCGATGCCGTGGGACTATGAGGTGAATATATAATGAATAAAATCAACAGAGATTTGGACAATTATTGTATTTTATAATTCGTACAAAACATACAGTTAACATGCTCTCTTCAAAGCCACCATACTTCATTTATTATTGTAGAACACGTCAATCAAACTCAACAGAAAGAAAGTAAAACAAATCAAAACCTTTTTTCTGTCTTTCCACTGTTCCAACAATCACCGACTCTTGTTTGGATAAAATCAAGTCTTAATTCCTCGAGTTAGATGTGAAAAGAAGCTCCTCATAGAAACATGTTCCCCCAAAGCTACCGGACTCCATTGACAGAAACAGTCATTCTGCTGATTATTGTAAAACGCACTCCATTCAAACTAACAAAAAATAAAACGTGTCTTTTCACTGTTACAACAGAAGTCGATGGTTACTTCCAAAAGGACCATATTTTCTTTGTTTCATAACCTTGGCCCGTTCGTAAAGTTGAACACTCATCATGCATACTCATCGACTGGCAATGGGGAAGGAGTCTATTATTTAAAGAAAGCCTGCATAACCCACACAACGTCTTGGTTGGAAAATGGTGTAAGATTTGTGTGGAAGTTTCACCTTCTAGTGTCACAACATTCAGCCATTTTTTAAGAAAAATCTGACAAGTAGTCTGAATTTGAATTCGACCTTGTTGCATTTAAAATGTTAAAATGTTTCAGTTGTGACTACAGAAATATAAAACAGCCGCATTGAGTGATCTTTTATTTATTTTTTCGGGGGAAAGGATGCACTGCTTATTGAAGTGCACATCTTTATCTTTAGAAGATGCAGAGATGGAGTTTT